>NC_056732.1:916475069-916740069 GCF_019279795.1 Protopterus annectens
AGGACAGGAAGAAATGGAAACAGGTGATCCGCTGTGGCGACCACTAATGGGAACAGCCGAAAGAAGATGATGCTGATGTAAACTGTTGAAGGTTTATTTTCCTTATTTCAAAGGAAGCTACAAGTTGCATGGTCTATCAGTTGTTGGTACTTTACAAGCTAACAGTTGTTATAAGTTGTAGGCTGTGTAGGTTGGGGGACTAGACTGATGTGTTACCTTTTATACCAAGCCACATTGCTACAACTCTGATTCTAGAAAAAGGAAGACAGTGTGAGCTGGGACATACTAAATTCTAGTACAGAATCCTCTTTTCAGAAACCACCACTTGGTATTCATCCAGCTGCAATAATGAAATTTTGCTATCTAGTTCTGTGACCTGGATGGAGAGAGCCCTGACTATGATCCCTGTGAATGGGATTTTATTAGCAACCCCAAAACGTAATGGTCTATTATACATTTGGGGAACAAAAGACAAGGGTATACCCATACCTCTCAACTGTCCCTGAATTTCAGACATGCCTGATTTTGACACAAATTTTAGCTCTGTCCTTCTTTATCCCACATAAAACTGGTGACTTTTGGAGATATGGTGGTGAGTTACACTTAATAAATAATGACAATAATTAGAGTTATAGACTTCTTTACTTTGGAAAATGTGTATTAATTTGCATTTTCTTATTCTGTTAACATCTCAAGTTAACAGCAATGATATTTTAAAAAGTGTCTCTGATTGTTCCTGATTATTTCTGGATTTGTCCCTGATTCTGTTGAGATTTGTCCCTATTTAGTTGAGAGATATGGGAATGCCTGCTCTCTTTTCCCTCAGGGTGGTTTGTGATATGAGGCTAGTCCATCAATCTTGTTCTTGTAGTGATCAGAGAGTTGGAAGCCTCTATTGTATGTTAATAGGGGGCTTTAGGTGGGATTAAACCAAAAAAAATGTCCACACC
The DNA here is from genome assembly GCF_019279795.1 of Protopterus annectens. NCBI lineage: Eukaryota > Metazoa > Chordata > Ceratodontiformes > Protopteridae > Protopterus > Protopterus annectens. Next base: position 916,476,020 of record NC_056732.1, read on the forward strand.
ACAGTAACCAAAACTTTTAACCCTTCCAAACCCGCTGCCATTAAAAGCACCTTGTTTAGTGACACAATAGATAACTTTTTTAATGTAGCTCATGAATATTCAGCCATTATAAAACTCTGCATTTATAAAAATAAAAAAAGTAGAAATGTAAATAAGAGTTTAAAAGTTTCAAAGTTAAAATGGAAATGAATGGTTAATTGCATGATTTGAAAAGGTATTTAAGGAGTTTAATTATTGTGTATGTTTATGAGATGAAGTCTTGTGGTCAAAACGAAAGTGCTTATCATTGTGACATTTACTTATTTTTCTTTGATTAAAGTTCTCAACTGTTCCCCACTGGTGCTAGATTTTTTCACATATTTTAATTTATTTTGGCTTTAGAAAGAATGCCAGTCCTTAGGCCCATAATGGAAATTTTCCCATTTACAATGCTTCATGTCTTACCAACCTTCCAAGTGATACCTATGCAATGCACAGGCTTATAATGCATAAGGTTAAGTCTCTGTAGTTGCAGTGTTGGCTTCCCAGGCTCACTTGTCTTTCACTGTTGAACCATATTTGCTGGTGTGTGACCTCAATGGGGGTCGTGGTGTAAATAATCAAATGACCTGACATAATGTATCTCTTGGTAGTTGGCAATCAGAGGGGATCATTCCACACAAAGTACTTCAATAAGTTGTAACCACAACAACTCACTGAAAAAAATGAAATTATGCTTCTTGATAGCGTCAATATCCAATGCTGCCAGCAGACAGAAGAAAACCTAGACTTTGAATATGGTATCTATCATTTATGCAATTAAAATCTACTCCTAGACATCATGACTAGGATATGGTGGTGACATCATTGAGTGCATGTTAACAAAACACCCAGACATTTTCATTAGCTTTGGAACAATAGAGTGATCAGGATACAATCTAACCTTTTAGAAAAAAAATTTAATTTCCCAGAACAATACTGATTAGAAACTTTTTTAAATGAGTCATTGTGGATCCAGTAACATCCATCCTGCAACATACTAACAGAACTGTTTATATAAGGCCTTATATATATAAAACTACTTGCACATCTTCAACACAACTTGAATTCAGCTTCTTGTTCAATATGCTCCTCTGAATCCAGGAAAATGAGACACATCCTGATAACATGAATAAATAAGACTGCATATAATCCCATGAAATGAAAGATAAAGTGTGGGCTGGATATAAGAAAGTAAATGAAACATCATCCATACAGAAATACAAAGAAACTTGTAACCTATGCCAGGCATATCTACAAAAAGCAGTACAAATACATTAAAGCAACCTACAAATAAACAACCTTGCAGAATTCAAAGGATTTTTGAACTCCATTAGTGAATTATTCAATAAGATCAAATGCATGGCTGACAAGCCCTTTCATCAGCCCTTTTATTCTGAGACAGGTAATGCATTTGAAAAATATTTATTTAACAGCAAATTTCCATTTCTCATACATCACCAAATGCCACTGTCAGTCTCAGTGCATCATTATATCAGATTTTTTATTTTCTTCAAGTAAGCAGAAATACTATTAATATATTTCTTGCAAAACTTAAGGACAATGGATTTGCATCAGTGGATGACTTAAAACCATCATATATAATAAAGAGTCATCTCGGTTTGCTTCTCCACTGTTTATAACAATTAACCCTGACTTGAAAAAAGCCTCTTACCCAACATATGGAAACAGTCAAAATGTATACTTTTTCTCAAATGTGGAGGTACAGACAATGTAGAAATTACTAGGTCAATAAGTAAAAGACACTGTCTATCTATGATGCTTGAACAAATTGTGCACAACAAATTAAGCACCCTCTGCTCAACATTTATCATCCCCTACACAGCAAGGAGTTCATTGGTTCATAGGTAAGTACTAGGCTAGCTGCCCTAGTGGACCATTTTAGGCCTAACCAATTTTCCTTTTTAATCTTGAATTAACCTTTCCCATTTGGTGTTAGACTGACCTTAACCATGCCATGACTGATAATTATATATTATCCCTAGTGAGAATAACTGCAGTCATACCATAGATATTTTGAGGGGACCAACACATGGAATAAAGCATTTAGGAGTTGCCACTGTCCATTAATGGCAAATGAGGTAGTCTTTGATTAAATATTCTGTTTCCTATCCACAGATCCAAGTTGTGGATGAATACAGACAGGGGTGATCTTTGTTTTAAATATATGGGTAGTCTGTTCCAGAGCAACAATATCCTCTGTGAGAAAACAACCTGTCCCTGCAAACTATTCTGTTGACACTGTAGAAAAGGTTTAGATCCCTAGATGGTGTCTTTGTGATGCCATTTGACTTGCTGATGAGCAGTAAATCCATCAGTATTGCATCAGAGGATACCATGCGTGCCAGACACAGGTCACGTCTTAGCAGTCTGTAGGTTACCAAGTATAGTGATAGGGCTTTGAGTTGGTCCTTGTTTGACAATTGTTTAGACTATATATTCTTTTCCTAAGGTATCTCTGTGGGTGTTTCAGTTGCTGCATGTGTCTGAATGTATGTGTGCCAAAAGGACCATTGTATTCAATGACTGGACTAACGAGGGTTGAGTAATGGGGGACAATGACATCCCTAGATCTAGACACAATCTCTTTGTTAATAAGCTGAGAAAAGTGGAAGCACTTTCTTATGACAATGGACACATGCTGATTGAAAGTTAGGTCACTCTCCACATAAGTTCCCAAATCCCAAACAAATGAGTCAGCTTTTTGGGTGTATTGTCAATGTAATAGTTCGCTATAGTAGATTATTCCAAAATGATACTACAATGCATTTCTTGGCATTTAGTTTCAGCCTGTGATTTTGGCAACAGTTATTTATTTGGGAAAACCTTACTGCAGGATGACTAAATAATTTGGAGATTCAATGACTGCTCCTAGCCTGCATTCATCTGCATCATAGTCAGCCAGAACCCTTTGTTATTGGCTTTTACATCAGAGAAGTAGACGCCAAACAGGAGAGGTCCCATCATGGATTCCTGGAGGACTCAACTGGTGACTGGCCTCTTTGTGGAAGTACCTTCCCCTAATTTGATTTTCTGCATCCTATCTGTGAGACAGTTGGCAATAGAATGGATGAAAATGGGTTTATTTCTAGTTTATTTAGCTTTTCAGCTATACCTGAGCTGGAAATTGTGTCAAAGGCTTTGGCCTGGTCAAGATATGCGGCATATACCATTTTACTTTTATCCATTGCTTTGGAAATCTTTCCAGAAAAGTACACCAGATTGAGTAAGGATGATTTGGCCTTGACAAATCCAAACTGAGACAGGTCTGGTGTTTGGAGGCTCCCTATGTCCTTACTGTTTAGTTCAGTGAGTAATCTTTCCATGGGTTTGCATAAGATGCAGCCCATACCTATGGCTCCCTAATTTCATGGGTCTGTGGAAAGAACAACCATGAGCAGGAGGAATGACTGTAGATGTTCTCCATTCAATTGTTACAAAACCTGTGTGGAGGCTAAATTTGAACAATGTAGTTAGAAGGTGGCTAAATCATGTTTTATGCTATTTAAGATGCATCCATGATATTCCCAGTACCTATCAATGCAGTATTTGTAGCTTTTGATAGTGCTTTTAGGACTTAATCTTGTGTGACAGCTGGAAGTGAGCCAGATTCAGGTATATCTTAAGGGATAGACATAAGGGAAAGCGGGGTAAAGTTAGAGATTAATTTAATGGACAGTAGTTTGGCTAGGCAGCTTTCTTGAATCTACTTCAGTACACAGCCATAAATTGTGACAATAACAAGTATACTATTGCAGTATTCCTGGATTTCTCTTAGGCATTTAGTGTTGTAAAACACAAACTGTTGATCAGCAAGGTAAAACTCATAAGCTGAAATGATCATGTATTATCTTGGTTTTATTATGCTTAATGACTGAATGCAAACATTACCTGGCAAAACAAACTTTTGTTCCTTTCATAAGCGATACCACAGTCTCTTAAGGCTCTGTTCTTAGGAACACTTATTTTTTGTGATCTTCACAAACAGTATGCATTGACATATGAATGGTATCACATCAATACAATACATACAGATGACTGCACAGCTATTTATAGCTATAATAGCATAGAGAAACCACAGTCTGTATTATGGTCTTCTTTGCTCAAACTACAGGAATGAATAACAGAAATAATCTCATCCTTAATGAGAAGAAAACAAAATGTATTCTTTATGGTATCTACAGAATGCAAACCATGTAGCCAAAAAATGTCCCTCAAAAAGGTTCCATAACTACCAGAGATTTTGTTTTATACTGGAAATATCTTGGCATTACCATTGGTAGTATGCTGTATTTTAAACAGCACTGTAACATTAACCTTTATTTTTGAGAGCTTTACCAACTGTGTCCCAGTATTCTAACAATATCTAACTAAACAAAAAAAAAAAAAAAAAAATATATATATATATATATATATATATGTAGATATAAATATATATACAGATTAGATGTTATGTAATAGTAGAAATCCTCTGACTACCTAAAACTTCTTTACAGAGTAATAACTCTGGAGGGCTTAAAGAAAACATGCAATCACATACTGCTCTTTAGGACAACTTGTCTTGACCTCAAATGCTTGCTCTTCTTGAATACTCTTTGAAGGGTCCTTAAATCATTCAACCAACGTCTACTAAAATAGAGCAATTTTTATTAATATATTGCAACAGTGCAACCAGCAGATTCTTACCTTAAACCTGGAATCGACTATCATCTATATTCACAAGATTCATCATTGTTCCTCTTTCAAAAATTAATGCAGATCTTTTTTTTTTTCAAGTAGATGTACATCTTACAGTATCACACGCCACCTCTGCTATTCATACTATCACAACACATCTTTTTTTTTCATTAATTTGTATAGCATTGATGACTGCTGTCATTCTGGAACAGTCAGGTCCAGTTTATCTAGTAACCTTCCTCCAAGCAAAGTTGCATTACAGATACACTTTTGCAGTTTCTGATTTACTGTAGTTCTGTGGCATTTTTTACTGCTGTTTGTTAATATGTTAACCTTGTTGATTTCATGTTTTATACTCTTTTTACATATTTCTAAGTTGTATGTGGATCATACTTAAATTTGCATATTGTTTAATGGAATAATCTTCATTATTTACAAGACCACAGTTTTAATATTTGTATATATATACTCCCCCAGATTCAGCAAGACCTGCATGGTGTGCAGGAGCAGTGCAGAGGCTCCAGGAGGCAATATGGCTGCTGTGCGATCCTGGAATAACCTGTAGGGGCGTGCACGAGGACTCCTGCAGTAGTTCTGCATGGACGCAGCTCCTGTATGCAAATTACCCCATTTGCAGGTGAAAACCATGCAAATGAGGTGAATTTCCAATCCAGGAAGCTGTCAGCCAGCCGTGCAGGACTAGTGCAGTGTGCAGAAATGTACTTGGTTATTAACCGAGTACATTTCTGCAAACTACAAAACAGAGCCATGACAGCTCCAAATAATGGGTGTATATAATGAGTAAAGCATGCCAATAGCCAAATATATGGCCATTGGCATGGAAAACAGTTAAAAAAAATAATAATAACTTTTATTTTTTTTATCCGATTTCGGCTGTTTAAGCATAGGGGAGCGACGCTCAAACAGGATCGAGGGAAAAATAAAAAATAAAACCTGAAATAAACATTCTAACCAAAATCACTATTTTGCCATTATACTCAATGGCAGGTAGAAGACAACAGGGCCAGTGAATAGTGGTTGCTAAGGGGGGAGGCTCAGTGTGGGACCTGTAACTATGCATCAGCAGGCAATCCTATGCAAATGAGGGGAATGATACTGAATCCCAGATTTCCCCTCAATGCTAGTCAGCACCCAACAGTGTAAGTGCGGGAATAGCTTGGTGCAACCCTAGGAGTTAGTTGACATCACAGGAGGGTATGTCAGGCATACTGTAAGTGGATTGGAGCCCTGTGGCTCGGGTTTGCCCTTAGCTTAGCAGAGCTAAGCAAGGGGGTGTGTCTGAGGCTGCCTTACACTCTTTACATTGCCTAAGTGGGCGTGTTCACCACGCACCAGGTTTTAATGAAAAAAAAAAGTAAACCAGGTAATAACAGCTCTGTGTACATTTGAGCACTGTGTTTGTGCTGCACACACCTGGGCTTAAACAGGAAGGCAATGGGAAGGGAAAACAGCAGTAGGAAGGTAATCAGGGAGAACTAGCATAGCTGGCAGGTGAAATGTATCAGAATCAGCCAATTACACAGGCAGCAGACCAGCCCAGGCCAGAACACTACTATAAACTATGCAAACACCTTTCCCTCTGTTTTTTCCCACATACTCTACACCACCAGTGTATACAAGCAGGGAAATTTTAACAAACAAAAACAACAAAATGATAGGGGCTACAGCAGCTATCAAACATCAACATGTGGAAGAGGCTGAGGGTGGTGAGGATGAGAATGCTGTTGACCAACCCACAGTGAGGAGATGGAGAAGAGTGTACAGACCCAAGGTAACCTAGCAGGGGCTACATGAGCTGGAGATAGTGGAGCGCTATAGGGTGGACAGGGATCTCCTACAGCAAATTGTTGAGCTGTGCTGGCCACGCCTGACACACAGAACTAACAGAGGAAAACCCATCCCAGTGGATACCAAGGTATGTGTAGGCCTAGTAATACTAGCCACAGGTACCTTCCAAAGGCCAACTGGGGATATCATGGGTATCTCACAGGCATCATCATCCTGGGTACTCCACCAGTTCCTGGATGCCATGTCAGCACATGCAGGTGAGCACGTATACTTCCCCAACACCCATGAGGCATTGGCCAACAATATGCGTCTCTTCCACCAAATAGCAGAATACCCTGAGGTAGTGGGTGCTATAAACTGCACGCACATACGCATCAAAGCACCACCCAGTGAGTGCAGTATGGTCTACATCAATGGCAAGGGCTTCCCCTCCATCAACTGCCAGGTCATGTGGGATGCCCAGGGCATAATAATGAATATGTGTGCTGACTGCCCTGGAAGCTATCACAATTCCCACATCTGGCATCTGACACAGCAGTACCAGAGATTTGCCAATGGGGACTTCCCTCATGGTCACCTAGTGGGGGATGCTGGTTATGCACTGGAGCCATGGCTGATGGCACCCATCAGAAATGCACACACACCCGAACAAGGACTCCATAATGAGGCACACGCACAGACCAGAATTATAATAGAGCGTGTGTTTGGGATGGTCAAGTCACAGTTCCGGTGCCTGAACACATCCAGTGAAGCCTTGCAGTACTCCCCAGCTACATGTACTCAAATTGTCGTCGTACGTGCCATGCTACACAATATGATCCTGCGGAAACAGCTGCAGCAGGAAAAGCACGGGGCAGGGCCACACGGCCCCCCACCATTGCTAAGGCCTGCACAGGCACAGAGTGACTCAGAAGAGGAAAAACCTGAGCCTGCCCCAGTAGGTAGAAGAAGGCATGCCCAGTATGCCCTGGTCTTGGCAAAGAGGCAACATATAGCACATACCCTGACACAAGAGGGACCCAGGGAATGACACCTCTCCCTGAATCGCACATACAGTAAAAGGGATGCCAAACATGACACTACCTGTGCTCAACCATTATAGGGAGTGTGTACTATGTGCATCCGACATAGGCAGCCCTTCTGCACCATTCTCAATACTGGAACACCCACAAGGTAAGTCACTCTTCTTACCACTTGCCGAATGGAGTAGTATGTGTTGTTACTTGTAACTACGGTATGGATGTGAGCATACAAGGGAATCGGGTGGCTGAATGGGATGGCAGCAGATGGTAGACACCTATAGTGGCAGCATGTGATCTGTAATAAATACTGGTGTCACCATAGTGGCCAGTACTATACATGGTGACAAAACCCACTGCAGGAATCGTGCTGGGCCACATGTGTGTCCATATGACACACGCATGCCAGTCAGGGAGATTCACATACCCAACAACAGTCTCAGCCAGCAGGACAGGTGTAGACAAACACAAAGGCCTTGCTAAGGCCTCTGAATGATATCTATGGGTAACCTCCCCCCCAGGCCTACACAGACAGACTACATCAGGTCAGGCAGTGGATGTTAGTTCTGAAGGGTAAGAAGTCAGAGACTGATATGTAGGTCAATCAAACCTAAGACCTGTAGTACACTGATATGCCTCTAGTCAGCATGATAGATTACAATACAGAATTAAATGGAGTACCTGACATACCAGTACAGTCATAGAAAATGTGTACAAGTATCAGGTGTGCCTCCCCAATCCTAAGTAGAAATGTAGTAACAATATGGTGTGCCCACGTTGCAACAGTCAGGTGTGCCTCCCGCAATCCTATGTAGAAATGTAGAAACAGTCAGTTGTGCCCCCCAATCCTATTTAGAGATGTAGTAACAATCTGGAGTTCCCCCCTCCAATCAGATGTAAACATGTAACATGTATGTGTAAGTATACCAGTAGAGCACAGATGACCTTAGGTGGCCAAGGTAGCAGGCTAGATTGTAGCATTTGTACAATATGCAGGTATGCATGTGTTAGGTTGGTTTCATATTGTGTGAGAGTGGTCAGTATGTATGCATGTTGAGGTTTGACCTGGTAGCCATTGCCCACTACTGCCGATGACAGGGCCAAGTCCTCACAACTGCAGTGCCAAAAACAATACTCCCCATTATAACACATTGTATCAGTAAGCCATTGTAAATGTATGGCAGTAGTATGTGTCACCATCTGAAAGATGGACATGGCATGACAATTTGGCTAGATATACAAGCAATACACAGGGAAAAGTACCCCAGACATACATCTGGGAAGGCATATACAACTGTGATGTTTACACATGACAGGAATATGGATATATACATATATATATATATATATATATATATATATATATATATGTTGATATATGTCTACATGTACATACACATGTATATTCATACATATGTCTGTCTACATATCTGTACAGTGCATCATATATATGGCCATTTGTTGATCTCTTTGTATATACACACACACACACACACACACACACACACACACACACACACACACACACACACACACACACACACACACACACACACACACACACACACACACACACACACACACACATATATATATGTGTATAATGTGTAACCATGAAATGGACACACCCCTGGAATTGTACATACAGGTATGCATCACATTATCTGGGCTTGTAGTAGGGAATACTGATGTCATCTGGCTAAACACTTGCAGATCACAAAGGTGATAGGACTGATGTATTGAGAAAAATCTGATGTCCCTGCACAAGTCAGAATAACTGGAATGCCCCATGCATATCTGTGAGTCAGATACAAGTAGTGTCCATAGCACACATGCACCCGGCTCACCCAACCACCACCCACAGGTACCTCTCCGGTCTTATCCCTGCTGTTGGGAATAGGTACAATATGACTCCCACCTGTGTATGGCAATAGCAAAAGAATGCAGCATGCAATGCAGGTGTCCCATGCAGGAGTAAACAGCACCCTGCCAGCATCCACACCGGTTTACTATTGAAATGTCGAACGGCACTACATCGACTGTACTATAGTCGAACACGGAAGTTCGAAAATAGTAATGTCGACGTCAAAAAATCAATCTAGGAATAGTTTTAACATGGGTCAAGGTAGATGTTCAGTATTATTCAGAAGTACAAACATCTCCCCTACCTCGACCCATGTCAAAACACAGTCCTAGATTGTTTTTTTGTCGTCGACATTACTATTTTTGAACTTCCGTGTTCGACTATAGTACAGTCAATGTAGTGCCATTCGACATTTCAATAGTAAACCATCCACACCACCTGATCAATACTGATAGAAAGTATTGGCATAAACACCTAGCAAACCTACCCTGTCACCCCAGGGGAAATATACTGTATGGCAGTCTGATACTGTAGGACTGACAAAATGCAACAGCCTGCTACAGCTAGCCTGCATCACCACCAAATGGCCTACAGGCCTCTGCCAAAGGCCTGTGTCTCACCTGTACTGCTAATGTATGTTGTGTCATGGACACACAAATAACAACATAACACACTCCACATAACCCATATATGCAAGGCCATGTGAACAAACCACAGTAACATGTCCACCATCTCCCACTGCATGAACTGTGGACCAACAACAAAACACAGCTGAGATGAGGTGATAATTATAGGGAAAGTATCAGAGAATATTTGCATAATGTATGGAGGAGGATAGAATAACAGAGGGCGGGTGGGAGCATGGGCACCATGGAATGTGCAAAGTCTGAAACACAGCCATGTGCACATACTATCCCTGGCTGCAAACACAAAAATGGGTGGCTACAAACCTGCCCTTACACCACAATAGGGGTAATGTCCTGACTTATGAACCCTGCCTCTGTGTAACCTGTGTGAATCTGTACATCTGTGAGGTATTGCCACAGCAAGATAAGGCCATACTGTCATGTCAATGGATGTACAAGTATGGGATCCTCTGCCATCACTGTACCAAGGTGCTGAACTGGTTACAAAGACCCAGCAGCAAGTGTCTGCAGCTGCGACTCCAGAATGGCATAACTTTTCACGAATATGTAGGCATTTGATCACAATACTGGACACAGCTGTATTCACCCTGTGTTCCCCAGCCCATCACTGCAAGCAAAATGTCTACCTGACATACTTGAGGACATAAAACATCACAGTGTATAACAGTACACATGTCTGAATATCTCTGCTAACACTAGTATCATCTAGCAGAAGCAGCACAGACACAATCACCTGCAGTGCCCACTATGTCTTGCACAGTTTGATCCCATATTGCCAACTGATCTACAGATATCCTACAGAAGCAGTTTGCTAGCTGTAGGTGTAGAACACAAAGGTCTGCACTGGAGTACAATCTATCTGGAATGGATTCACACATTCAGTACAAAAGGGCATACTGGGCATCCTCACACACTTCAAGAAACGAAGGCAATGTCAGACAACAACATACTGAAAGGTCATACTGGACTTGCTCACACACTTAAACAAATGAAGCCCATGTCTGCCAACAACAGTGGACCCTACATATCTGACAGTTGCAGATGTTACTGCATAAACTCCTCAGTATGCTCCAGTCATGCTTTGCACACACATTGGATAGGAATACACACATATATCCAAGGACAACACACTATAATATGCCAAAAGTACACATACATATATGTGTGGAAGAGAGTGACAGTGACAAAGAGCCTTCCATCATGAAGCCTGTTCCACCCAGCACACAGCCAAATGGCTAGAACTACATGATGTGTAAATGTCACTCACCGTAAAAACTAGCTACTGGTATCCCTCAGCATTAAAGACTCTGTGGTGCTAGTGCTAGCTGTGCAGCAAGTCTGTACAAGGCAGTAGTCATCTAGCAGTTGTATACATGTACCTGCAGAATATAAACTTGTGTGTGCCTGAGTGTGGTGTGTCAACCTCTACATGAATGGGTTATGGCCCATGCGCACACACTGCCCTCCCCATAGTCCTACTATGGCAAGCCTGCTGATGTCATTCACTGTGAAATACACCTTTGGGGAAGGGATATCCACTAATCTCTGTGGAGAGTCTTATAACTGCGTAATACTGTAGTTTGATAAAATAGTTAGGTAGGAGTTCTAATCCTAAACATAGCAAGTGTGTGTGTGTGTGTGTGTGTGTGTGTGTGTGTGTGTGTGTGTGTGTGTGTGTGTGTGTGTGTGTGTGTGTGTGTGTGTCTGTCTGTCTGTGTAGGGAGCAATGCTTTTTAGGCTAGTCACACTCATTACAATTCAAATGCCCTACTTTGGCAAGCCTGCGGATGTCATTTACTTTATAATACACCTTTGAAAAAAAGGTAGCCCAGTAATCTCTCTGATGTGTCCTATAACTGCGCAATACTGTATTGTGATAGACTAGTTAGATAGGAGATCTAATCCCAGACATGGCAACTGTGTGTGTGTGTGTGTGTGTGTGTGTGTGTGTGTGTGTGTGTGTGTGTGTGTGAGTCTGCACAGGGAGCAATGCTTTTTAGGCTAGTCACACTCACTACAATTCAGATGCCCTACTTTGGCAAGCCTGCTGATGTCATTCACTTTGAAATACACCTTTGGGAAAAGCATAGCCCGGTAATCTCTGTGGCTTGTCCTATAACTGTGTAATGCTATAATGTAATAAACTACTTAGGTAGGAGTTCTACTCCCTGACATGGCAAGTGTGTGTATGCGTGTGAGTGTGTGTGTGTGTGTGTGTGTGTGTGTGTGTGTGTGTGTGTGTGTGTGTGTGTGTGTGTGTGTGTGTGTGTGTGTGTGTGTGTGTGTGTGTGTGTGTGTGTGTGTGTGTGTGTGTGTGTGTGTGTGTGTCTCTGTCTGTGTTGGGAGCAATGCTTTTTAGGCTAGTCGCACTCACTACAATTCAAATGCCCTACTTTGGTAAGCCTGCTGATGTCATTCACTTTGAAATGCACCTTTGGGGAAGGAGTGGTCTGTTAATCTCCATGGTGAGTCCTATAACAGTGTAATGCTGTAGTGTGATATAAAAGCTTGGTGGTGTTCTATTCCCAGACATGGCAAGTGTGGGTGTTTGTGTAGGGTGCAATGCATTTGAGGCCATTCACAGTCACTGCAACCTACTTTGGCAAGCCTGCTGATGTAATTCCCAGTGAAATACACTTTTGAGGAAGCAGTCCTCCAGTAATCTCCATGGCGCATCCTATAACAGCGTAATGCTGTAGTGTGATATAGGAGTGTGGTAGGGGTTCTATTCCCAGACATGGCAAGTGTGGATGTTTGTCTGTGTAGGATGCAATGCTTTTGAGGCCATTCACAGTCACTACAACCTCTATTGACCTACTTTGGCAAGCCTGCTGATGTCATTCCCAGTGAAATACACCTTTGGGGAAGGAGTGGTCCAGTAATCTCCATGGTGCATCCTATAACTGCATAATGCTGTAGCGTGATAAACTAGTTAGGTAGGAGATCTAATTCCAGACATGACAAGTGTGTGTGTTTGCCATTTATATCCTGTGTGGAGGTGGCTGTAAGTGTTTAACAACTGGACTCATTATGAAGTGGGTTTTTCAAACTTCTTATATGGTGGCCCTATTATATGTCACGATGTCCACCTTACAAGGATAACAGATTTCAAATAGCCGAGAGGCTGGGGTGCCAATCCATACTCCTACATGTGACATCAAGGCCTGGTGAACAAAGTAAGCAACCCTTGTATTACCCAGAGAACACTCTCAACTCATGTCTCATACACAAACACACTTGCCTAGGCAACAACCACTATGTTGGTAGTACCATGCATATTGCCCACAGATAGTAACCATGGTGTGACTGCAATGGACTACAGAGGGTATGGCACCCTGTCCATCAGTACAATAGGCACATAATTGCAGACAGTCCACCTTCACTATGTTCCCCACTGGATGCCTGCAACAACTGTGGCCATCAAATGTGACCCACAAAGGACATACCATGCCTTAAATACATGCCCTGTATGGACAGATGCCTCTGACACCAGGGGATACCTGTATCATGCTATCAATGTAGGTGCAGGGTCACCTGGTGTCAATTACCAGTTCCTGCCACATGGGGCCAGGACTGGCTCACCTGATGATAACAATCTGTGTACACAACATGGGCCAGACACCCCAGGTATAGTTCCACATGTCACTGTACATGCATGTGGGATGTGTGCACATCCCAGACACCGTCCATGTCATGGACTATAGAACACATGCATGGCAAGCATTGCACAGCACTAGCAACACACAATAGTAACCTAGGTGACTAGATGGTGAATACAATACCCACCTGTGTGAGCCAATCCAGACACTACACCCCTAAGCCACACTGCAGACCATTGTTATGTGGCCTGATGCCATGTTATACCCTTCACTTAGTCTTGTATAGCCTTTTGGCACAGTCAACCGCTACACACCCATGAAGCAATGCACCCATGCATGTCAGTACTGACACCTTGTGTCTGTGTGTATTTTATATGATGCTTTCAACCACATTCACACTCACTGCAATTCCTATTGGCCTACTGAAGCATGCTGTCTGATGTCAGACACCTTCACATACCCTTTGCCGATATAACCTCTGGATAACCCCTGTAGTTTTATGTGATACCTGCGCATTACTGTATTGTGGCAAACTAGTTAGGAAGTCTATTCATGACCCTGCCAAGTGTGTCAATGTGTGTGAGTCCCTGATAGAATGTGGCTGTATTGACGTTGACACCTGTTCATGTGGACAGGCACGTGTACTACACCTACCTTATCGCTACTATATCACTGTCGCAGATGTCACTCACCATCACATATACCTTTGGACAGCTCCCCAACATGTATGCTATGTGGCACATGCAATAACTGCATAGATATGTGATAGCAATACATAGTCAGTCAAGGGTTTGAAACCCCATACTGGTAGGTGTGTGACACGAACATGCTTGGGTTTTACTCTCCCACCCCCTCTCTGACTTACTTTGTCTCTGTATGTCTCTCTCACTCCCGCTCTGGTGGATGAGGAAAAGTACACATGCTTTGCTTAGGCAGCAGCTTGTGTTTTGTTAGGGATGCTCATGATCAGCTGATGGTCTTGGCATGAATTGCAGTCCTCCTCTAACTGATTGCATGTGGAACAGCTGTGGTAACATTCCCATAGCCAATTGCATGGAAACACACTCCAAAATCTAGGAACATCATGTTGGTGTTGGGTCTTTTCATTCACTGTGAGCAGGACCTAGGTCTGGTGTTTGGCAAAAAGCATCACAGATGGTTTTGGGATTTACCTTTAACAACATACACTGTGGAATCAGGCCAACAGACAGGAGGGGGATGTGCCAGACATGACTATAGAATGTAAGTGTTGCTGTTCTACATTTGGAGTAATGTCGGTTTAACAGGGAGTGTGTGAATATGGCTGGTCTACATGTTTTAATACCTGTCATGACAGTGTTATGTTTTTGAGGAAACAACCATCTCTAGGGTCATCTGCAGACTGGGCAGTGTGTGGAGCCTTTTGTTTCTTGTGTTACTCACAAAACACCTATCTGAGAACTGCAGAAGCATAGTATGAGGATTGCAGTCAGTGCATGGTGACAGCCATGATAGTTATTGACTTCATATCCCTCATAGGATATATGTCACAACAAACCCTGGTACAACAATAAATGTATGAGGTTCTCACAGCAACATGCCAATATTGGGCCAGTGTTCATAGCTCCAGCCACAAGTCTGTCACCCTTTGTAAATATGCCATGTAGTAAGAGGTGCATATGTACATCATTATTTATTGACATCATACCTGATAACAAGCCAGTCAAATATCAGACTGCTAGACATGTTATGTATAGTAGGAGTTGTTTCTGAGGACATAACTTGGGCATTCTGCAGTTGTGTGTACAGTACTGGGGTCTGCGTACTTAGGGTGAATGTCAACAGTATGTGTATTGTGCATACATACCTTGGACTGTGCAAAGACTGTGGTAGATGCCATTGTTCTTGGTCCTGTTCTAGCTGATGTTACATGCTACTCCAGTGTATGGTACCCTATTGGTTCACATGTCTGTAGGGCCAGACACACATGTCCCATACAACAGACAGCCATCGGACCACACTGTGTCATGACCCAGTGTATGTAGGGATAGTGTGTGAGTGGTACATATGAGGATGGTGTTTATCAGACAGTCCATATCGTGTCTGATTAAGCTTGTGTACCATATGTGGCTGTGGCTGTATTTACATTGGTTGTGGGTATGCACTTTCTCACAGGTGTCTGTTACTCTGTGCTGTGACATGCGTGTAGAGCCTGCTATAATCGCAGGTACATGGGCATTCCCCCATACAAAATGTAGTCCAGTGTTGTGGCAGTCTGCCTGTAGTTTGCACAGTGCTTTGTGACATGCCTAGCAGCCTAGTGTAATTACCCAGTGTGCTGTTATTGTCCGGTTATTTGCAAGACATACTGCTGTCAGGCCACCATAACTGTTGTGTATTTCTGACAAAGCAGTGGGATTCTGTACAGATGTATGTCACTAACTACTGGGTAGTATGTGGCCAAGTGACCTCTGCACCACCAGAAATTATGTGTCAGGACAGACTGGCATGTGTGCATGCATAAACTGTGTGGGCATATGTAGTCCAGTATTTACATGATATATCCATGTACATGGCTATTAACATCTAAATTGTGAAGCATGGTCCACATGTCTTGCAAGAAGGGAATATGTGTACACCTTTGGACTGACCACAGAGTGCCAGACTGTCCACATATATTGGTCATATCTCTGCTGTAGTCCACAGGATCATTACTGTGCTAGCAGTGGTACTGTACTATGATGTCCTCAAAATGTCTGTCAGTAACCAATGGCACACATAGCAAAAGCAGATATGACCTCCCACACACAATATGTCTGTTACGACAACCCCTATTACAATAACAACAGTCTACATATATACCTGCAATACAAACATGACATCCCCTTGCACTAAGAGGTTGGGACTATTGGTGCTGAAGGAAAAAGACTAGCTGGTAAAATATAGTAACTTCTGCACAGCTCAAACTAAATATTTATATTGTCATTTTTTTATATTAGCACACTGGATCTGTTGAAATGCTTAGTTGTTTTTAGCATAGTAGTATGTATATATGGAGTTATCATGACTATGTCTCTTTAAGAGCTCCATTTCCTTTTGAATTTTTGGCGCCAAAAAGGTTATTTAAATGTGAACAGGAAGTACTCCATTTTGGTTCTGAGGAAGTCTGATTTTTAACAGATGAAAGCGCTAAACCTTATTTTCAATAAAAGAATCGTTTTTTATCATTACGAGTGGATTTAGCCTGAATTTTGGTGGAACACTAGTGTTGGCTATACATGTGTTATACTCTGTTCGAGCTGTGCAGAAGTTACTATATTTTACCAGCTTTTTCCTTTCACCTCTCTGCTGAATACGATATTAAGGGTATACCTGGTGTCTGCTTTCCCTCCCAATGCATATTCCATGCTACAGACCTTATTATACTATCAGCTGTCCTGTGATTACATATCAGACAGTCCATATAGTGTCAGATTAAGCTTGTGTACCATATGTGGCTGTGGCTGTATTTACATTGGTTGTGGGTATGCACTTTCTCACAGGTGTCTGTTACTCTGTGCTGTGACATGCGTGTAGAGCCTGCTATAATCGCAGGTACATGGGCATTCCCCCATACAAAATGTAGTCCAGTGTTGTGGCAGTCTGCCTGTAGTTTGCACAGTGCTTTGTGACATGCCTAGCAGCCTAGTGTAATTACCCAGTGTGCTGTTATTGTCCGGTTATTTGCAAGACATACTGCTGTCAGGCCACCATAACTGTTGTGTATTTCTGACAAAGCAGTGGGATTCTGTATAGATGTATGTCACTAACTACTGGGTAGTATGTGGCCATGTGACCTCTGCACCACCAGAAATTATGTGTCAGGACAGACTGGCGTGAGTGCATGCATAAACTGTGTGGGCATATGTAGTCCAGTATTTACATGATATATCCATGTACATGGCTATTAACATCTAAATTGTGAAGCATGGTCCACATGTCTTGCAAGAAGGGAATATGTGTACACCTTTGGACTGACCACAGAGTGCCAGACTGTCCACATATATTGGTCATATCTCTGCTGTAGTCCACAGGATCATTACTGTGCTAGCAGTGGTACTGTACTATGATGTCCTCAAAATGTCTGTCAGTAACCAATGGCACACATAGCAAAAGCAGATATGACCTCCCACACACAATATGTCTGTTACGACAACCCCTATTACAATAACAACAGTCTACATATATACCTGCAATACAAACATGACATCCCCTTGCACTAAGAGGTTGGGACTATTGGTGCTGAAGGAAAAAGACTAGCTGGTAAAATATAGTAACTTCTGCACAGCTCAAACTAAATATTTATATTGTCATTTTTTTATATTAGCACACTGGATCTGTTGAAATGCTTAGTTGTTTTTAGCATAGTAGTATGTATATATGGAGTTATCATGACTATGTCTCTTTAAGAGCTCCATTTCCTTTTGAATTTTTGGTGCCAAAAAGGTTATTTAAATGTGAACAGGAAGTACTCCATTTTGGTTCTGAGGAAGTCTGATTTTTAACAGATGAAAGCGCTAAACCTTATTTTCAATAAAAGAATCGTTTTTTATCATTACGAGTGGATTTAGCCTGAATTTTGGTGGAACACTAGTGTTGGCTATACATGTGTCATACTCTGTTCGAGCTGTGCAGAAGTTACTATATTTTACCAGCTTTTTCCTTTCACCTCTCTGCTGAATACGATATTAAGGGTATACCTGGTGTCTGCTTTCCCTCCCAATGCATATTCCATGCTACAGACCTTATTATACTATCAGCTGTCCTGTGATTACATATCAGACAAGTATTCCTAGTGTGTCATGTGTCAGTCCATGTCCATGTACTACGCAATCCCAAAGGGAAGTACTGCTGCATGAAAAACCCCACAATCACACATGCGCATACATAGACACCCACACAAACATACACACATGCATACACAGATCCTACATGCATCAACCTCCCCCCACTCCACCAGATTGAACCTACAGACAAAATAACCACCCACCCACATACACGCACACACATACATACAGATGAGGTTGCACAGCGATAGTCCACACAGTCCTCCTATTACCCATCTGTCAATATGCATAACATATGGTACACAGCATACAGTGCAGCTATAGTCAATCCATGCTAGCAACAGTATACATGTGTGTGATGCATAGGCTGTGTTAGTAGGTGATGCCCCTTCCCCTGGAAAACACTGCACCCATGTACACAGTATTGCTGTGCACCTGTTCTGCACCCTGCCATGTACTGTGCACCAAACCTCACAGGTGTACCATCCATTGCTGAATGTGTAGTACTGTGTCAGTTATGTCTGCTCTAATGCTCACAGCCCCTATGTTTTTCAGCAACACATACCTGGGATGATATGTGGACAGATGTCATTTGTGAATGCCTGATGTCTGGTTTAAAGATTTCAACATCAGCGGATGATGTATGACCAATCCAATACTATTACACTGACAACTGTCAGACCATACCATGGCTATGGGGAGTGTACACACCCTTATTGATATGACACACCCTTCCTTGATCTGTCATATATTAACAGTACATGAGCCTGTTATGTGACATATGTCCTATACATTCAAATGAAGTATCTACGAAATGTATTAGGTGTGCAGATTCTGATTCTGATGCATACACTTCGTGTGTGCATATGTGTGCACGCCCTTATGATGGGTTGTTGCACCTATTGGTATGTGCAATATGGCAGTCACTATTCTTGGCAGGAGTATACTTGCATGGGCCATCTGCATTTCCCAGTGTATGGTCAGTCTGCCCTACACATGTCCCCCAACTCTGCATGATTGCAAGGTCTACTCATATGCACATCCCTTGGTGTTCACACACTGCCATCACTATTGCTGTGGGAGTAGGGTTACGTCTGCCACAATTCCTGAACCTGACTGTGTGCAGATAAAACCATTCTTAGCATCCTTAGTATCCCTGCTGCAGTGCACTGGTGTGTCATGCTGACACACCCTCCCACCTTCAGCCTTTTTGCAGATGCTTGACAAGTATGCCCTACACATGTGTGTCAGTTTGCAGTGTCACATACACTGAACACCACATGTTACAGCCTAGTTACAGGTAATAATGTAAACCACAGTAATATGTTATGTCATTGTGTAGATCTGTAACAGTTGCCATTGTAATACTGGTATACACACTATTGTTGCACTGTATAAGGGTGAAGATTTACACATTTCCCTACTGTAGGCCATGCATTCCACCATTATGTTAATTCCTGTGGACACATTTCGCAATGACAGGATGTTAGTTATCTTGCAGGTGTCTGACATACCCTTCCGATATCCCATCATGGTCACCACTGTGATGCAGTGCCTTTAACAGCAACAATATGTGAACAAGTACAGCATGCACTATGGGTAGGTGTGTTACATCTGTGCATGGAATATACCATAGCCATTACATGTCCGGTGTATTGGCAAGCATTAACATAAAACATACTAGCCAGCTACAGGCTGCTGCCTTGGTGGTATACGAGAGGGACCTACATAAGAGTGTGAGAGATGCGATGTCAGTGACCACAGCTGGGGCATTGCTACAGGGTGGGTGCAGCATTACAGTACATCAACATTACAAGTCCACAATACTACCACTTATGCACATTTGCTTATTACTGCTATGCAGCAACAAGCTATATATATATGACATGTCAGATATGCATGATCTACCTGCACAGATGCAGATGTATAGACAACAGTGGTCTACTGATGTGCCCTGTGGCCTTACCTGCATACTCCTCAGCCGGTGTGTGGGTAGCACCCACCTCCACAATGGTGTCTGCCAGTTGGGTGTGCAGATGGGCAGGTGCCACGAGACTGGCAAGGAGCTCCTCAACACATGTCAGGGGGATGGATGGCATGACCCCCCTGTTGCGAGATGATATCCCTGGACTGCAGCAGCACTCTGATAGGCATTGCGAAGCAGGTCAGAACAATGATGCTGGACCTGCTCATAACTGCGGTTATGCAGGCCAACATCATTGACCCTGTGGACTAAATCATTCCACAGGGTGATCTGCTCCTGCTACTTATGGGTGGCC
This sequence comes from Protopterus annectens, assembly GCF_019279795.1. NCBI lineage: Eukaryota > Metazoa > Chordata > Ceratodontiformes > Protopteridae > Protopterus > Protopterus annectens. Next base: position 916,496,758 of record NC_056732.1, read on the forward strand.
CTGCCAAATAGGACAGGTTAGTGCTGGATAAGGTAGTTCAGCACAACCTCATTTTTTGCCGCTGAATACGCAGGTAGACGGCCATGGGACATCTTGCCTGAAAGGCATAAAGATGGAAACAGGTCTGAGCAACTCATTCAGCAAAGTTACCATAGCTCTTAATACACATCTCTGTCACCCCCCACCATATCAGAAACAACAAACTGTTCACACAACTCAATAGGTATTGCTACAGCTTACCTACCAGTGGGACATATATTGCATTGTACCACACTTTGTGCTATGTGTTTGTAGCCATATTCCTTGTGTGGACACTATCATTGCTGGCCTGTTACAGACTATTCACCTACATGCCATTGTCAGGGCCACTATGATTCCATATATGCATGTGGTTTGCTTGCTATGTGATTGCTGCACATCTGACATTCTGTGTTATTGGCGATATCTATGCATGCTGTTGGACATGTTACAGGATTGTGTAGACTATTACTACCCACATATGTTCTATAACAGTGACACAATAGCATGTTACGGGGATATTTGCCAGCAGAACCACCTCTCCAACCTCATCTGGCCATGTTACCAGGCCACATCACATGTGGGACACACCCTGGGGCCTCCTCATCTACTGATCCAGCACTACCTTCAGGTGGATTCACCTCAGGGGATGTTGTACTCCCTGGGGGCACACACAGACATGATCCTGTCAACCGAGGTCAGATACAGAGACTGTTCCATAGGGGGCTCCACAGACACTTATGTGATGTGCTGCATCACATTGAGGCACCCAGTACACATTCAAAGGGTCCACATGCTCATCCTGCTCAGCCTCCAGGCCAGGCACCTTCAGGGCCATGGACTGCTGTTGTGAGTAGCAATGGGTGGGAGGCTTGTTCCCATTGTTTTCATATAGAGGCCCATGGGACTTTCACATCGCAGACCCCACACACCATCCAGGGTAATTACCCACCACATGTGTCATATACCACCCCTGTAGGCTGTCCTTTATATCTACCAACCCGGACCACCTCCACAAATATACCTGCCATACTTCCTCATATTCCCATTCCCTACTTCACAGACAAGGGCAATGTTGTTCCAACAAGGGGTTCACATGTGACATACCCATCCATGTTGCACACACTTACAGCTGTATATACCTGTGTGTATTGCTATGTGTGCTGTTTCTTCACACATAGCATGCAGCACTGTGGTGGTAATATATGGGACATGTATTTACATACATATATGGGTATGTGTGTTTGTATATATGTAGACATATGTGTATACATACGTGTATATATGTATATATATATATATATATATATATATATATATATGTATATAAATATATATATAGCTACATATGAGTATCCGTATATCTGTAGATAATCATGTAGGTATATATATATATATATATATATATATATATATATATATATATATATATATATATATATATACATACACACACACACACACACACATACACATATATATATATATATATATATATATATATATATATATATATATATATATATATACATATACATACCTATATATGGGGTACATTCAGACATCAGGTCCACAATCTCCAACTCTCCTTCCTGCACAGCTGCACTGTTCTGCCTTGATACAACACAGACATGTGCCACACATGGACACAGCCTAACATTAGGGGGGTATATATAGGGCCAGATTGCAGGTAAGCCTATTACACACCTATGGCATTTCATCATGCTACAATACATGTTAACCTGAGTGTCCTGCAAGTGGTGGGCTCTGAAACTCACATGTCCATCATTAAGGCATTACTTCCACCACCAGCTATTGGCCACAGTAATATTGATATGAGCCTGACTTCATACAAGTGGGATGGATTACTGTTAACATATTGTGCCCATATTGTGTCAGGTCCTGGTTATGAGACTTGCAACAGTTGGTATTGTATTGCAGGGCAGACCCATTTGTGAGTGGGGGGATATCAATACATACAAGACGTATGTTGCTTGGGCCCCCTCACCCCCATTAACTGTTCCTGTGGTCATACATGTATTTTTTATGTTCTCTTTTATCTCTCTCTCTCTCTCTCTCTATATATATATATATATATATATATATATATATATATATATATATATATATATATATATATATATATATATATATATATATATATATAGAATGTATGCATGTATATCTATATATATATATATATATATATATATATATAAATATATATATATATATATATAGAGATATTTATATATATATATATATATATATATATGTGTATATATCTGTTTAGATATAAATATATATACACACACAAATACATCTACATGTATAAATACATTTCCTGTACTGTTGAATGACTGTGCTGGATGATATGTTTGTAAAAACATCAGGGTTATGTATATCTGACATGGCTTAGTAGTAAATCACTTTGGTTATGGTGTGCAGGGTTCTGGCTTTGAGCCTTGCAGAGACTGTTTATTCTGTTGCTGGGCAGAACAAGGACCATTGGATACAGAGTGATTAAGGCACTTTTAAGCAGTTGTAAGTGGGTTTGCTCAGGTTTGCATGCAGGTAAGCACTGCTAACTTCCGGTTACAGTTTCTTATACTCAGTTAGCTTCTAAATTTCTTAACCTGTGTAGATATTGCTTACCTCCATGCAAACAGGCTTAAATCTGCTTACTGCTGCTTAAAATTGCTTACTCCCGCTTACCCTTGCTAATTTCATTAAAAGAAATGAAAGAGGGTGGATAGGAAAGTGGTGAAAAAGGGGCACAAAGAGAAAAAGACAGTAGGGAAAATAGCTAGGGATGTGCAGGAAGGGTCCAGGGAAGATCCATAGCTGCCCATTTCTTCTACAGCAACAGCTGTGCATATATACTGAATTTGGAGATAGAGATGGACACTCATACCCCTGAGGGAAGGGTGAGGACAACAATAATATGTTGTTAAGCTAATTAGACCAGATTACATATGTCCAGTGGACATGTGTGTGATATGGACAGCTATGTATGGGGTGAGATTTTTTCCTGGGAACAGATTGCCCTTTTTTTTTCAGGTGAGAGTGGGATGTTGGGGAGGGATAGTAGGTATATTTGCAGAGGTAGGTTGGGTAGGTTAACAGACAAGACAAACAAGACACATACAGGGGCACTCTATGACACATGTGGGGGGTGAACCCCTTGATGGGGAGGGGTGTTGGGAAATCGGAAGCCCATGAACCCCCTAGTGAAAACAGATTGACTGAGGTCCCCAACCATGGGCAGTCACCACTGCACCTTTACAGCCCCAAAGGTGGTTGTGCTGGGGACTAAGTTGGAGAGCCAGGTCGACCCTCTAGTCACATCACATGGCCCTCAAGCTGGCATAGCAGATCTCCAAACTCCCTGTGGAGCTTGCTACATACCCCAACCCGGACCTGGTGATGGGTGACAGGTTCCTGTCCACGCCCGTTCCCGGGGGGGGACTAGCCCCATCCACTGAGCCAGTTCCACCTGAAGGTGGTGCAGGTCCAATGGACGAAAAGGTCCCAGGTTGGGCTCCAGACATGCTGCGCCCAGCGCCACGGCCAGCTGAGATGGAACAGGTGGGTCCGCTGGGACCCGCATTCCCATACGTGCTATGGTGTTTAAGATTTATCAACATATGTGGGTTAGTAATAGTCAACACATTCCAGGATTAGGTATAATAGCATGCATATATATTCCCATTAACCCAAACACCAGATATGGAACAGTTGCATAGCAAACAGAAGACATTCATATATGGGACCACAGTGGTAATTACAACAGCATTCAGTTACATCGATGGCACCATGCTACCAATGTTGGAGCATTTCAATATAGCACATGCATAGAAACAGATTAAAATAATTATCGAATAATAGGACATATGTCCCAACATTAGAGTTAAATCAGCACATACCAATTGAGTTGGGTATTTAGTTTATTGTTGCAGATATTGGGGGGAGGGGGAAAAAGATGTCAATTGACAACTAGTATATTCCTGTAGTTTGCATTACTTTCCTAGTCACTTCTGTTATCTGTACCTTACACGTATTTGTACACTACCCTATTGCCTTAGTTTGGACAGTGGTATGGCTGTCGACAACTATATACATGAACTGGTTTTACCTGCAGTATACACCTTTTACCTGGTATACCTGTGGATGAATTGTTTAACACTGTTTCTACACATACTCCCAGATTCCAGGTTGATGTTATGCACATACCTGGCCATCTCTTTTTGCACAGACTCTGGGCATGCCTTGACCACATGCAGGTGAACTGGGACATGTTTTGGCTGTTGCCCTCTTAAACCTTTAGTGAATTGTACAATGCAGGTTTGTTTTCATTGACATTTTCCAAATATGTACAGGCCTGACAGTCAGTTATTTGACATGAAATACTGTCTACATGTCAGAGATTAGCACACTGATATGCCAGGGGGACAGGGTGACAGCCGGCAGATATGGGCCGATTAACTGGACATTCTACACATTTCTGTACACTTATGGGTTATGATTCTGTATACAGCTTACTACCACTCCCAGGATTCGGACCATAGCTCTGTCTGATAAAAATAAAACACTGTCCATCACAGTTGTGTGTGCTATATAGATATTGCTGTGTATCTCTTATCTGATTTCTATCTATAATTCTCCTGTGGTTTTAAATTCTGACCTTGTATTACAACACTATTATACAGGATTTCCTAGACAGTTATATTATGTAGCACAGTGTGGGTGACAGTGATGAGTAATACCTTATTATTCAGATCAACTGCAACACTAACAATGCCATACAATACCAAAGTAAACAGTACCAGTACAGGATATAAATCTATTATTTCTAGGTACAGTGTGCGTATCTGACAGACCTGTGGGAGCAATGTTTGTTAGCACTACCTGAATGTTGCCACACAAATTATCAGATACCACATTAGTATTATGCACATACATCTCACTCTGTTACTGTACACACTCTGGTCACAGCTTGAAAACATGGGGGTGTAGATAGGACATATTTGGCTTATTACTCTCATAACATTTTATGGAGTTGCTAGAGTGACAGGTTTGTTCTCATAGATGTCTGACAATCAGTTGTATTTCTTGTTTGCTGCCTAAATGTCTGGGATCATCCCACTGATTTCCCAAGAGGACAGGGGGACAGGCAGCAGATATGGGCCGATTTACTGGACATTCTTGACAGTTGTGGTGTATGATTCTGTATGCAGCCTACTACCACTCCCAGGATTTGAACCATGGCTGTATGTGCTAAAAATACAACAGTTCATGTCTCAGTTGAGTGTGCTATTTGGATTTTGTTGTCTGTCTTTTCACTGTTTTCTTTCTATGCCTCTCTCAGTTGTACTATATGACCTCTTGGGATTACACCAGTCATATACAGACATTCCTACACATTTTATTTATGTAGCACAGTGTGGGTAACAGTACTTAATACAACAGTACTATTAAGTGATTGCAAATCTGCATTACCATATAATACCAGAGTAAACACATGCAGTCAAGTAGTTAGACCTTTATTGTCAGGCTATTATGCTTTTATTTACATACAACCTATATGAAACTCTTCCTGCCATATTCTCTGGTGTATGCAGTACATACCTTAAACAATGCAGGTTTTATACAGACAATTAACTTACTACTACTTTTAGATTTATTTCCTATTACAGTATATGCAAGAGTGCTACTAACCTGCCTCATGTCGCAACCTCTCCGTTCGACATCCATTGGCCTCCTGGTTCATAGCCCGCTCACTTGCTGCTCTGAAAGACATAAGAGAAATATTTAGCCATAGCTATCCATAATATACATGAGCTGGCAATTATTAAACAGGTAGTGGACTGATATTTACACACGGCTGGCACCCCCCTGTTCTCCTAGCCTCTAAGATCCACTGATCCAAGAGATCCCCCTTTCACCACTTCAGGTCGGCATAGTGATGCCTAATCTGCTCACCAGTTCGGGGTATGCCAGTGGCACTGGTGAGGTCATGGGTGAGATTGTCCCAGGCTTCTGCTTTGTATTGAGAACCCTGGTACTGGCCCTGCAGCAGTCTCATGTCATGGTCTTTCACAAGGAGTCCTGCCATGACTCTGGACTCCTGGATGCCCCAGCACTGCGCCCGAAAGCACACACCCTCTCCCATTCCAGACATAGTGCCTACAAGGGGAAGCTACAACCAGTTAGGAGATGTATTCACTCCTGTTGGGTTTAAATAGGGCTGGTTTCCTGCACTTTGCTGTGATTCGATGGTTTTGAAAAGGCTAAGCTATGGGCAAACCTGCTTACCTAAGGTTGGCATTGCTTAAAAGGGTATACCAATGGGCAGATTGACTTAGCTGGCCTACACAATGCTTACACCTACTAAGCTGAGCTGTGCAATGCTTAGCATTGCTTAATATCTAAGTTGCATTATATTTGCATTGTGGCATTGATTTATTATTCATTACATGTCATATATGTGTTTGGTATCCATGATTCATGTGTACATACACTGTATGGGGTACCTGTGTTTATTAGGTATTTCAACACTTTATTACATTCACACCTCATATCTGGGCTTAATGTAATACTCCAGTTCACATATTTATGTCCTGTAGTTGGTTATACAATATAAAACTGTATATAGATTCCTTTCACATGTTCAGTTTGAATTTCCTATAGTGAGGATCTGTTTGGTGATACCTCAGTTGTATGTACTGCTGTGATGGCTTAGTGGTTAACTACTGGGACTATTGTGTACAGGATCCTGGGTTCAAGACCTGCAAAGGCTGTTTATTTTGTTTCTGGCTAGAACAGCGGCTGATGCATACAGAATGCTTAAGGCATTTTTAAGCAATTGTAAGTGGGTTTGCTCGGGTTTGCGTGAGTGTAAGCAATGCTAACCTCCTGTTTAATATGCTTACAGAGAGTTTGCTTCAATATTGCTTAATCTGTCTGCGCATTGCTTACCCCCATGCAAACGGACTTAAACTCGCTTACTACTGCTTAAATATGCTTACTCCCACTTACTACTGCTTAATATTGCTTACACTTGCTTACTAGTGCTTTTTCCCGCTTACCACCGCACTAATTTAGACAGTAATGTCTAATGGTTCTTGGGAAGGTGGTGGATTTGGAAACTGTATGGAGTTATCATTCATTACACATTTTACCTTCCATTTGTATCCCTGATTCCTGTGTACATATACTGTATGGGGCACTTGTGTTTATCTGTAAACTTTGCAACATTATGACAATGACACCTCACATCTGCATTTAATGCCATACTCCAGTTTACAAATATATGTTACAAATATATAAATGTTATAAATATATGTTATCATAGGTTATACAACAAAATAAATTGATCATACAGTGATTTGACATGGAGAATGGATTGTACTGGAGTGGGACTCGAACCGGAAATGACTGCTCGTAAGGCGAATGCTCTGTCCAGTACACTATTGCTGTGCTGCTTCATTTGCATATATCTTGCTTTTTATCCTCTTGTGCCATTTAAGCTGCATTAACCATAGCTAAGTGATGGGAAAACCCGCATAGCTACGGTTAAATTTAATCGGTTTCATAAAAAAAAAATTCTTTGTATTTAATGTTTTAACTGTTGCTCTTGTAAGCGTGGGGGATGTTGCTGGGGGTATGCAAGCACCTATGAGTGGTCACACTCATTCTTATTCATACTCTGCTGTTCTTCATTGCAGGGGCATGTATATTCTGAGAGCTCTGCTCTCAGACACGCCCCCTGCACTTGTACATGCTCCGTATCCGTTTAGGATTCAGACAGTGCTCCTTCATTAATATGCATGGCACGCTGCCGTCCTGCTCCGAAATGGCTGCTTCTGTAGAGGACTAAGCTAGTCCTGCAAGGAAGGATAGTGAATCCAGGGGACTGTGCAATTTATGTGAGAATTGTTCTCCTTCCCCACTGATCCCTTTTAAAAATGTAGGGAGAACCTGTTAAACAATATATACAGCTATACATACCCAGAAAATAGATACTTAGAGCTATATGATGTGATTCTCTAAAATCCAGCCTGTCTACTGAAATTATCTTCCCACTGGAAACCAAAACCCTCATCATGACTTTCTAAATGTATTAAAGGAAATCACTGAAAAGTGAATATTCAGATTTGCCCTTCTGAAAGGAACACATATCACTATGACCTATTAAAACAAGTTAATTGTTTTTCCATAATTGACAGAGCAGTCTCTCTCTCCCCAGGCCTCATGCTACTTTTTTCTTCAAATTTATTCAAATGCCAGACTTCTCAACTGTCACAATTTTAGATGAATATAGCTATTTTCATGATTAAATTACCTCTGCACATGATGTTCATACTTTGGGGAGATAAGTCCCTATGTTCATGGTCAGTTTACTCCTTCACATAATTTTCTGAATCCCGCACATCACACATGATATTTGAAGCTGTCTAGTACATAGAAAACTAGGATACATTACCAACATACCAGTGGCACAATAATTTTAAGAAAAGGATACAAATCTTGCATGTCCCTTTATAGGAAGGAAAAAAATGACCTTGTGTGGTAGAATTTTGCAATACAGTTAATTAAGTCTAGAAAAATTGCACTGTCTCATTGATAATGCTTTGGGGAGATAAGTCCCTATGTTCATGGTCAGTTTACTCCTTCACATAATTTTCTGAATCCCGCACATCACACATGATATTTGAAGCTGTCTAGTACATAGAAAACTAGGATACATTACCAACATACCAGTGGCACAATAATTTTAAGAAAAGGATACAAATCTTGCATGTCCCTTTATAGGAAGGAAAAAAATGACCTTGTGTGGTAGAATTTTGCAATACAGTTAATTAAGTCTAGAAAAATTGCACTGTCTCATTGATAATGCTTTGGGGAGATAAGTCCCTATGTTCATGGTCAGTTTACTCCTTCACATAATTTTCTGAATCCCGCACATCACACATGATATTTGAAGCTGTCTAGTACATAGAAAACTAGGATACATTACCAACATACCAGTGGCACAACAATTTTAAGAAAAGGATACAAATCTTGCATGTCCCTTTATAGGAAGGAAAAAAATGACCTTGTGTGGTAGAATTTTGCAATACAGTTAATTAAGTCTAGAAAAATTGCACTGTCTCATTGATAATGCACTGATATTTTTTCTATATTTTTTGTCACTCTGTGTTTTAAGCATGTGCTTCTGAGTAGTAACTTGCATTCCAAATGAAAATGGGAAGAAATATATGGAATTTGGCATTCAAATTTTATGCTAATTAGACATCCAGACTTTTTGCTCAATGTACCTACTTGTGAAGGGCCTTCAGGTCTGCAGGTCGGGAGGTATGGTAACTGCCCACCACTGAAAAGGGTACTGCTAATTAGGGATGTTAATTACCCACTAAGAAGCACACAGGATGATGCTCTGTCACTTACTTGCCCCAGGATTAAGAAGGCCAAAGAGAAAACTGACTTCTCCAGATTGGGTCCTGCTATATGGAAAAACTTTCTTAAAGAAATGAAAAGCAACCAAAACCCGCAACTCTTCAAAGTTACACAAAAGGAACATTGACACAAATAACCTAGCTGTAGTTATCTTTGTAAAGCAGGCTGAAACTTATGTTGTTGTATCCGATCTTTACTATATCTTTATTGTACATAAAAGTCAGTTAACTCACTAATGACATTGCTTAGACAACCTTCTCAAGGATCTAGTCAAAGATCATGCACTGATTCAAATTATTCATTTAATGTACTGGTCACATTAGTAAGCCTTATTCCCTAAAAAGTAGTGAGCATATTTTTACTGTTTTTACATTTTAATTCTTAATGCCTATAATGACTGCATATGACATTATTTGCCTTTGTTTATAATATTTATTGTATCTGGGTTGGGACTGGAAAGAGTCAACAGACCAAATCAATTACCTGGTTAACATATTGCAAAGTGAAATAAATAAATATATATTTGCAGGTCATAAATGCAAAAGCTTCATAGAGGATTATGGTTACCAAAAGCTAATTGTGGAATCTGTTAATTCACAATTAGTTTAAAAAAAAAACTGCACAGCTCTGCAAGACTATACAACCATGTTTTGGATGACTCTTCTTTTGTACATATTACTACAGTTTGCATGAGTCTTATGAAACTATTAATGTTTAGTGACATGATATATACCTAGTATGTAATAATCCAAAAGAGCATAATCTGTTTTTTTGTCAATCTAATATTCTGTCAATTTTCATATTTTAATGTGATATACCTTTTGAAAAATGTTATGTTCCTGAATATAATGACCACCCTGGGGATTCAGTAAAATGTGTGTACACTTCACACTAAGCCTGCACGTTTACTTGGTGTTAGTGCAATGGGCAATGGTGCTCAGTGAATTTGTAAGCTGCCAAGCAACCTGTTCATGGCCAGTACAAGAGTTAATGGACACAAAAAGGTGCACAGAGCTTCAAGCATAGAATATAAATGACAGGTAGTGTATACATGTAAACCAGCATCTGAGGAGAAAACAATACAAGGTAAGGGCAACTGGAATAAAAGAAATAAGAGAAAGAGAAAGCAAAATGAGGATATAAGTAGATTAGTGCACATATACTAGTATTTAAATAAATATTTTATTTATACAAGTAATCATGTTCACTTATTGACACATCTACATGAGTAAAAATGAAATGCTGACATAGGATGTGAGAGGGATATAAAGCTAACATCAAAGGGGAATTAATGTGATAAACATTTATAAAATGTTAAGATGGGATACAATTAGCAAGGACAATAGATGCATTAGAGCATTTTTGCATATACTGCTGTTATTACATACCATATTTTTATTCAGATAACAGTATGCTGCATTCTCCACCTGTACTGCAAAAATAAAAGAACCCTTCACCTTTTTTCTCATGCATTATTTTTTTTTATTTATTTTTATTTAACATTTGTTGACTGGGAAAGTCTGACTAGGACAGAGCCTATTTTTAGCGGAGACCCAAGGAGAATCACTCCAGATGCATGTGTCTGAAAAGTGGAAGGAAACCCATGTGAATACAGAGAGGACATGCAGACTCTACACAGAAGGTACCCCAGCTGAGAATCGAACACAGAAAACATCTTGCTGTGAGGTGACAACATTAACCACTGCACCACTGCACTGCCCTCTTCATAAAGGGTCATTTTTGGTCATCTGTTAGAAAGGGTATTGTAAATTTGCACATGTATAAATCAAGCATGTGTTTTATATTATTGTATGTTATAAACAGTAGCATAAATGCAGTCATAAACCTAAATGAATTGTTGCCACTAATTTTGTGGCATGCTCAGTAATATTTGTGTTGCTCACATGATTATAATGAGAATGCCTAGCTACACCCATGTGGCAGGTGTATGTGAGTTCTCTGCCATTATAAAAAAATGTATACTGTGGGAGTGATCAAAGGTAATAAACTACATCCATGTGATTGATACTAGAACATACAAGTTAAAGAATTGTAAGCCTTTTGATGCCTTATGTATGAAGGAAACAGTAGTGATATTGTAATGGTGGTGTACACACCTGTGACAATGTGGAACTACTGAGAAGAATCATGTTCAGTTGTGCAAACATTCTAATAAGCATTAAGTGATGAAACAAGCGTTTTTGTCATCAAACTGTATGTTGTGAATAGTACAGTCTTTGTGACTGTTCATGCATGCTGTGTATGTAGCTAAATACAGGATGGAACACATACACAGATGTGTCTCATTGACCAGGGTATCAACAGATTAATCGTCTGATACACATAGTACCATTATTCTAATTATAGCAGACGTGATAAATATACATGCAAAATGTGGCATAGTAATGTGACATATGTGAACATGCCCATAAACCAATGTACAGCCAAGTGTAGTCAGTCCCCTGGCAAATATGTTGTTTCTGAATGTCATGATGTAGAGCAATATGCATAAGATGTGTTTATGTTTGCATGACAAATGGATAGGTAGCACACACAAGACTTGGGAAAATAAAAGTCCATGCCAGAATTATAACATTAATGCATCAGCTAATGGGCAAATCTGACAAATATAAAGCTACAAATTATTGTGAGTATGATGCTTTTGCGTTACTGTAAACAACGATATAGTGTATGTCCTTCCTGGTGCAAGCACCACACCATACATGTCGACATTAATAAATATATTAACAAATGTGAATGCAGTATATTGTAACTGATCTGTAGCCCTAAAGTGAGCCTTGTTTAAAATAATAGCAAGAACTGTATGACAATACAATTTATTTATTTATTTATTTATTTTACATTTGTTGTCCAGGTTTGTCTCACTGAGCTAAGTAGTCCTTTTTCAACGGAGGCCCAGGGAGAAAAGCTCCACATGTTCTACAGATTATCATTTACAAAAATAAGTAAACAATCAACAATTGGTTTACAGAAAATATTCAAAGCAACATATATATGAAAAACAATGATTTACTACAGTAAACTAATCATTATGTCTGTCAGATTTAGAATCCTATATTATTCAGAAAGGCTAACAATAGTTTTGTTACCAGACATAAAATCTTACATTATGCAGATAAGAATGTATGTAATGTGCTTAGGATAGAGACAAGGTCTAGAAAGCTAAAGAAAGTTACATAAGTTGGGAGCAGATAGAGGTGTGCAGTTAGGGTTGATAAGCTGTTTAAGGGGGGTGGTTACATATGCAGGTCCATTGGCTTAACAGGTATTCTTTAGTGACTAGCTTGAATTGACTGAGTTGCTTGAGTGACCCTGATCTCTAGTGGGAGTTTGTTCCAGGCCTTGGAAGGATTATAGCTATAGAGAATACATCCTTTCTTAGTTTTAGGTTTGCGGATTTGTAGCAGATCTAGGTTAGAGCTGTGGAAGGATCTATCAGGTGAATAGTGGGACATGACAGATGATAGAGTAGGACATTAAGAAGGCTTATAAAGGATAGAGTGGATGATCTGGAGTTGAGGGAGAAGAAGCTGGTGAGGTAGATCTAGCTAGTTAAGGTGTATGAGTGAGAGACAGTGATGTGACTTGTAAGTTTGATGGGCTGCAACTTTGGCTATCTTGTTGTCGGTAGATTCAAGTTTGCAAGGAGTGTGGAGTTGAGGCAAGTAAGAATTTGAGAGCCATATAATGGACTGGTTAGGAGGTAGACATAAGAGAGAGTTACTTTAGCTTCACTGGTGAGAAACTTTTGTTGCGGTAGAGGAGCCCTAGTTTCTGATGAGTTTTCTTGATACAGTTGTTAATGTGCAGATCGAATTTAAGCTGCTCGTCAATGATGACACCAAGGAGTTTAGTGCTAGTTTCCACCTCGATGTGTGTGTTATTGAGAGACAGGATTGTGAAAGTGGATTTAATGTGGTTGCAGTTTTTAGGAAGAAAAAGCTGTAGCTTAGTTTTTTTTTTTTTTTTTTTTTTTTTGGTTAAGGATAAGTTGGCTATCAGAGAGCCAGTTTTCTAATGAGTTAAAGGAAGTCTGTGCTGTACAGATGAGTTTGGAGGGAGAGTCCACAATAGTGATGACAGTAGAGTCATCAGTGTATTGGACCAGTGATAACTGAGGGCAGGAAGAATAAAGATCAGTGAAGATGTTGAAAAGTAGTGGACCAAGGATGGAAACCTGAGGGACACCCATTTTAACTGGGAGAGGAAGGAAGTGTGCAGACTGCCACTTCATTGCTTGAAATCTGTCAGTGAGGTAGCTGGAAAACCATGCGACAGTAGCAGGGGAGAAGTTAAGGTTGGTTAGTTTGTGCAGAAGGAGAGGGTGAGAGATGGTGTCAAAAGCTTTAGAGAGATCTATGAATAGGCAGGAGACAAGTTTGCTGTTAACTCTGGCAAGGGATATAGTATTAAGGAATGATAGGAGGGCAATAGTAGTACTATGCTTTGGTCTAAAGCCATGTTGAGTAGGTGTGAGCAGATTCTCAGAGAGTAGGTAGTGCATAACTTGTTTATGTATACATTTTTCTATAACTTTAGAGAGGAGAGAGGATGGCAATTGGTCTAAAATTGGTGATGTCTGAGGAGTTACCTCCTTCATGTATTGGTAGAATGAAGAATTGTTTCCATGTGGAAGGGACTTTGGACTCTGAAATGGAGCAGTTAATTAAGACAGATACAGGGAGACCAAGAGAGTAGCAGCTAAGTGAGGGAAAAGGGAAGGAATGTTGTCAGTAGAAGCTGAGCAAGGTTTGAGTTTAGAGAGTAGGGATTTGATGTAGCTAGTGGGTACAGGTTTGAGGGAAAGTAATTTGATGAGAGTATAGTGGGATTTGATAGAGAGTGGTTTGAAATATTATTAAAGGTAGATGAGTTGGCACTGGGGTTAAATAGTTTGGACAGAGAGTCAATGAAATTTGTGTTGAAGGTGGAAGCAGTATCTTTGGGAGCCTTATCAAGGCAAGGATTGGGGGAGCAGGGACCACCAGGATGTAGTATGTGGTTTAATGAGTTCCAAAATTTTTGGGGGTAGATTTCAAGGCTGTGAGTGGGCCTGTGCTACTGTTCAACAACCAGATACATCACACCCAGGTGAAACAGCAGTGTGTATTACTAAGCAAACTGTTGCTGATTTACATTGCACATACACTATAAGTCCACTGGCCTGTAACAAATGTTGCTATTCTCCACCTGTAGATCATTAACTGCATTTCACAGATGTTAGCAAAACCAACATTTTAGAGATTAATACATTTAAGTCTTGACACAGAACAACCAATGACAACAAATATATCATGACATTGATAACTTAATGGTCTGTTTGCTAAACAGTGAGCATCTACTATATTATTATGCTGGGAATGCTCACAAGGAATCACAGCAAAAACTACAACAACTTCAACTGCCCAACACATACATACATGGACATTTAATAGCACAGGCCCACCCACAGTTTGTGATGATTTTGCAGCAAGATATGTATTAAAAATGTTGAATAAGCCCTCATTTCCTATAAATCCCTAGAGTGTGAACAAAAAGTGACATTAATGTATAAATGTTTGTAAGAATTTATGCAATACAGAGGACTATTATTGGGGAAATAAATAATGTCAGGGAGCATTCACTGACATACCCAGCATTGGTATCTTGCCAGACCTGAACACATGCTGAGGAAAGATCTGAGAGAGATGTGCATCAACCAGTGATGCTACAGAAAGAAGCATATCTGATGTCTCATGAAGAGCACAATTGAATAGGTTACATCACTTTCCTGTTGTAAAGGGTATGGCTCCTCTAACATGGAGTGTGGAACCCCAAAAATGTGGCCCTCTTACTGTGCCATATCTACAATTTTTGCCTAAGCCACTCCTGCCTATCACAATTGTCTGACAGAAGTTATCATATTCAAACTCCTGCCAGTTATGCTAAACACTCTGCAGAGCTGTGCATTAACTGCATCTGCCACAGGAGTTAGTAATGAAGGTTGTTTAAAATAACACAGATTAATGTGTGAAGTAAGAAAGGGCTTTTGATGTTAATTTATCCAATAAAAATGTATCTGAGTTATGAAAATTTGGCAATTATGTTAATGTTCATACAACTATAAACAGTCCAGTGTCACTGTTCATTGTTCAAGCCACTCATTTCTATCTAAATTCTTTTCTGCTCCTACAGTCTCAGATTCAAAACACAGTCTATCTGTGTAGATATGCTGTACTTGTCAACATTAACTGCATATACCACAGGGAAATGCTCACCACATGAATCAAAGAACACTTATTTGATTACCATGAAATCCCCAGTTTGTTTGTCCAGCATAAAAATAGAGAAAAACAACTAGATGCAATGTTGTATGTGTCACATCACTACTCTCATATAATGTTGTCCTTTGCTGGAACTGAACTGCCACCTATGCGAGTCCACAGTCTTATAAAATTGCATTAACCACATGTGCCTCAGGCAGTGTCTTACCACAACTATGAAACACAACCTATGTGATGTCATTACATATTCTCATTGTAGTGCAAAGAATGCAAAGGTGAAAGTGATGGGGGATGCCTCTCCCACTATAATTGTGCACATTACAGCTGTATTAGATGTAATTCATGCATAGCACTGTACTTCACACACTGAAACTATTAATTTACTGCAGGATTTGAACACCTACCTGCGTGACCACATAAGCTACATGACATTCTGCTGACTCAATATGCCACAGGAGAAGTCATACAGCAATTGAGATATAGTGTGTGCCTGAAGGCATTACATCATGTTATTGCTGCAAGACATGTGTGCCTGTAATTTAGTTGAAAGAGTGCTATGATCATAGGATCATAGGATCATATGAGGTTACTAGGCTATTGGCCTTGAGACCATTATAAGCCTAGCCAAGAGTTTAGCCCATGTTTAGACAAATCAACACATGATGCCCCTGTCCAGCAGGGACACAGGTGGAATCCCAGGGGTATATTTTCTGTTCTCCATCCAGTTATCCAGGTTGTACTTAAAAAAGGGTAAAGAAGTACTCTGCTTGATGTGGAGAGGGAGTCTATTCCATAGATGGAGGAATCTCTGGGACACAAATCTGTCCTGCCAACAAGTCTTGTTGATGTCACAGACCAGATTGAAGATGAGCATGTGGATTACCCGACTGGGCCTTGACTTGTGGATATGCAGCATTCCCTTCAAGGTGGGATCCGTGATTGCCTTGTATGCCAGACAGAGGTCACCTCTGAGGAGTCTGTATGGAACTGAGTAAAGAGATAGGGCTTTTAGCCTATATGTATATGGTAGATGTTTGAGGCCCTGGATACTCCTGGTAAGGAACCTCTGTGGACTCTCCAGCTGCTGCATGTGCCTTGTGAGATACATGCTGAAAGGAGCATTATACTCAATAATGGGCCTTATAAGGGAAGAATACAGGGATGTTATGACCTCCTTGTCCCTGGGTGAGATACCCTTACTTATGAGGTGGGCCATTTAGAAGGCTTTCTGTACAACAGAAGAAATATGGTGGTCAAAAGTCAGGTTGCTATCAACCTGAGTGCCCAAATCCCTCACGACTGATTGTATGCTTAGGATGTTGTTATTAATATGATCATTTCTGGGGACGTCACTTTCCCCAAAGGGGATGTTGATGCACGTTTTGGTATTCAGCTTGAGGCCATGTTTCTGGCACCAGTCAGACCTTCTTGGAGAATGTCCACATCATTAGGGGAACTGATGACAGCACCCAGCTTGCAGTCATCAACAACTTGGTCAGCCATAGCCCACTGGTTTTGGCCTGCACCTCAGAAAATTATATCCCAAATGAAAGAGGCTCCAAGACTGAACTCTGGGGTATGACACTTGTTAAAGGTCTACTGCTTGAGGTGGCTTCCCCTATTTTGACTATGTGGGTTCTATCAGTGAGCCAGTTTACTACCCATCTGGTAACATATGGATTGATGCCTAGTTGAGAGAGTTTATCTATTATGCCCAAGTGGGGAATAGTGTCAAAGGCTTTGGCCAGGTCAAGGTAGCCAGTGTGCACCGTCTTCCTTTCGTCCATGGCTTTGGTGACTGTCTCAAAAAAGTCGAACAAATTTTGCAGACATGACCTCCCCTTGACAATGCCAAACTGTGTGGAATGAAGTGTTTGGAGGTTATCAATGACCTTCTTAATAAGGTCCATGATAATCTATTCCATGGCCTTGCAGATCAGGCTAGTTAGGCTAATGGGTCTATAGTTTCCCCGATCAGTGGATTCTCCACCTTTGTGTAAAGGGATGACAGTGGCTGTCCTCCACTCAGCTGGGATGAAGCCAGTACTCAGGCTTTGGTTGAATAGGGTGCCTAATGGCACTGCAAGTTCCTTCCTCAGTTCACATAGGATGCAGCCTTGGATGTTATCGGGTCCCATGGAGGCTGTATTTTTTGCCTTTGAGAGAGCAGTGATGACCTGTTCCCTAGATATAAGGGAAAGGGGTCAGGTACTGGGGATGTCCTGATTTACTGATGGGAGGACAGAGGGGTAAAGTTTTTTACTGAATCTGTCAGCCTGTAAGCTTGCTATATCTACAGCATTTGTATATGTGGAGTCTTTGACCACCAGTTCTGAACAGATCTGGGTGCTTCCTTTGATGTTGTGGACATATATGAAGAAGACCTTATGACTGTCTCTAGTAGAGGTTGCCAATTTGGACTTGAAGTTTGCTTTGGAGGATTTCACTAGTGCTTTTATTTGCTTGTTCAGGCTATGGAGATATTACTTTAAACCTACTCCTTCTAGGTCTTGGACAGCAATTTTTTTTTCCTTTTGTTATAGAGTTTATTAATTGCAGATGTCCACCAGACAGGTTTTCTCTTATTTGCGGAGGATGATTTAATCCTATAGAGTATTCCTGATTCCATCCATCTATATAAATGCTCGTATAGTGCTTTGGTGTAGTTTTGGATATAGGTGCCAGCTCCTACAAAGGGGGAAGGGGCTGTGAAGCTGTTTATACCAGCCTTCAGGAGGCTCTAATCAGCTTTGGAGAAGTTTTTATGTCTGATCCTAGCTAGAGTGGGTTTGGGGGAGACAGTGACTTCGAATGTGATTGCTTTGTGGTCTGATCTTACCAGGGAGCATGATACTATAGGGATGCTACAGTGGTTACTCATGTTGGTTAATACCAAGTCCAAGATATTAACACCTCTTGTGTGGGTATCGACTAGCTGTTCCAAGGCATTCGCATTGACAAACTCAAGGAATCTCTGGGTATTTGTGTTCTGGCATGAGTAGTTCATCCAATCTATGTTTGGAAAGTTAAACTCACCCAGGATCAGGGTAAAGGGTTGAATCTTGATAGATTTGAACAGGTCCAAATAGACAGATTGGGCATCTTGAGTCAGATTTGGGGGCCAGCAGCTAGCTATGATTTGAATAGGGATCTTGTCAATGGGTAACTGCACCTGGAGTGTTTCCTGTGCGTCATACTGTTTGACAAGCCTGGAGGTGTGTATGTCTTTAATGTATATTGAAACTCCAACTCCTTTGACTTTATTGCCCACAGTTTGGGGTCTGAATGTATGATAAGATGAGTAACCAGGTAAGGCTGGGGTACTCTCTGCAGCTTTGAAGCAGGTTTCTGTTACTGCACAGATGTCAGCATTTTCCAGGGTTAGGAATGCTTGAAATGAGTGCAGTTTCATGTTTAGACTCCTGGCATTTAGTAGCATGACCTTTAATTTGTATTTTGTTGAAATATTTATGTTGGTAGTTTTAACCTCATCACTGATCTGTCTTCTTGTCAAAAATACTGCAGGATTCTAGGTATACACAAACATAAATGTTGCATACTGCAGTCATGCTGCGATGGGAGAATCATAATCATGCAGAATGCATTGATAATCATAGATATGAACTCATGGCTTACTAGGCAGCAAACTATAGAACATTATATCATTTCCTCATACCACAGGAGAAGTTTTACTCTTACCTTTACAAAAAAAGTTACATTTCAACAAACTGCATCATCACTGCTCAACAAAAGAATTGTCTTTTGCTAAAATTGATGAAAACATTGATAGATTAATATAGCTCCAGCTAAACATGTACACATCAGATATGTGGGTGACAACATTGTTGACTACATGTACATTCACCCTCATACTGACTGAACTGAGGCTAAGCATTAATACTTGGCTTTGTAACAATTACCCAAGACCACAAACTAAAGACCATTGTATGAATCTGAAATCCCAAACTAGATATTGTTTTACAGCTGTGACAGTGCACATTTGAATGGATGACATCACTGGCTTTTTAATACATTTATGTGTCTGCTAAAAGGAAATGAAGGTAGTTGGACAGCCCAGTAACGTTGCATATCTTCACAGCATATGGATGATGAAGAAAGATGAAGCCATTTGTATGCATCATGAGAGAGAAACTCACACTGACAGTGGTCGCTCACTGCTGGATTTAAACAAGCTACCTATCTAGTTACACAATCTATAGAACAACATATCAAGGGTAAGCAACATAAGATAAGTCTGATTACAGTAATGTCAAAGTACACTTTTGAAAGCATTATCTTATCAGTGTGTTGGCAAAAATGTGTTTTCTCACGGGATGCCATAAATTGATGGAAGAGCCTCTCCAAGTGTAAATATTTCTCCTAAGTAGACATGTACACAATGAATCTTCCGACAGAGACAATTTTACATAACAATACAGACAAATGCAGACAGTCATACTATTTGAGCAATGTGTGATCTGTACTACTATCTAGTTAAACAATCTAAAGAACACAGCATCAACAGGAAGTACCACAGGAAACGTTGTATTGCAATATTGAGAACATGCACATTTGAAAGAATGACATGATTTTGTTTCTTGGAATGTTTTTTGTTAAAAATGCAACAAATCAATGGGGGAGAAATCTACCAGTGTAAATATGTCTTGTAAGTGGAAGTCTATACAATGGATATCCTGATGCAGCCAATTTGAACTGACAGTACTGACACATGCAATGCTGGATTTGAACCACCTGCCTATCTAGTTAAACAGTCTCGAGAGCACAGTATCAACTGCACATGAGACAAGAACAGTTGTCCTTCTATAGTGAAAGAGTACACCTTTGAAAGAATGACTTCATCAGTATGTTGCAGAAAAGATGACAGTGTTAGAAGTGGGATAAATTGATGGGTAAATCCTCTACCACTTTAAATGCTTCTCATGAGTGGAAGTGGAGGCTCTGTTGATGAAAAAATATTTACCTGATACTAGATGCACACACACACACACACACACACACACACACACACACGTTCACCACTGTTGAATTTGAACATCCTATCTTTCTAGTTAGACAACCTACAGAGCACAGTATCTACTGCATGTGCCACAGGTGAAGCCCGTCTTCTCTATTGAAACAGTTTACTTTTGAAAGGATGATCTCATTGGTGTGTTGCAGAGAAGATGTTTGTTTTAAAAGTGGGATAAATTGCTAGAGGAATCCTCTTCCAATTTAAATGCTTCTCCTGAATGGAAGTGGAGACAGCCCGTCTGTTGATAAAGCTATACTTAACTTGACATTAGATTCACATGCCTACAGAAGTTCACCACAGTTGGATTTGAACAACCTGCCTATCTATTTACATAATCTAGGGAACATAGTATCATAGTATCAACTGCACGTGCCACAGTAATAAAGTCGGACCTCTACAGTAAGAGAGTGTACTTTTGAAAGTATGACCTCAGCAGTGTGCTGCAAAAAATATGTTTGTGTTAAAAGTAGGGATAAAGTGATGGGAGATTCTTCTCTCGGTTTAAATGTTTCTCCATAGTGGAAGTGTATTCATATGATACATGGGTCAGTGCAGTCCTGCCTTGCAGTACATATGTGTACATACATTCACACACTTAAAAATCTCAGTCAGTGCTGTATTCGAACAACAATCTGTTCACACAATCAAGAGAACAGAGTCTGAATTGCAAAGGCTGCAAGAGATGTCTGACCATAATGGTGTGAAAATGGTGGTCTATATTATGACATTGACAGATAAAAACACCAAACACCCTTACCTCGAAACAGCTTAACTGAAACCAGGAAATGTCGAATGGCCAGAACAGTGATTTTTTTCCCAGGGAAAAAAATCGCTGGGCCAACAAAAAAGAAAACAAACCGACAGACAAAATAAACTGGAGGGCTGTGCCCCCCCCCCCTATTTAAAAATACCTACTCCAAGATCATACCACAGTGGAGGAAATAGCATACTCCCAACAATGGCCAAGCAATTTTGTTACCTGGGAAAATGATCGCTGTTCTGGCCATCTGAAATTTCCTGCTTATGGTTAAGCTGTGTCAAGGTAAGGATGTTCAGTGTTTTCAGCTGTTGGTCTTCTGATATAGACCCTGAAAATGGACATCTGTAAGGATTAGTACATCCATATGTTGCAGAGAAGCTAGTGTGCATAACGTTTGGGTGAAATGGCATGTGTCTTGACAGGCAAAAGTAACAGCTATGTGCTGATCACAAGTAATTGCGTATTGCTCAGATAAGGTATCTATCCTGTCATTCATATACATTGTGGGAGTATGAGTGACAAGTACCTGTTTCACAGTATGATGTTTTGATGACAGCCTAGGAAACAATGGTTTGAAAACTAAGCAAGGAGTGTTCAGCTCGAGATGATTGTATCCAGACATTAGTCATTTTGTGGTGTCTTTCTCAATTGTATGTACTCATGCTTGGACAATGTTCTGTCTAAATACAGACAGGTCAAAAATATTACACTGCACTGTTCAATACCACTGATGAAATATGTGTGAAAAGTTTCCACACCATTTTACAGCATTCCCCATGTAGTGTTGGAGTGCTGACATAACTTTACAAAATGAAATGTTCTGTCAATATCAAACCAAAATCCTAGTATCTTGAGTACTGCAGTTGGTTAGCACATACAAATGTACTACAAGTCACTCACATTACTTTTTTTTAAATCTTTCCCTGAAGCATACCACCGACAAGCTTGTTTGCATGACTGATGGCAAAGTATTGTTGTGTGAGTAATTCCATTTGGAAGTTTTGAATTTAGAGCAGGAATTAACATTAGACTATGGTGCTTTGTGCCAACCCTCAAAAAAGTAGTATAGATATACAAACAGGTCTGATTCTGCTTAAATCCAGAACAGAAATGCATTAAGTTGTATGTGTCATGGTTTGCACATCTGACATGACACTTGCAGTACATTCAGCAATATATGGATGATACAGCTTTTATATCTGGTGAGTCTATACATTTAAGGCATGTTACAATTGCTGTTATGCAATTGTATGTTTGAATGACATGATTGAGTAGTGAAGTCAATATAGGTATACAGACATATGTGTCATAATTAATATAGTTCAGAAGATGGATGGAGATAAAACCACATTGATCCTCTCACCTTATATGTGTACAGCAGCAATTCTGTCCACATGTACCTACTGTGCTGTGCTTATACACACTTAAAGCCTTGATTGTACCTAATGTCCTGCAGTAATTTCTGTGAAGATATGAGCACTTTGTGAATAACTATGGAACACGAGGGACCAATAATGTAAATGCTTGCGGAAGTCAGGACTATGGAAGCATTACGAAGCAAGGAAATTTGTGGGTAGCAATGCAGCATGCTTCATAATACTACTTACAATTGCAACATCCATTTTGGTATACATTCAGTTCTGCAGCCTGTACAATACATGATCATAACTGTCTCCTCATAGTGCCATCAGGCTGCATTTAAATAGCACAGTGATGCTAAGCACAGTAGAGCAAAGGGCAGCACACTAATGTAGTTGAAGGCAGAAACTCACAAGATTTGGCCATAAGATGAGTACTCCCATTTTCTCTAAGTTGCAGGTGCTGCAAAGTGCCAGGCACAATGCAAATGCTGAGGAAAATGACTGATGACACAAAAGTGTAGGAAGAGAGAGAGAGAGAGAGAGAGAGATTTAAAGACAGGGATACAAACAAAGAAAATTGTTTACAGGCCAAATCTGCCGATCTGTGTAGTGTGTTGTTTAGGGCCGTCATCTTGTTTGTTCTGTCAGGCTCTGTACATATTAATATGTGACAAAAGCCAAAACATTGAACTACCCTTATAAACTTATACATTTGCAAGGATAATGCAATTTTTATCCTGTATGAAGTCTGAAAATCAAATGTGTAATGCTGCCTAATGACTTCAGTGCTCAACGAACTGCCAGAAATTCACCTATTTTGTGATGAACATACTAAAAATTTAGATGTAGAAATGTCGACATTCTTTGAAAATCTGTACACTTTAGAGCTATTGCTCTGTAAAATTAAAAGTGATTCCAATATGGATTGAGAATGGTAAGAGTGGAAACATGATAAGGACATAATGACGACAGCTGTGTGTTAACAACATATGTAGAACAGATACACACATAATATTAATATGGAAAAACATTACATAATTGAATGGTATGCCTCTGGATTTGAAACCCTGACAGTCTAATAAAAGCATACAGACCAGAGGATTATCTTAGCTCTCCACATAGGAGCTCATACTTTATTATGTTGAAATCACACATTGTAAGGGAAACTGTCAAGACATTGAAGAAAGTGAGAAGGAAGTCATCAGACTTCAGCACATTTATATATCAATTGTAACAACCATCAGGGTGTACAGTTTATCCATCAGCCTAATAGATATGAAAGAGTAACTGTATTATGCCTTATTGTGCAGTAGGCTTAAGCATGTTTGCATGAAAGTAATTGCTGTACTGTAGTCTAATGCAAAATCTCTCCAGTTTTGCTATACGATGTGAATTTCCATTCATGATCACTTAGTATTGCTGCTCGGTACCAGACATCTCACAAATGCTGAGGACGCAGACTGATAACACAAAATGAGGGAAGAGAGAAACAGAGATGGAGCGGGAGACAGAAAACATTCTGCTTATGGTCCATTTCTGGCCATCTTTGTTGTGTGTTACTATTAGGTTTGCAGTCATCATAATTCTGTCATGTTCATCACAATAAAGTGTTCACAACAGGGAACAAGCAGATTAAGGCAGAAGCAGACTAATGGTGGGTTAATAAAATATGTAGCCAACGGTTACACAAAATATAGTCTATACAAAATAGTGACTATGACTTTGACATATTTCTGGATTAGTGCCTGTGATGCCATGCTAAAAGTAGTTTATAAACCTAAATATTACCTCAGCACACCACACAGTAACTAGTGCTTCACAAAGTTTAAATCACAGAATTGAAGGGATAGTGACAACACATTGAAAAAAGGGATAATGTAGACATTAGGTTACTTCACAGAAATTACAATTGTAAAATCATATATTGTAAACATTTCATGCAGTAGCCCAATAAATATGCAAGAGCAAAAAGTGGTGAGACACAAGGGGGAACAGAGAGAGAGAGAGAGAGAGAGAGAGAGAGGTTGAGAAGGAGAGAAACATACAAAGAGTTTTGTTATCGGACATGTCTGACCATCTTTATGGTGTGATAGTCTTATGTATTTTTCCCTTAATTAATCTATCATGTTCTGTCTAATAAAGCATTTGCAAAAGGAATCAAACAGGCATAGGAAAGTGGAAACAAGATTAACACATATGCAAGCTAATGTTACTTGAATAAGCCACTCTTGTGTTACTGTAACATGCTTGCAAATGCTTTAATGATCTAGTGTTAAAACGCTGTTCCCTCTTTTTTCCTTTTCTTGCTTGCTACATGAAATCTTGCAATTTGAGAGAAAGAAAGATGTCTATACTTACACATAACAGTGATATAAAATAACCTTATATAATAGTTCAACATACGTCTGGAATTGAACCCTTGACATTATGCAAAAATAGCAGACTACAGAGAGTGAATTATCAAAGCACACTACATAAGAATTATTTTACATCAAGGAATTTAGCAGCCTAATAAATGTTACAGTAAGTATCTCAAAGTAATGCCTTTACTATATACTTTCATGGCACATTGTTTTTAAGCACATTTGCATGGAGATACTTGATGGCAAAAACTCACCAGTGTTTGCCAAGGGACATAAAACACCATTCACCATCACTGACCATTGGTGTGTGATGTCAAGCTTTGTTGCAAATGCAGAGTATAAAAAAGTGAAGGCTTTATGTATGGGCCATTTCTGTCCATGGGTGTTGTGTGTAATTTAATTTCTATTTTTTGACCATATTAAATGTGTGAAAAGGGGGTTGGTAGGGTAGTGGTGAAAATGAGGGACAAGGAGAGGGGAGGCCAAGGGAAAGAATAAAGGAATGTGTGTGATGGTGGTGGGAGAGCACCATAGCTATCCACTTCTTAATAACATAAATATAGATTTGTAAATAGAGTTTGATATGGGTGATAACAATAGGATAATGTGGTATGGGGAATTGGATCAAATCAAGTGTGTCATGAAGACACATAAGTGAAGTGGATAGATATGTATAGGATGTCATTTGTTGCCTCTATACCAAACTTACATTGTATACTGGTATATAAACTGCTGACATCAACAGTGACCCAATACATCTCACTGCTCCATTGGATATCAGATATATTACTAAGAAAGTCAAATGAATCTTTAATATATGAAGGTAAATTTATAACTGCATCCAACAAATACCTATGCAACAACAAACCAGCATTGTGTAAGAAGTAATTGCAAGCTGAAACTATAGGCCTACCAGGGGATCACAAACGCTCTTATGAATCTTAAGAAGGCAATAAAAGTGAGCCATCCCAGATTCCTAAGTACAAAATTTATTTTCCACATCACTTTCGGAAAAATAACCTAATCTAGCACCTTCATTAAGTAGATCTTGAAATTCTAATAATAAGTGTTCGTATTTAGTTATATTTACTACTTGATATGCTCTTCTATCATTTAAGAGCTTATAACACATTTTGAAATACTGGGAAAAGTACATAAATACAATTTTATTGCCTTTGTCCGATGGCTTAATGACAGGCTCCCTTTCATTACTAAAATCTTTCAAATCTTTTAACTCTGTTCTAGTTAAATTACAACAAATCCTTCCTGCATTCCTATCTAGAACAAAATAAGAAAGCTGTCTCAATCCCAAAATTAACCATAGAATGGAACTTTTGAACCCCCTCATGTTTAAAAGGAGGCATAACATTTCTTTTACACATTGTATGGCTAGTGTCTAACTGGCACTATGCATTATATTCTAATTCATCCCCCATGCTATATACACAAGAAAAAAGGTGTCATTTAAATCATCCACTGTTTCATGGGTAGTGTCAAAGCTATTATTATCAAAAACACCATTCTCAGAAATAATATTAGTACTAAAAAAATCAATTAAATGCAACTGAAAAAAATGTCAATTTTAAGCACATGAAGTCTGGGCAAGATGGTTAGAATAAATTTCAAACCGTAGTTCAAGACTGACAATTGTGAATTACTCAATATACAGCCAGAAAGGTGTACAACTAAATCACAAACATCATTATTACATTTCAAAAGACTTCGGCTGTCACAGTCAATATGATCTAGTTCTTTTGTCCTGCTGTTGATATAGTTGTCATATTCAGATCTACCCCATTTTATTATTACTTGAAGGCTTCATAAATGTCTCTTTCATGTATCTCGTATTTTCAGCCTGTAGAAGAGGTGGATAAGCTGAGTCATCACTGTCAAAATCTGTAAACTCCCTAGTTGCATATACTGAAGTATGAGCCACGCCATTCTGGCCCTGGTTCATTTCTGAATGCCAAAAATGAACATTAGACCGATGTCTATTGTGATTAGATGTCCTCAGAAAGGCTATGTCATTTTCATAGTCACACATAACACATTCCAGTTTAAATTTCTTTCTCTCCAAAAGATCTGCTTCCAAACTAGTCAATTTATCATTAATATCCTCCAAACAATGTTCCAAACGGGCAGCATCAAGTAAAGCAGTAAGACAAGAACAGACAGAGGAAGTCTCTAGTTTCAACTTCCTCTGTTTCACTACATCCCTTTTGATCAATATATTAAGCCAGTCCATAGCACATTGGCGGGCAGCAGCCACCCACCTAGCTTGAAACTTTTTTCTTCACTATTGGAAGAATTAAATGGAGTAGCTGGCTTTCTAAATGCTCTAAGACCTCTAGGGGAAATGTCCAATTCAGTGTAACATTGCAGACAAAGAATACTAAAGTGCACCAAAGTTTCCTTCACCATTAATTGTTCTAATTTAGTAAACAAAACAAGTGATTCAAGGGATAGTGCTCTAGTGGAACACTTATGCATGGTATCAAAAGGATTCACAATTCTCTTATCTCTTGCTTCCTCCAAAAATCATTCCCACGTTCTGGGTAGCACTTCACCACTAGAAGCTTTATCACAATGATGATCTCCTCAAGGTCTTACAAAACTGTCCATAGTCCTTTGAGAAGAATCAAAAACATCTTCTCTAAATATCCTGGGCAGATGTAAGACAGGATCACTCCATAGAAAATAGATATACCAGCACAAAAAAAATCTAGATATATATATATATATATATATATATATATATATATATATATATATATATATTTAAATCAAATTAAACAACAAAGGCCAGGTCACCAAATTTATTAAAAAAATAAAACACTCTAGCACCTCGGCTCAAAAAAGCCTTCAAGGAGTAAAAAAAACACAAAATCACACAGCTTAAATAGTATTACAAACATCTGCTCCTAATTGCATAATTAATCAATTAAAACAATTAAGGCATCAAGCAAAAATTTTCCAGTTGCATTCTACATTTAGGCCAACAGGAGTCAGAGTTGCAAATTTTAAAATAAATAAAGCCTCTTTATATAATAATTTCTTTTTAATAGCCAAACATCTTTCATACACATTTATTTTTTCTAAAATCATACTTCTGAGACCTGTTGGATCACTAGCATGGTGATGTTTTAAGTGCATAGCAAGAGGGCTTTCAGGTTTACCATTTTTGCATGCATTAGAGTGTTTTATTGTTTTAATAAATTTGGTGACATGGCCTTTGTTGTTTGATTTGATTAGAGTGCAGTCTTCCCCCTCAGAATTATTACTGTCTCCTGTCCCAGTTCCCTGGATCATTGTAGGACGTAGCACTGATTTTACAGATTGACACAGGCCTTTTCTAACTCTGCTTATTCAGGCACTGAGGCACATCTCCATGATATCCTTCACCAGCCCTGTGAGTTCCTAATGGGCAAAAAAATCACTCACTACCACCAGTACTATTCCTGGTGGTTAACATGGTTCCAGCAGCTAGGACAGACCTACCTGATGAAGATGGAGCAGGTAGGGCAGGAGGGTGGAGACAACACTGACAGGTTGCAACCCAGATGTGCTGTATGTCTGTGGTGCCTGTGGTGGTTCTGCCACAGCCACATGTGGAGGTATGGTGGGCTGAACCCCACTGGTTGGTATACCTCCCTGTGCTGATGGTCATTTGCGTTGCAACAGCAATGCATCCAAATGAAAAAAAAGAGAGTGATAGAGTTGGGAGTGGCAAAACAGAGATAATAAGATCAATGTCATGTCACATTTATTTAAATACATAAATATGACATATCATTATTTTCAGCTTTGACACAATCAGATGTAAAGTGACAGCATTAATTTGTCATAAAATAAATACATTTCAGTGCTATTAGAAATAAATTGAAACAGTTATTTGACTATGGCATATTAAATATATGCTTTCCAAGTTAATAAATCCAGTTAGAAAACTTGAATTTTTAATGTCATTTAATATTACAGTAAATGATTTATGCATACTAATCTGTAATAAAAGTTATTTTTTGCTGCTGGGAATTGAGCCCATGCACACAGCTAAGCTGATGTACTCATTGCCTAATAAAACCTTCAAGAGCTACTGGAGTTGACATGTATTCTTTATATCAAGGTTAGATATGCCTCCTCAAGCTCATATGGATTGATGCCTTAAAAGGTACGATCTGGCATACACTCATACCTTGTGCATAAAATAATTAATGGTAAATGTTGCTTATTAACTGTCAGCTTCAAAGAAGAACTTACTTCTTTAAGTTGTAACTTGAGGTATACAAGTTTCAACAAGAATGGAGATATGCTTAAGAGATGTGTGAGATTTTAACTACTCATAGTACTGGAGTTGCATGTAAAAGGCATTATTGTGGTTGTAAATACATTCCATATGACTGTAGTTTCATGATCTGAGTAATACATGTTGGGTAGGTTCCACATATACTTTACATGACATAATGTCCTACACACAGAATTGTTATATGAGATTAGTCATATGACTTTAATTACATACTATGTACTTTATACACATGGAAGTGCATTTTATATTAACTATCATCATTGCTATGATTAACATAATGTATATGCATAATATCTGAGTTATGAATCAATCCATTATTACAATTGTGTTGCCAAATCCATGTTTGTAATTATCTGTAAACTGGCTTCAAACCCTGCATCAGACATGCACATTATTCAATCTCACTGCTGTTACACCTTGTCCCATGGAGATAGTTAGCTGCCAGGTGCATTTTCTTCACTCAGTACTGCACTGAGTGCTGATGGGCATACATCAACTCCAGGCTCATTTGTGCTACTGAAGGCAGTCCAAATTGACTTATTTATTTATTTTTTGCTTTGAATTATGAACTGTTGTGCACTGCCAAGCAATGTGCAAATACAGAAGAAAAATATAGTATTATAGGGTATATCTAACAATAAAGAGAGCACTATAGCATTAACCTGACAAACTCATCTTTGTAGCATCTGCTTACCACGTCAGAACTATGTTTGTTTTATACATCATCAGGCCTTATTGTAATTGGAATTATTGAGAAAGGGGACACACAGCATATGACATTAGCTAATTTTTGACACAGCATATAAATAATAATGACATACATTTAAAGGGAATGTATTACTTTCATGATTACTACTTGGGATTATCACTACTTGACAGGTATGGATAAGTAATCCAATATAGTATACATACTTCTATATTCATCATTTTACTGATTTTCTGTTATCACATTTTATAAACTGTCAAAGTTTACATAATGCTTATCAATTTTTGTTATTAATAATTTGGAAAGCTGAGTTTCCAACAACAAAACATGTGTAACAGCAATTCAGAAGGACTATTCATTTAATACAATTTGATTATTTTTGCATAAATGTAAATTTGCCTATGTCACAAGTGATAATTCAATAAAGATGTTAAACGAAAGGACTATAGCTAACATATTTAGCAGTTACCACACAGACTTAGGCTGTTCAATTCATTTAAAAAATGTGTGTCAATACTTATTCTGAACCCCTCAGTAAAATTATCTATAAATTGGATTTAAACCCTACATTACCTGCTTCATTTCTTCAAACTCACTGTTAAGTACACCTTGCACCACAGAGACGTGTAGTTGACAGGTGTATTTTTAACTGGGTTCTCTCCAGAGTGCAGATAGCAGCACTCTGTCACTAGGCTCATTTGTGCTACTGATGGCATTCAATAGTAAAACATGAGATGTTACCTTTAAAAGTGAAACACCATACTTTGCTAGTGCCTGTTGACAAGGTTCAAGGGACAAAACCACCACCATAACAGATACATGCATACAAAATCTGAAAGTAATGCTACTCAATGCTAGAAGTCTAAACCACAAAATGCACTCTCTCTCGGCACTCCTAAAAATGGAGAACATCGATATCTGTGCAGTAACTGAGACCTGTTTCAAGGCTCCAGAGAGCACCCCAAAAATACAAGGCTACAACTCTTACAACACTTTTTGGCCACCAAACCAAGACTGAAACACTAAATGTGGAAGAGTGTCCATATTCACCAAGGATTTTCATACCTCCAGGCTAGTTGTTCAACACAATGCATCTGAAATTCTCCAGGTGCAACTAACACTAGGTAAGACTGAAATCCAAATTGTAGCTTGCTACAGATCCCCCACCATGTCCCAAGATTCTCACTACACCTTTCTAAACATACTGGAAAATATTAAGATACAACCAAACACTCTTACACTGGGTGATTTCAGCTACCCTACCATTAACTGAGAAAACTACTCAGGTACCAACACCTTTTCCCAATGGTTCTTAGAATTCATAAATTCCAAAACCCTGGATCAACTAATCCATTGTCCTACCAGAGGCTTCAATATCTTAGACCTGGTCATTACCAACAGGGGAGATAGATGCTCCACACCAGTGGTCACCCCTCATTGGTCAGGTCTGATCATAAGCCCTTGATATCCACATCCCACCCCTACCCTCCAGTATGGAAACCTCCGTAAAAAAAAACTTCTCCAAAGCCAACTTCATGCTACTCAAGTCAGAAGTGACAAACTTCATGACATCCATGCAGATAGGAGCGGAAAGTTCAACTGCTGAATCCTACACTAAGGCACTGTATGAGCACATCCACTCGTGCATGAATCATGCCATCCCCAATCGAACCAAGACGCCCTCCTCCAAAAAAAGGAAGCCAGTCTGGTGGTCCTCTGCCATAAACAAACTATACAACAGAAGGAAGAAACTGTTGCAGAAAAAGAGGAAAATCATAGCATGCAAAAAACTCCATTACCAGCCTCAGTAAGAAACTGAGATCCCTCATTAAATCCTCCAAAGCTAGTTGCAAAAATAAAATTGCCAAAGATACCAAAGACAACCACAAGGCATTCTATAGTTATGTCAAGAATCTAAATGACAATGCTCAGATCTGTTCTGAGCTACAACAGAATGGCATTAAATATATTGATCCCAAGGATATTGCCAGTATCCTGGCAGATCGATTTAGTGCCAACTTCACCTCCATCTCACCCCCTAAAGGGCCCATCTCAATACCAAAAGATTGCCAAATTCCGGTAATCACGGCTACATAGGTAGAAACCACACTCTTCAAAGCTAAGAATACAGCATCCATGGGACCAGATGACATTCCGGGCTGTGTACTAAATGAACTACAAAATGAACTGGCACCACACCTAAGTGTCATGTTTAATCATAGCCTCACCTCAGGCTTTGTGCCCACTGAGTGGCACACAGCTACAGTTATCCCACTCCACAAGGGGGATTCCTGGAAAGTACAGTTGTGTACACTTACCATAAATGTAGATGTTTGAGTGTATTCACTGTTGCAGTCATCACACTTGGGTTATCTGCCTCCAGTCGGTTTGAATACCAGAGTCTTAGTATTTCTGTGTCGGATGCTGTCACTTCTTCCATAATGTCAGGTCATCAGGGGTATAAAAACAGGCAGCCGACACCATTACATCAGTTTTTCTTGCCCCAAATGTCAGGAGCCCCCAAATAGGGAGCTAGTATATGGTGTGGAAACCACCATCAATAAAAAGTAAATACCAATGCCATTAGGAATAGCCATAGAGAGGAGAGATAGAAAGATAGAGAAAACCAGGGGGCTGGGGGGAGGTAAACCAGGACATTAACAGTGAATACACTTGAACATCTACATTTATGGTAAGTGTACACAACTGTACTATGTTCTTCGTGTTTCACTGTTGCAGTCATCACAATTGGGTTGATTCCCAAAGCTGAGGAAGGGTGGAGGCAGTCAATAAGAGTTAGGGATGGCTAGTAGGCCCTGCAAGACTGCTGTAGCAAATCCTACCCTGGATTTGGAAAAATAGGTAAGTGGTAATGCTTGGTGATGGTGTGTATAAAGCTCCAGGTTGCAACTTCCAGAATGTCCCTGGTAGTGACTCCCCTGAGAAATTCTGTAGAGGCAGAAGTAGCCCTAGTGGAATGTGTTCTAACCCCCTGAGGGGTTGGTTTTCCATGGTGCTTGTAGCAGAAATGGATGCAGTGTGCTATCTATTTGGAAATACTTTGTTTAGAAATGGCCTTGCCCTTTGCCCCTGTTGCAAAGCTGACAAGCAGCCGGTCAGATTTTCTGAAAAGCTTAGTCCTATCAAGGTAGAAAGGTAGAACCTGAGCAGTCTGTGCACGGCCAAAGAGTGCAGGGTCCTTTCCCTTTTATTCTGAGGGTTAGGGAAGATGGTTGGCAAATGGATGGATTGGTTTAGGGCCACACTGGACACCACTGTAGGCATAAAGGATGGGTTAGTCCTGAGGGAAACCCTGTCAGCATGGAAGATAATAAAGGGTTCCACAGCCATTTCTGGCTGAAGTGGTGGCTAGAAGCAAGGCGAGGAATTTTAACTCTGCTGCAGGTTCAAAAGATGGGAGTTTGAGCTTTTTCAGTACAAAGTTAAAGTCTCAAGCAGGGGTGGGTGCTCTCCTTGGGGGCCTTAAGTTGTTAGCCCCTATCAGGAACTGTTTGATGAGAGGGTGAGAAAATAGAGGTGGCTAAGTAATGTAATGAGCCAAAATGGCAGAGGCATGAATCTTAATAGAGGAGATGGATAGGCCTCTGTGGAGTAGCTCTGCTAGGTAATCCAGGATTAGAGGTAAGGAGTGCACTGCTGTATCCATTCCTTTGGACTGAATCCAAGAACAATATCTTTTCCACTTTTCTGCATAGGATTTCCTAGTACTAGGCCTTCTGGCTTCAAGAATGACGTCTGGCACCTGTTTACTTAGGGTTTCTGGTGGAGTATTCAAGGAATAAGCCGGGATACAAGATTTAGGGTTTGCAATTGTGGATGCAAAATCTGTCCCTCCTGCTGAGACAGCAGGGTAGGGGTCTGGTGTAGGTGCCAGGGTGGCACCATTGTCAGGCTGTACAGGAGTGGGTACCAGTGCTGGCATGGCCAGTCCAGGGCAATCAGAACTGTCCTTAGCCTGTCTTCTTTTATCTTGAATAGTACTCTTGAGATAAGGGGCAGAGGGGGAAAGGCATAGATTGAGAGGTTTTCCCATTGAAAGGATAGGGCATCCACCTTCCAGGCTGTGCTGTGAGGGTTCCTTGGTTCAGAATTTGCTTAACTGGTGGTTGTGGGGGGAGGCAAAGAGATCCACCTCTAGGGTCCCCCACCTCTGGATCAGAAGATTGAAGGTGCTGGGCTCCAGTTTCCACTTGTGTGGGTCTAGGAGATTTCTGCTTATAGTCTGCCAATGAGTTTTGCTTGCCTGGCAGGAATTGAGCTTGTAGATGGACTTGGTTTTCCAAAGCTGTGCTCCACAGAGTCATGGCTAACCTGCAGAGTGGGTAAGAATAGGTCCCCCCTGCTTGTTTATGTACCACATAACTGTGGTGTTGTCTGTTTTTATCAGCAGTTGTCTTGGAAGGCTTAGGTATCTGAATGCTGTCAGAGCATTCTGTACAGCTAGCATCTCCTTTTGATTGATGTGCAGGAGAATTTGGCTTGGGCTCCAGTGGCTCTGAATGCATTTGCCAGCCATGTGGGCCCCCCATGCATAGTCTGATGCATCTGTGGTCAGGGTTTGGGCAGCATGGGATAGAGTAAAATGCAGTCCCTTGTTGTGGTTGCATGCTTCTGCCCATCAAAGGAAATCTGCCCTCAGACAAGGTATGATAGGAATGACTGTTTCCAGGTCCTGAGAACGTTGGCACCAAAGACTTTTTAAGTACCATTGAAGTTTCCTCGTATGCAGTCTTGCATATGGAATTAGCAGAATACATGAGGCCATGAACCCTAGGGCTTGAAGTATTTTTCTTGCAGTTAGCTGGGTTCTGGTGGCCATTTGCTTGAAGTAGTCTGTCAGATAGACCTGTTTTTTCTGAAGTGAGAAATGCCATCTGGGAAGTTGTGTCCAAGCTTGCTCCCAGGAATACAATCTTTTTACTGGGCACCAGTTGTGATTTCTTTTCATTGATGGTGTAGTCCAATGAAGTGAGAAGGTTTTTTACAAATGCCAGGTGCTGAAGCAGCAATTACTGGCTGTCCGCCTGAATCAGGCAGTCATCCAAGTACAGGTAAATTTGGATATTTCTCTGCCTGCAGTATGCAATGGCTGTAGCCAGACATTTTGTGAATACCCTGGATGCAATAGATAAGCCAAAGGGAAATGCAGAGAAATGATAATGCATAGATCCTGCCCTGAAACTTAGATATTTCCTGCATGATTCCCTGATGGGGATGTGCAGAAAACTTCTTTTAAGTCTAGGGTGACTAACCAGGCATCCTTGTATAGCATAGGGAGAAGCTGTTGCAGGGTAAGCACCTTGAGTTTTGGGACCACCGGGAAGGTGTTGAGAATTGAAAGATCCAGGATTGGGCACCAAGAACCCTCTTTTTCTGGGTACCAGGAATAGTCTGGAGTAGAAACCCTGACCCCTTTGTTCTACTGGAACTGGCTGAATAGCTCTGATGTTGAACAGGGAAAGAACTTGTTTTGAGCCTCTGCCCACTGGCTTGGAGGAAGGTCTGGAAACCCACTAGGGGTTGGCAGTGAATGGAAATAAAATTTGTAGGCCTGGGATACAATGTTGAGGACCCATCGGTCCTGAGTGATGGACATCCAGTTTTTTGCATGAAGGGCAAGTTTTCCTCCTAGAGACACAAGCAATTGAGCAGGGCTGGGAAGTAGAGTTGAGAAGTCATTGTGAACTTTTTCCATAGGGAGGTGGCTTACGACTCTCTGTTCTAGGGGTGGGAGCACTCCATTGCTGAGATCTCTGCATACCCTGAGACTGTAGTCTGGGTGGTCTGTTTCCCTGGGGTCTTGTTTGGGAAGGCCTGGAGGGGGCTGGAAAGGACCAGTGTTTTGAAGGGCAATGCCTACTGAATCAAGGTGGTTGCACTTGTAAGGATTCTTTAACAGTTTGCATAGATTTAGCTTTTTCTTCCATCTTTTTAGGAACTTTGGTGCCAAACAAAACATCCTTATTTAAAGGAGCATTTAGTAATTTGGATTTGACATGATCTGGCAAGGTCTGCTCCTTCAGCCAAGTATGTCTTCTCAGTACAGAGCCAGTGATTGCAGCCCTGCAAGATGCTTCTAGGGCATCAAAACCACACTGCAAAGTATGCTTACTAAGTTGGTTTGCAGAATGCATATGCTCTTACAAATCTTTATTTTCCGTGCAATCTGGAAATATTACCATTTTTTGTTTAATGAGTTCCATAATATGTTGGTGGGACTTCCGCATGTGAAACTGGCAATTCAATGCCCTGATAGCAAGTGTTGCAGAGGCATATACCTTCTTACACCATCTGTCTAAAGCTCTGGAATCCCTGTCTGAAGGGGTAGGATGTTTGGCTGTAGTAGCCTTAATACCTTTAGGTCCCTGGGAAATGATCTATGGATCAGCAGTAGGATTCTTGAAAAGAAATGTTTGGGAATCAGGTACTCAGTAGTACCTGTCAGGTTTCCTAGGGGCAGAGGTAAGGTGTCTGGAGTAAGACTGAATTCCATGAAAACATCATCCACAACATCCAGGACAAGGGGAATAGCTAAAGGCCTGTGCTGAGGTATCTCTAAAAATTCTCCGAGTCTCTTTTTGGACCAAGGATAGTCTTGGCATTCCCAAAGGAAATGCTCTCTTAAAGTATGCAAGGTTTCACCAAAAGAGAAATCCTTTGGAGAGGAGGCAGAGGGAATGGGTTCCTCTGCATCTGAGTCCTCATAGACTAATAAGGGCATGTCCTGATAATCAGAAATGTCAGATCATTGGACTCCTGGTCTGTAGAATCTGAAGGCAACTGAATTCTTTGTCTCTTAGCAGGGGAAGGCTGGCTTCCCCTAATTAGCGTTATACGGTCTTCAGCCATTCTAAGCATTTGTCTTTGTGGCATGGGGGCCTGAGCATGCACGTTGGTAATTTTTTTTTATGCGTAGTGCATACTCTGGGCCTAAAAAACTCGGTAGTTTTGGCTAAAAACGAAGTTGTCAGTTTGATTCAAACATTGGTAGGTCGGAAAACACCCTCAGAAACTAGTGCCTGCACAGCGGCTCCGGAGCCATCCAAGGTGGAGACATCCACTGGTTCCATAGTCAAAAAAGCATTTTGCAGCATACTGGACTCCGAATGGTTCTCACCAGAGGCCCATGAATCCATAGAAGTGGGCATCAAGGGCTGCAAAGGTGCCTCACTGAGTACCGGTGGACTGGCGACGAGCTTACCGGAAGTGTCGTTGGCAGATTTGGACCTATGCGGTCTGTCTCTGTCTTTATCCTTATGTTTTTTCAGAAGATCGGTAGTCGGATGGCTTATCAAAGCCATTTCTGAATATGGAGATCAAGAGCGAAAGAATTTAGCAACAAAAATAGCCCAATGATGAATGGTTCAGGCATTAAACAAGGCACAAAACCGACAGCTTAGGGAAGTCGTGGTCTGGGCCTAAACAGGTGATGCAGTAAGAAAGAAAATCTCTGTGAGGTATTTGCTTTGCACAGGCAAGACAATTGTTAACTTTTTCTGACATCGAAAAAAGGATCCCCAACAGAGTACCCTTACAATGACATATGAAGATTGTTTTGGTTTATTTTTAAAATACATATATTTTAAAACACATACATTTTAAAACAATTTTTGGTGGATAAATGTGTTTTTTTCAAAATGTATAGTTCTTAAATCGCAAAACTTTTTAAAAAGGTTGATGAGTTTGAGAGATTGTATATAATTTGTAGGAAGGAATGTGAATCTAGCACTAGCACTTTAAAATTTTAAATGGTGTGAGTCAGGTGACTATTTTTAATATTTATAAGGGAACAGAAGTCATGTATTAGTTGTTCTGATGAAGTCTTTGGTAAGATGAAAGCGCTCAACAGATATTGTGAATAAATTCGTAGTGTTTATTACATTGGATTGGTTCATAGTTTTAGGTTCATAGTTTTAGTCCTAAGCTAACTGCCCCTGTGAGCCATTTTAAGCCTAGCCAATTATCCTTTGGGAGACTCAAACCCTGCATCTTGTGTTTGTAAGGCAAACATCTTAGCCATTAAGCCACCCTCCCAACTGGTGTCGTGCTGGTGCTTATTGGAGTGTTCCTGGGACAGCTTGTGGTGTTTTTTATTTCCTGGTCGACTGGTCTCAGTTTTTTTCATCTATCCCCAACAGAGTACATAGCTTTAGAAGACTTCAGGATTATCAACTCGAGAAATGAAAATTTCAGGTAGCGGCCTACCGGTACTTGCGAACTGCTTCTACTTCGGGTTCCTCCTCGGCAAGAAAGACTGGTGTAATGGCCTCGGCTGCC
Organism: Protopterus annectens; assembly: GCF_019279795.1. Taxonomy (NCBI): domain Eukaryota; kingdom Metazoa; phylum Chordata; order Ceratodontiformes; family Protopteridae; genus Protopterus; species Protopterus annectens. The sequence goes on from NC_056732.1 coordinate 916,535,342, forward strand.
TGGTTTTATACACCTGACGACCTGACGTCATGGAAGAAGTGACAGCATCCAACACAGAAATACTAAGACTCTGGTATTCGATCCAACTGAGGGCTACCTGCAGGCAGATAACCCAAGTGTGATGACTGCAACAGTAAAACACAAAGAACATCTACCGTCACATCAGTCTGATGAACCTGATCTGCAAGGGCATGGAACGCATTATCATGGAACTTAGGCAACCTTCAAACACTGGACCCCACCCAGTTTGGGTTCATGAAAGGCTGATCTTGTCTCCTGAACCTGACTGACTTCTTAGAATCAGTCTCCAGAGCTGTGGATGAAGATAAGACCGTCCACACAGCCTATCTGGACCTTGCCAAGGCCTTTGACACCATACCCCACTCTGGAATCATAGATAAACTTACTAAGCTGGGCATAAATCCCTACACCACACGATGGGTTGCCAACTGGCTTACTGACAGAACCCAGAATGTAAAAGTAGCCAACTCAAAATCCAGCTCCAGACAAGTGACAAGTGGAGTACCTCAGGTTTCAGTCCTGGGACCGCTCTTGTTTGGCATCTACTTCTCTGAAGTACAGGCCAACACTAAGGGACTCTGGCTAACAAAATTCACAGATGAATGCAAACTGGGAGCCATTATTGAATCCCCAAATGATGTGGATATTCTACAAAAGGGCCTTACAGAAACAGATGCCTTGTGCCAGAGCCATGGGCTCAAGCTTAATGCCAAGAAATGTATAGTTATCTCCTTTGGGAAAAAACATGTACCCATGAATTACCACATAGGTGGCAGTACACTAAACACCGAAAGTGTGATGAGAGACTTGGGGACACAGGTGGACAGTAGTCTCACCTTTGATAACCACATCGTCACAACAGTCAGGAAATCCTTCTATGTGGCACACCTCATCACTAAGGGCTTTTCATCCAGAAAAAAGGAGATTATTGCCACGCTGTACTCATCCATTATAGAGTACAACGTCCCATTTGGTATGTACCTCAGAAGACATCTGCAACAGCTGGAAAGGCTGCAGAAATACCTCACAAAAAAAAATCACAGGCCTAAAGCAGATGCCCTATGCTGACCATCTAAGAAACTCCAGCTATACTCTGTGGCATATCATCTACTCAGAGGCGATCTCTGCTTAACATACAAGGCCATGTCAAACCCTGAGCTGTTGGACATGCTCCACTTAAACAAATCCCAATCCCTCAGAGCCACATGCTCCAGGTATCTAAACCTTGTCAACACAGTAAACAAAACATGCTGGAAGGATAGGTTCCTGACCCAGAGACTCCCCATACTCTGGAATAGACTGCCTATACATGTCAAGCAGAGCACCTCCTTGGCTATCTCCAAAAGGAATCTTGACGATTGGATGGGAGATAGGAAATTCACCCCAGGGATCACATCAGTCACCCTGCTAGACAGGGGTCCAGGGAATTAAATATTGTGGGAAGAAATATCCAGGGAATTGTTATGGCTAGGCTTGTATAGGCCCTAGGGCTGATAGCCTAGTACCAACCTATGAACCTATGAAATGCCAAGTGGTGAGCAAAGATGAAGCCAAAAAGATAAATAAATAAAACATAATAAAAAAAGAAAATTAGACTGTCTCATTTTTATGTTTTACAACTGTGGTATCATATAACATCAAATTATGCACATTAAACATCACTTTTTTTCATAGGTTCATAGATTAGTACTAAGCTGACTGCCCTTGCGAGCCATTTTAAGCCTAGCCAATTACCCCTTGTGTGACTCAAACCCTACACATTGTGTTTATAAAGCAAACACCTTAATCATTAAGCCACCCTCCTAACCTGAAATAAACAGCCTCTGCAAGACTCAAACCCAGGACCCTGCACACCATAACCAAAGGGATTTGCCACTAAGCCATCTCAGAATCGCATAAATAGCACCCTGTCTAGATCTGAACCTTTACACTATGGCATTAGCATGACACACATGATTATTTTCACTATTTGACACAGACATAGACATATTATGAAGAAGAGAAACTTAAGATGTAGCTGTGTATCATTTTACAATAAAATGCAAGACAAGCATGTTATCATAGTTAACCTTTGTAATTTACCAGTAGATGTGTAGATGAATGTGATATTTGCAACAGCTAAGCTACAATATCCTGCTACAATAATAACAAATATTTGCAATACTACAGTTGTTTTCTTCTCTTTCTTTTGTGAGCACCATTTTCTTTTGTATGCTTTTTTAACATGAATGCAATGTCATTTGGATTGATTTTTGTATGTTTGTATGTAAATGGTATGTGCTTATATGAATTACAGAATCTCAGTGGCACAGTTGGGTCATAAACATTTAGCAATAAAACTGCTATAAAGTTTGTCTCAATTGTCAGTCAATGCAATCTCTGAACTTTTGGCAACTCTTTTCCCTAACAATCCCTCAGTAAGTGTTTATCAAACTTGCAGGAATGTGAAACACTAATTATTGCTGCAGTAAGAGTAATCATTCATACTTGCAAGCCCTTGGCAAGCAACATTTCTCAGTCCTCATTCTTGTAGTTAGAACATTTCAATGGTACTCCACTTGTCACTTTTTTTGGAGCTGGATTTGGAGTTGGCTATTTTTACAGTTTGGGTTCTGTCAGTAAGCCAGTTGGCAACCCATCCAGTGATGTAGAGATTAATGCCCGGCTTAGTAAGTTTATTGATGATTCCAGAGTGGGGGATGGTGTTGAAGGCCTTGGTGATGTCCAGATAGGCTGTGTGGACCACCGTACCCTCATCCACAGCTCTGGAGACTGATTTGAAGAAGTCAATCAGGTTCAAGAGACAAGATCGGCCCTTCACAAACCCACTCTTGGTGGGGTCCAGTGTTTGAGGGTTGCCAATGTCTTTGTTTATAAGTTCCATGATAATATGTTCCATGACCTTGCAGATCAGGCTTGTCAGACTGATAGGGTGGTAGTTCCCAGGATACAAGGTGGCTCTCCCCTTGTGGAGTGGGCTAACTGTAGCTATACACCACTCAGTGGGCACAAAGCCAGAGGTGAGGCTATGATTAAACATGACACTTAGGTGAGGTGCCAGTTCATTTTGTAGCTCATGTAGTACACAGCCCAGGATGTCATCTGATCCCATGGATGCTGTATTCTTAGCTTTGGAGAGTGCGTTTTTTACCTGTGTGGCCATTATTACTGGAATTTGGCAATCTTTGGTATTGAGATGGGCCCTTTAGAGGGTGAGGGGGGGAGGGTTAATCTCGCACTGAATGGATCTGCCAGGATATTGGCAATATCCTTCAGATCAGTATATTTAATGCCATTCTGTCGTAGCTCAGAGCAGATCTGAGCATTGTCATTTAGATTCTTGACATAGCTATAGAATGTCTTGTAGTTGTCTTTGGAATCTTTGGCAATTTTATTTTCATAACTAGCTTTGGAGGATTTTATGAGTGATCTCAGCTTCTTACTGTGGCTGGTAAGGGAGTTTTTTGCATCCTGGGATTTTCCTCTTTTCTGCAACAGTTTCTTCCTTTTGTTATAAAGTTTGTTTATGGCAGGGGACCACCAGATTGGCTTCCTTTTTTTGGAGGAGAGCATCTTGGTTCTATTTGGGATGGCACGATTCATGCATGAGTAGATGTGCTCATACAGTGCTTTAGTGTGGGATTCAACAGTTGAACTTTCAGTTCCCATCTGCATGGGTGTCATGAAGTTTGTCACTTCTGACTTGAGTAGCATGAAATTGGCTTTAAAGAAGTTTTTTTACAGAGGTTTCCTTACTGGGAGGGTGGGGGAGGGATGTGGATGTCAAGGGTGATTAGCTTATTGTCAGACCTGACCATCAAGGGGGTGACCATAGGTGTGCAGCATTGATTTCGCATGGTGGTAATGACCAGGTCTGGGATATTGGAGCCTCTGGTGGGACTATGTATTAGATGATCCAGGGCACTGGAATTTATAAATTCCAAGAACTGGTGGGCAAAGGTGTTGGTACACAAGTAGTTTTGCCATTTAATGGCAGGGTACTTGAAATCACCCAGTATTAGGGTATTTGGTTGTATCTTAATATTTTCCAGTATGGAGGTGTAGTGAGAATCATGGGGTATGGTGGGAGATCTGTAGCAAGCTACAATTTGGATTGCAATCTTACCTAGTGTTAGTTGCACCTGGAGAATTTCAAATGCATTGTGTGGGGCAACTAGCCTGGTGGTGTGATTATCCTTGGTGAATATGGACACTCCTCCACCTTTAATGTTTCGGTCCTGGTTTCGTGGCCGAAAAGTGTGTTAAGAGTTGTAGCCTGGTATTGCAGGGGTGCACTCTGGAGCCTTGAACCAGGTCTCAGTTACTGCACAGATACCTATGTTCTCCATTTTTAGGAGTGCCTCAAGAGAGTGCATTTTGATGTTTAGACCTCTAGCATTGAGTAGCATTACCTTCAGATTTTGCATGCTTGTACCTGTTACCGTGGTGGTTTTGTCCTTTGAACTTTGCCTAAAAAAGGCACTATAGAGGTGGCAAGAGCCTTAACAGTAACCCGAATCCCAGGGGCAAGAGGTGCAAGCCATCTCTGGCAAAGCATCGTGGTCTTTTGATCATGTCATCCCAGGCAGACAGATACTGGATCCCCTTTGAATGACACCAGAAACTTAGCCAATTGTTAAAGTCAGTTATTTTGTCCTTATACTGTGGTATCATTCTGGGTGAAGGCAGGATGCTACTCAGGGCTAGGGTCATACCTGCCTGGGCCACATAATTTGAGAGCTCTTCCACATCTCTTTTCATGTAGTCCAGGAAGGTATGTCTCAAGTCATTCACTCCTACATGGACAATGACTGAGTCATGTTTGTACTTGTTGTGGAGTGACTTGAGTGCATGCATTATGTGGTGGATCCTGGCACCCAACAGGCAGCTGACTGTAATTTTCTCCTTGTTCAACCTGGTGTGTGGGACATCAGTGTGCCTGACTAGAGTCACCTATGACTAAAGTGTTGGGTACGTTGTCTTGCCTTAGGGGCTGTTGTTGGGTGGCACACTGGTTCTGTGAGCTATGTGACACTTTGGTTGTGATTGGTGTTTATTTGCATTTCAGCTTCGGAGGTTCTTGTTGCTTGGGCAGATTACTGTTAAGGGCCTCCACATATTTAATTAGAGTTTAGTGTAGCTATATGAGAGTATTGGTGGTGTGTGTTTGGTAAGGCTATGTGTTGCTTGATGTGTAGTGTGAGTGTTAACCTTCTCCTCTTGACTGTCTAGCACAATCTTGGATGGAGAGAGCTTTACTTCCAGTTTGGCTATGTAAGTGCATCTCTTGCAGGTTGTAGTGGTTGAGTGGTAGGAGGAGAAGGTTTTATGTATACATGAGGCAATTGCTGCATTGCCCCAGTATGCCCAGATTCACCAGGTGGACAGGACAAATCACCAGAAGCTGACCCTTGGACAAGCCTGGTGTGGTGCTTCTTTTGTAAAGTACAAGAGCTGTTTTTCCTTACCTTAGCAAGGTACTTTGCAATTATAGGCTGTTTAGTGCCTAAGATTAATTTCTTCTTATTTACAAGGAGAGTTGAGTGATTGTATCAGTTTAAGGCTTCCTAGTTCTTTCCAGCAGGTTTTAGAACAAGTGGTAGTCACAGGGATGCTTAAAGGTAAGATTTAAAAAAATGGTTTATCCTAAACACTGCAGTGTGCACTAGAAGAGTTAGATGTGAAACTAGGTAACTTAAGTTTTACCTGTCTAAAAAGTTAAGTTTTAGTGGAGAGTCACTATTTTTAAAACAGCAAGATTGATTGAAAGGGGCTTGCCACTTTTGCATTCTGGTACTATGGAATACAGTAGGATGGCCAATAAATTGAAATAATTGAAGGGGAGTGATTTCACAAAATGATAATTGTGTGTTTACTCACACAGGTCAGTAAAAGCAGAGAAGAAATGAGATATATGGTCAAATTAACATAAGGGGCAGGCAACTAGAAAGACAGTGGTGTTTAAGAACACAACAGTAACCGTATGGGAGGATGGGAAAACAAGTCTGCCTGACTCACAAGAGACAGAGCTGTGGTCTCTTTTCAAGTTTTAATATGCAGTTAAAAGCAGAATACAAGTAAAACATTACTTCCTGGTTGTTGGCCACCTATGGCCATTCGATTAATTTTTTGTCATTGTTACTCATGTTTAGTAATGTTCTGCAACAATGTTTTCCATACAATGTTTAGCCATTCAAGAGGTTATGTTTTTGATAGCCAAACATAGACCCTTCGGCAGAACCTCCTACTGACAACTCTAGGCATCAAATATTGCTTGTTCATATTTGCATTCATAAATCCAAAACCTTGCTACATGCAAGGTATTGAAAAATTTAATCTTAAAGCATCTATGATGGCAAACACAGATATATTGATATCTGACCTCTATCTAATGCAGCTAAAGAGATATTGAATATTATTTGTATGCTGTTTATTTGTATTGTAATAATTTTCATTTTTCTAAATATCTCAACACTCAGGTAACACAGACAGAACTGCATAACCTCACATGAAAGCTCACGGCTGTATGAAGAAAAAACTGCTGGCAGTATGTGTCTTGTTTGAATCATTACTGAGATATCATAATCTGTTTATACAACATTACAAATTAATATTCACTGCCTTTATTTTGGCTTATAAAATCAAGTTTAAAGCATTGGACTTAAAGAATGCTAGTAATGCAAAGATTAATTTGGCCTGATACTTTGCAATTTACAGCTTTCTAGTAACACTTACAGTTTCTGAGAAATGAATATTTGTTTAAACTGTAAGGTGATAACTTCATTTTTTTAAAGGTCAAGTCACACCTACAGGGAGTTAAAAGTGCTCAAAAGAGTTGTACTGGAGGGAATGAGCTAAGCAGTTTGGATCTAGGTTTAACATCATATCTGAAGAAAGGCATACACAGGAGTGCAGCACCCCCATTAGGCTGCACTTCTATGTTAGTATTAGAAAATTAACCAAATACCAGGTGTGACAATAGGACCCATAGCCCTCTGATCTCCCAAAACCTCTTTTCTGCCATGACCTAGCCAAAGGGCAGAAATTGGAAATGAAGTCAAAGCATTAGTTATGCAATATATACCTCAGAATACATATATACAGTATGATACATGTGCAGTTTTCAGACAGTATGGTTAATTTATGAAGAAAGGCAGAACAACATGTAATGTGAGGCAGGGTCAGAACATAATTGCATTTAAGAAAATAATTTCACATTCAGAAAGGGGTCATGAAAATTAGCATCAGCTAAGTAAGTTGCGTTTAAGAAAAAAAATAGTATGGTCATATGCATGAGTTTTCAGCAAACAGAATAAAGCATCAGCAGGAGACGAAGCTTGTCAAAAACATCTGCAATTAGTAATCTTTTTCCAAACATTAGTTCAAACAAGAGAAGTAAGAACAGTTTGACAGAAAGCTTTCAAAATGTGTAGAGTCAAGAGTTTAAGAAAATGTGGATTGATATTTTCCAATATGATTTCAGTATAGTGGATCTTTCCCTTGTCATTATCAAACTGAAAAAAAACATACTTTACTTCATGGAGATGCAAGAGTTTCTTTAAAAGAGCTTCACATGTAATGCTGCTAAGAAACGAATAAACATTCATATGGTAATTTAGTGCATATAATAAGGGTAAGAAGTTGCTAAAGAGCTGTCTTTAGAATATTTTTTTCAGGTGCAGTTTGGCTGCTTTGTGAACTTAGCCAAGTCTCATAATGTAACAGCAGTGAACCTTAGTTGCCATGAGAAGTCATCTTTCCTCATTAAGTAAATACAAATGTTCAAGTAATTGCGTAAATGTTGTCTTACAACTAATCAACAGCAGTATATTTTTTATAACCATTCAGCTTTTCACACTGCAGCTGCCCTGGCTGATGGTCTAGGTAGCGCTGAGATGGATTTGTGGTTTTTGGCAATTATAGTTGCCCTCTGCTTGGAAGGATCTCAGGAAGCAGAAAATATTTTTTCTAAGTGCTAGTAACACATTCTAATACATCCCAGGAGCTTGTTTGAAGTGATGAATGTTTTACTTCAGTAATACTGTGTTAGAGCATTTTCTGTCTTATATAAAGGGTTAAGGCTTTTGTGGTCTTTAACCCTCACCTTAAAATGCTTTTACCAGGAATAACTTTAAGCAAAATCATTTCTTGTATTCAAAATATGATTAAGCTAGTCTGAGGCTGCAAAATCAGAGGCTTTTCTGCTGTCTTACCTTTTGCATGTTATCTTTTAATATTTCCACTCAGATCTTACATTTTTCCATTTCAGTTTAGTCTAGTATGCTACATTCTGTAAGATAACTTTCTAAGAAAGTTCATGTATAGCCTACTTAAGCTAGTTTTAACACACATTAGCACTGATAGCATTCAGTCATACAGTAACCATTCTTTGAATTCCTGTGACTGTCAGAATTGTAGAATGGCATTATGAAATTATTGTTGCTTACAGTTAATTGTGGTGGATGTTAATTGGAATGGTAGATGAAGGACACTAAATGCATTTGTTATAGTTCAGGCATGCTGTTATAAGGTAGATAATTGCTGATCATTTCTGGGATATACTTGCCATAGTATTGTGGCAGCTTGCCATGAAGTAATAATTAAATAAGAACATTAATAATAGTTCATAGTGGAGAGAAAAGTAAAATTTGGTGTTACTGATGGACCTAGGGATGCCACTATTCATCATGTCAAAAAACGTACCACCCAGTCTACTCATCAGCACTGCCATTTTGTGGTGTAAATGTTTGGGAGGAAGAACATATATATATATATATATATATATATATATATATATATATATATATATATATATATATATATCTATGGGTCTAGGACACATGTTGGACTAGCATATGTCCGAATCACAAAACATCAAACACACATACAGAAAAGCGCTTAACAACTAAAAGCGCGTCCGTGTATGTTTAGTTCAAAAAAAAAATCTACGTTTCTGCCCCCCTGCACCCCCACACCCCACTATTTTATTATTCTCACTCCAAGATCGCACTACAGTGGGGAAAAGGGAATTTTCCCTTACCCGCACTGTAGTCTGATCTACGAAACAGGCACACATACACAAAAGCGCTTGTTGATGTTAAGCGCTTTCGTGTATGTGTGTTCGATGTTTTGTGATTCGGACATATGCTAGTCGAGCATGTGTCCGGATCCCATATATATATATATATATATATATATATATATATATATATATATATATATATATATATATATATATATATATATACATAGTAACTTTTATAGCTCGAAATACTGAAATCTCGGATTTCAGTATTTCGAGACCATAATGTCGAAAGTGCAGTTTTCTGAAACTGCACTATGTCGAATCTTAGTATTCTGAACACAATAGGGGGTAATATGGTATGCATGTGATTGGGTACTGTTTCTTTAAGGATATTGTATTATGGCGGCTGATCTTCATTTATGTACAGAGATTCAGGTAAGTGTTCAATTTTTAAGGGTTTTGGGTATAAATGTATTTGTTTTTAGTTTTTGTAGGGAGTTTTAGGGATAGATTGGGGTACGTAGTTGAGACTGTGTGTGAGTGCTGTATATGGGGATTTTAGTATGATTTTAGTATGTGCGGATGTTATTAGTGAGTGTAAATATGACCACAATAGAAGTGTAGGACAGGTAAGAGTGCGTTTGTGTTTTTGTATTTTTTTGAGTTAGTGCAACCTCGGAGTTGGTATATACATATAGATATATATATATATATATATATATATATATATATATATATATATATAAGCTGTTATTTAGAGTCCCTGAGCTGTTCATGAAATGCCAGTAACTCTGTGAATGAATTTGTGCCCCCCAATATAATGTATATGAGTATTTTCTCTGTGTACCAGTTTTAACATACACCTTTGTTTTAGTTCAGCTAATCTAACTAAATTAATTTATTTAGAACTGATGGTAATGATATCTAATAATTGTCTAAAAATGGTCTAAAAATTGAATGATTTAAGAAAAGGTATGTAGGGTTTCATATCAAGCTTACATTATGTATTTACATATGTCTGTTAACTGGTTAGGTGGTGTGGTTAGCCAACCCTTTTCAGACATGACACAAGCTCAAAGAGCAAACATGTTTACATAGATTTAGAATGCATCATTAAATTAAAAGCAAAACAAAATTATGCCATGATAATGCTACAGTGAAAAATGTTTAAATGACATTCTTATACAAAGCAATATACCATATTGGATTGCAGTAAGGTTACAAAGAATGAACTCTAAAACATTTCATAGTGTGAGCTATTACATATAAATTTTGAATTATATTAAAAGGTTTGTGACATACTTAGCAAATTATATGTTATTTACACAAATGCACACATACATATAAAACACGTTTATGTATATGGGAATATAATGAATTATCATTTATGGCATTTTTAGATGAAAAATACATCAAAAAGTCTTACCAATGCTAAACATTATTGAAAATAAAAATCATCTAAAATGTGACATTTTATGTAATCTTTGCTTATCAGTTTATTCACGCTAGGCCAGTGTCTACTTTTCATAGGAGAATTGAAATGGTTTTCATACTGACCAGGGGAAATTTTTGCATGGTATCAGAGAACACAGATAAGAAATCAAGTTTCATTTCTCATCCAAAGAAGGGAGAATTTAGGAGAGCAGCACCCCCTTATGCTGCACTGTGCTGTGAGCAATGGGAAATTAATCTGAGTACATAGTGTGGGAATATAACCCACAGCCTTCTGATCTTCAAGCACAAAATGTGAGTTTGCTATCTGTTGAAGTCAAAATGCATCATGGAATCCATATCATGGCACATTACTTTATTAAAGCAAAGTTAAAATGTTGAGAGATTTCATCCCAGATATTCTAGTGAATACATCCGATCATGATGAATGATTTTAAAAACACATAATCAGTAAAATTGAATGCAAACATATTACAGTCATGCAAATTAACATAAAAACATTGTGATGCTATAATTGTGGGTTGAGCTGTATAGTATAGTTGTCCTCTTGTCAGCAGCACCCCTGTTTTTACATTGGGAAAATAGAGGTGATTCTGACAGAACTTATTTATGAACATTGATACAATATTAGAAAAGGTAATAATAACAATTCACATTGTAGGTTATATTGCCAAATACCATACATGTGTTTTTATTTTTTTATTTTTTGGATTGGATAAACTTGAAAGGAACCCCTGGGGTGGGAATGGGGTGACCAGCTTCAGGATAAAGAACTATTTTAGCCATTGAAACTGGATGCAGCACCCCACCCAGGTCTGAATGATTATGTTTCTATTACCTGTATTTTAAAGCTTGGGAATTACAATATTACTAAAGCTGGTGTCTATCATCTAATAGAAATATATGTTAAGTCATTTAGACAACATTATTAAATGTATACACATTACTGAAATATATCTGTTACTGGGGAGGTATGTATTCATACTTTTTATATGATTATATGCATATGATTTAATATACTTTAATATGGGCTTTTATTCAGTGCTGTATTTTTAATAGTTAAGAGATTTCTTTGACTGGGCAGTGGTTGTCAAATGATTAATTTTGTTGAACATTTAATGTTATTTCTAGAATCATTCAAAATGTCCTGATGAATTCTCATGAATGTCTGGGACAAAAACATTCAGCATTTTAACTTTGGTTTCATGAAGTTACTATCGATTTGATGAGTGGTTTTGATTTTTACAGTTTTGGTTTGGTCTGCATTGCAGTTTTGTGTTATTGGTTGTGCTACCTGTTGGGCCAGTGACACTGCAAATATAAACAAATGGTTTACATTTATGACCTCCAACAAATAAAAAAATAATTTGCTTTTATCAGGGAGGTTTTGCCTGCTGTACCCCCAGAACTAAAATTAACTCCAAGATTGCACAACTGTAAAAAAAGGGATAATGTATAATATTATGCAACAGTTGAGCTCCTAAAGTATGACTAGAACATAACTCAACCAACAATTCCTCTAATAAAATTTGGCATGCACTAGTAGTGTTCACAGGTAAAACCATTGCCACCCATATACATGCATCTGTCTTATTTCTTTAAAACTTTACATATTAAAAAAAAAAAAAAAAAAAAAAATATATATATATATATATATATATATATATATATATATATATATATATATATATATATGTATATGGATCTCCTACTATTCACTGAAAGCACATTTCACCGAAAATCAAATTAGTGTGCACTTTTCACTGAAAGCACAATTCACCGAAACACATTTCACTGAAAGTTATATATGGCCTTTTCCCCACTATAGTGTGACCCTGGATTTAGTATATATAGTAAGGGGGGTTGTGGGGGGCACCACCCCCACAGTGGAGGGTGTTCCCACATATTTTATGTATATTATTGTCAGAGAACTGTAATATATTGCAATTACATATATCCATGTATATAATTCAAAATATTTAAAATATGTGGGAGGTTGGCATAATGGTTAAGGTGTTTACCTTACAAAGATAAGGTGCAAGGTTTGATTCCCACATGGGGTAATTGGCTAGGCTGAAAATGGCCCACAAGGGCAGTTAGCCTAGTATTAATCTATGAACCTATGAATCTATGAACCTATGTGGGGGGCTACACCCACCCCCCCCCTTACTATATATACTAACTCCAGGGTAGCACTACAGTGGGGTAAAGGCCATATATAACTTTCAGTGAATTGTGCTTTCGGTGAAAAGTGCACAGTGAAATGTGTTTCAGTGAATAGTAGGAGATCTATATATATATATATATACATATATATATATATATATATATATATATATATATATATTTGTTTATATATATATATATATATATATATATATATATATATATATATATATATATATATATATATATATATATATTTGTATACACACACACACACATAGACACACACACACACACACAGGTAGATAGATAGATAGATAGATAAATAGATAGATAGATAGATAGATAGATAGATAGATAGATAGATAGATAGATAGATAGATAGAGATACACATACACTTTGTATAAGCCATTGTACACTTACTGGTTGCACAGAGTGGGATTACTTCCACTTTGTTGATGAGTATTCTCTTCATAACATCATCATCAACCCCTTCCCCCATTTGTCTACACAGGGTGGGATGTCACGTCCACTGTTGCCATCTCTTTCGATTCAACACCACTCTTCTACCTTTTCATTGGTCATGCCTGACTGCAACATGTCTTCTCTCACAAAGTCCAGCAGTCTCTTTGCTGGACCCTCACTTCCCCTTGCCTTCTTCCATCTGAAATCTTCTTCACCAGATTGTCTTTTGCTTTCCTGAACATATGCCTGAATCGTCAAAGTCTGTTCCTTTGATCTTCTTTGCAATTGGAGTTACCTGGTCTTCTGCTCAAATGTCTTCTTTTCTTCTTCTTTCTTGTGTGCATATTACCACCATCTCAGATACTTCACTGCCATCACTTCTAGTGTTCTATTGTCAGTGTTTTAATCAAAAATTAAACTTGGGATTTGTTTCACTAGAGTGTGAGACATAGTGGGAGCTGGCAGTGTATTTTTAGGGAATGTTTTTCTTTTTCCTCCAAAGTAGTATGACTGTGGAGTTGGTATATATAATTTAGGGGTGTGTGGGTAAAGCTCCTCATAAAAAGAGTAGAGGGGGCTTGTCCTCTGCAAAAATAAGTGTTTTAGTGTTTTTAATGATTTTTGAGTTATGCTTTTCTAAACTGAATTTTTGGAGCAAGTGTGATTTGATCAATGCTAGCCGAGTCAAATTACGGCAAACCTATAGAGTGACACTGGAATAATCACTTAACATACTTTTCCTGTTTCTTTTATCAGTTATCACTAAAGCAATTACATGAATTGGTTTGCTCAAGTCCTTCAGTTTTGCTCTGAATGCCTTCACACACTGATGATTTCTACCTTTCTCTGATGTGATTCACTGAGGCTGTTAACATTATTTGAGAAGACTTTTGCATTTATAGCTATGCCAAGCAAACATCTGACCCCTATTAGACAGGTTAGTTCTTCATGGAGAAGTTTACTAAATCAAACCCCAGATGTTTTTTCCAGTCTGTTTAATAACTGTTTTGTTTCTTTGGTAGGACAGCAGTCTGCTATGGGCATTGCATTTGAGCTGAAGACAGCTCAAAAATGGTTTGGTTGACAGTTGCATTTTTTAGACTACTAATTATATCATCTTTGTATGCAGTAGCAAAATCATTATTGCATTTGCTATTGTTAAGGAGTTTAGAATCTATCATTTGTCCTGCTAATTCTCTGATTGTCTTCCTGAAGAGCCTGAGGGTGTGTATTACTGTCTACTGATTGATTCTTAACTATCTGGGTTTTGCTGAATTTGTCACTATTCTGCACATTTTTTCTAAATCATACGTATCGCTGATGATGCTCTTCTTGTTGATTCACTTTCCACTCTCTGGAGTCTCTCTCTCTCCTTTAGGAGATTCCTGAGAGATAGCCAAGGGTAAATTTGTTCTCTGAGTCTTATGTGTATCTGATGAAAGACAATCCCGAGATTCATAAACATTCATGTAGACTGCCCGAAGCCTACAAGATGTTTTTGTGTTAGCACAATGAGCAGCAGCTCTAATCACATCGGTATGCTGCACATCATTCGTACATGAATATGAGCACATTTTTTGTGGACTGCAACAGTGCTGGCAACCATGAAAAAGTCTTGAGCAGCAAAAGCACTCACAGTAAACAAACTATCTTGCTATGTGCAAACTTGTAAACCATGTTTGCACAGACAGTACGAAGAGATATAGAGGGCAAATAATGCAAGTTGTAACAGGCAAAGACAGTCTTCTGAGAGCAATGTGCACAGAAACCAAACATATGACTACAGAAATAAGTAAGAGGAGAGGGTAAACAATAAGGGCTACTACAATAGACAGGTTACCAGGTAATTAAACTGTACTGAGGACAATGTGCACAGAAATCAATGATATGTATACAGAAATACATAACAGGGGAAGGTAAATTTTCAAATTGTACTAAGATAATTGATTTAAATATGCTTGTGCCACAAATACAGTTTTGTAATAATACAATTGTGCAATATGTATGTCATAATAATTAACAGTGGTCACACTTCTTGAGCAAAAATAAATAAATAAAAGTAGAATGATATTATAGGATGTCATATCTACAAAAAACAACATTGTAACAGAGAGGATTACATGAGATACAAATGTCATTAATATGCTGAGTTGAGAATTGAGATGACAGCAAGGACAGTGCATACATTATGGGATGTGGTATAGGGAAATATTGCCAGCCCAGCTATCTGGAATTTTGTAAATAATTCTATGTCATTTGTGAATATTGATATGATTTATATAGAAGTGTATGTTATGTACTGAGCTAAGATGTATCCACAGTGTACCCTGCTGGAACATAGAAGATTAACCTGCAAAACTTAAGAATAGTTGAGGGTAAGTTACTTTATAGCTGGGCCATAAACAAAATATGTTATCTCTCAGTTTCAGTTCAGTAGCAGACACAATGTCTAGAGCTAGACATTTTTGTATTGTCTGGAAAAAGAAGTAATTACTAGGTTTAAAATGTAAAAGTGTTTTATTGCTTTATGACTTCATAGCAGCTGCAACGATCTAAGCGATATGTATTTTTACCACTGAGATGCTAAATTCTGTTAGTTTCTGTTTTAGACTGGAACTGAAGTCAGGTGACAAAAAGTGATGTCATCCAAGCTAACTCACCAGTAAAATATTATATTAATTTAAGAACTCTTTCAGAGAGAGACTGTGCAGTCTGTATTTTGTCTTGGATGTAGCAAGAACATCCACTCATCATCACCAACATCTGCACTTGCCTTGCTGTAAGTAAGATTTAGTGTATAGTATCTCTTTTAGATATAGTTAGGGATATAGTAAAGATTAGGTTAGATATTTTCTGTATTTATTTGAGACTGTCCTGCAATACTGTTTTAAAATATTTCCTGTAATTTTGAACTCTGAAGTCACTGTGTTGATTTACTCGATATTATCTTGTTCTTTTTTTATTTATTATTAAATATATTTAAACCTATCTTTGTGTCTGATATTTGTGAAACATATTTATGCTCTTAGAGTAGTTGCATATGTATTTGGTGACACTGTACAGACCACTCCGAAATAGCCTTGCGATTCTTGATCAGACTACCATTTGGATTAGTAATAACATTACACAGTAGGACTGGACCCCTTTGTAAGGGCCTTATAGCAGCTAAGTAGGGGTTGGTGGTAGTGGAAATGACCTTATAGTCAGGGCAGAAGGGGGCATAGCTATTAAACCTGTGCCAGCCTTCCCCAGGTGTGTGTGTGTGTTGTATATAAATCAAATCACAAAGCATATGTGTGTTAGTTACTTGGGCAGGGACACAATGCACTGGTTGGGCAGTGAGGGTCCTGGATGTCTTAGCTTGGCCCTTCAGCTGAGATCTTAAACTTATAGCTGTGCCAGTGGGGAGTCTTACTGGGGATCTGGAGAAAGAGGGAGAAACCAGCCCCAGACTGACTGTGATCTCTGGGTGCTCTTAAGGGAAATTGCACTATATTGTGCGTACTTGTCACCTTCCCGGTGTGTACATCCCCTAGCTGTTGCCAGTGGTAAGGATTGAGGCTCCTTGATTATCGGGCCAGTGCAGGGGCATCACACGGGATATTTGCATAACATATATTTCATCAATATAACATTTTGGAAAATATGATTGGCTCAGAAGCCACAACCTCCTTTTGCAAGAATATAATCCACACCATCAATGTTACCAATGAGCTGTGTATTAACTGCATATGCCACAAAAATAGGCATAATGCATGAGTGAGGAGGATGACCCCTGAAGGAATTATTCACTTTACTATTCTAATGGTTATGCATTCCATATGTATCTGTCTGGAGCATTTCTCCCCAGGCCTCCACTGCAAACAGGCTCTGTGGAACCTAGTTGGACATTCCCGGTCAACAAAATGTTAAATAAATAAAAAAAATTAAAAAATGTAGGTGTATGTGGTGATACAAATGTGGGAAAAGAGTATGCCATATGTAATACCCTTATCTAAGGCACTCCTGCCTGATACAGTTATTGTGCAGACAGATAAGAACAGATGCAAACACCACACTATGACATGATGTATTCCACAGAGCTGTGTATTGTTGGCATCTGCCACAGCAGGTAGCAATAGACATTGTCGCAAACAACTGAAATGAATGTGTGAATTAAGAAAGGATTCCTGATAATGAATATCATATTAGTATGTCAGACTGATGAGAATTATTTGACTCTGCTTAAGTGTACACAGTTATGATCAGCCCTATATCAGTTGTCAGTGGGCAAGAAAGGTTTTTCTGTATGTCTTTACGTATACCACTCAAGAACAGGAGCACACTTGTGTACAACAGAGTATCAATGCATTTGCCATAGTAGCACTCTCACCATGACATTATCAGATCCAATGTATACTGTCATGAAATCTAAAGCTGCATTCACATGTGTTAGTGCAACATATCAAGGGATAATATTGATGTGATGTAATGGTTGTTTTATGTTGTCAGTGCATTTACACAAAATTGTTCCCTATGTTAGAAATGAACATTAAGCTGTACAACTCCTCCAGATAATACTATGGCTATTAATCACGTGCCACAGTGGAACTGTTATTTCAGCTGTTGAACTCTACCTTTGCAAATTCATTAAATCAGATGTAGTTGATTTGTCCATAATTTTCATCTGATAAAATGGATGGGGGAGGCCTCTTCCTCTCTATACATACACAATGCAATTGGGGATTATCATTCCTGCAGAACAGTTAAGGACAGAAATGCTTACAGTCATTCAATACTTTTTTGGAACACTTGCCTAAGCACTTCGAAAATCAACATGTAGTGAGATCAGTGAATGTGCCATGGTAAACGTGCATCTCCAGTTGTCATATGTGTGGTTATGTGAAGGCATTAAATCATGTTTATGAATCAAGGAATATTTATCCCTGTAATTACTTAGATCTTCCTGTATGTCAGACAGCATTGCCTGATGCTAGGTATACCAAAACACACCTTTGTCCTCTCAGTATGTCAGGAGAACAGCAATTATGTACAATGTGAGTATAATCCCATATTGGAACACATGCCTTACTAAGGCAATGACATACATTACATCATCTAATTTCCTCTGTCCTGAAGAGGAGTCTTCTACAAATGGAATGAAAGACAAGCTATACAAATGACAGCATCACTCTTTAATACACCATTTCAAAATTAATTCAGAATAAACATCTACACATGAACACAGCACATGTGGGTGACAACACTGTTATCAATATATACACTGAGTACAAGCAGTGACATCAAGATTTGAACTATATACCTAACATCACAAGCTGCTGAAGGTTTCTTGAAAATCAATTGCCTTTCAAGACTTATTTTACAACTGTGACATCGCACATTTCAATGGAAGACATTGTCATTGTGTTTTTCTTTGACATTTCCAGTCTAAAAAGTGATAACACGGCACAAGCACACTTTATAAATATACATCATATATGTATTTGCAACCTGTTCTGCAGAGTAAAAGGAAGAAAAACATACACTCAGAGAGGACAGCCCTACCTATCTACTTTCACAATTAATAAGCAAGTGTATTATAGGCACATGCCAGAGTAGAAGTCTGACTGCATGTGAGCCACACTGCATTTTTGAAGAGATCACATCAGCTGTGTCTTACAAATGAGATGTGTGTGCAAAAATGAGTTCAATAGCCATGTGGGATTCTAAATGTTCTCAGTGCTAAGTGGTATAAGACACTCATAGGTTCATAGGTGTTTACTAGGCTAACAACCACAAGAGCCTTTTTAAGCCTAGCCAAGCATCCCAAATCTCTGATGAGTTCTGATACCCTTGATAAGTATAAGCATGGGCCTGGGAGACAAACCATTTACAGGTTACCTGTTTGGCTAAGCACTCCTGCATCCATTTACACACACACACACACACACACACACACACACACACACACACACACACACACACTTAAGACAGTCTCACTTCTGTACTGGATTACCCTACTTACCTACTGACACAATCTACATGCAAGTGTAGTACAGACACAGACACATGAGATGTCTGCTTTTCGTGGTGTGACTCTGCAAGAATGTTGCAGAGAGTATGTGTTTGTGAATAAAGGGATGTAGAATTGACTTTACCATGTAAATGTTTCTCGTGAGATTTACATTCTGCAGCCTAATGAATAGTCAACAGTACACAGAGGTGAGAGAGACGGGGTAAATATAGACAGAGATGAACAGAGACATATCGAAGGTTGGTGTCATGGGTTATTAATGCACATCTTTATTGTGAGTCCTCATAATTAATCTGTCATGCTTTAATAATTCTTCATTCTGTGCATGGATGTGTTTGTATTTTTTTTTGCAACAGTATTCAAAATAATTTTATTAAAGTTATTAAATGGCTAAAATTAAGATGTATGTCATGAAACATATCATATAGGCATAACATCACAATAAGAAATAATGTGACATACTGCTGAAATTGAACCATTGATGCTATGGCCAAAAATCAACCCTCAAACAAGTGATTTATGCCAACACTCCATAAAGGAAGTTGCATGTCGGTACATCCAGTAGTCAAAGACTGAGTAACTTTTCCCAAGTTTTGCCTTTATTTTGCCTTTACTCTGTATTTCAATAGCACAGCATGTTTAAGCACTTGTGTGTGAGGATAATCGGACTACTGCTGGTGATGTCAGCAAAAGACCAGATTTTGCACAGGACATGATCAGCCATTCATTATCATTCAGTATCTGTGCATGATGCCAAAGTCCACACAAATTTTGAGGACAAAAAATGCGTGTTGAGTGTGATTCTGCTTTTTGATCAGATTAAAAGTTTGAAAACTGGGTTGTTAGGAATGTGATGAAATTGGGTGAGGGGGGCAAGCAGAGGGGAAGACCTAGGGAAAAGAATAGAGGAGTTTGCATGAAGGTAGTGGGAGAGAACTATAGCTATCAACTTCTTCACAAAATAAATATAGAAGTGTAGACACAATTTACTGAATTTGCTGTATTTGGCCTGTCACCACACCAAGGGGAGGTGACAACAGAATAATGTTGTAGTGACAATTGTACTGAATTATGGGTGTCAAAGTAACACACAGATTAAGTGGAGAGCTATGCATGAGTTGTATGGGTCTTTATTTTTTTTTGTCGGACAGGTGCCCGTTTTTTTTTTTTTATGTTTTACTTTCAAAGAAAGAGGAACGTTCTTAGGAATGTGAGGTCCAGGTACATAGGGTAGGTTAGGAACCAGGCACAGACATACAGGACATACAAGACAGACAGAGAAAGTGGTTGACACAAAATGCTAGGGGACAGAATGATTGAAAATGGATAGGGAATATCAGATGCACACCCATGTCATGCCTGGGAACAGTGAGAATCTACTCCCCACCCTCAAAATTGTCATCACTGTCTCCTATCTCAGTTTCCTGTGTCAGTGCAAGATGTGGCATTGTCTTGGCAATATGTTGAAGCACCATTTCTTCAAGGCAGATTTGGGCACTGAGGGCCCCTTTCCATTATATCATCTACCAGCCCTGTCAGTTATTACTGGTTGACAAAATCATCACCTCCGCCATTACTCTTGGAGAGTACCAGTGTGCCAGCAGCCAGGGAAGAGCTACCTGATGGAGATGGAGCAGATAGGGCAGTAGTTGTGGAGGCAACAATGACAGGTTAGGACTCTGAAATGCTGGGTGTTGGTGATGCAGCCTGAGGAAGGTATGGAGGGCTGATCAGCAGTGGTTGGTCTACCGCTATGTACTTAATGTCATTTTTTGTAAGCAGAAATGTATGACAGCACATTTGTAACCCATATAAAAAATTAAAATAAAATAATGAGAGAAAAGGAGTGAGGAGAGACAAAAAGATAGAGAATTAGATTCATGGCATGTCATATGACTATTTGACTGTATAATTTCACTACATTTATGTTTATGATTATCCAAGCTTATACCTTTGCCACATCCAGGTATGATGGGAAGTCTTACTCTATTGTACCATTAATCAATTACACTTCTGTATTATAAGAAATGCAGCTATTTATTTCAGTACTGCCATACTCCATATAATTACAATGGTTATAAGGCTTACAGTAAGACCTGATGCATATGTACCCCATGCCTTTTTGAGGCAATTTACCCTCTCCTATGTTTCCCTTCCTGCTTGCTGCAATGTCTTCAACAGTTGTAACATACAGAAGAGGAGACATAAAAACATGATGAACACCAGTCTTGGCTGTCTACTACATTCTATAGTATTGAATGCTGATGGGACAGTATACTTACACAACTGAGGGGTGTCAGCAGTTCTAAACTCATCCTTTTATCTGCTAAGGTCATTCCTGCATCATTTCAGGTCACTATAGTGGTGATGATTATTCTCGCCAGTGTGTGGTATGCCAGTTGCACTGGAGACAACCTTGGTTATGCTGCTCCAAGCCTGAGTCTTATAGTCAGACCCACCATCATATCCCACACCAGCCATGTTCATAAAAATCAAGCAACAGCTCTAGGATTGAATTGGTGTCACATTCCAATCTTACATTTAACAACCAGTGCACAATGATGTACAACTATGCCAACTGCATTTGTGCGATAGAAAGCAGAGAGATCCATTGCTAGACAATGAAGAAGGGATTTCCACAAACAGTAATAAAAGTGTGAAATATAGTAGTGAGCATTGCCATGTGTGATGCTTAACCTATTCACACTTTTTCCAGTGGTCAGCACTGACATAATTAATGGCTTGGATTGTAAGCCTTGGTGTTTGGAAGGTTAAATAGGATGACTTGGGACATCATTTGTTGGAATTTTCACACTGTAAAAACTTAGTTGTATAATGTATGAATCAAACTTATGGAATAAAGAATGCATACATTTCCAGTGAGGTTATTATTTCTCTTTGCTACAGGAGAACCTCCTTTCAGCCATGGTCATTAGAGATATAGTGCATTCAGTATGAATGGAGCTATACTTCAAATACGTCTTATGTGTGTGACTTTAAGAAGTCCTGGCAACATCATTCCCATGTATGAGGCAGCATTACTGTTTCTAAATTTATTTAAAATGGATAGACTTTCACAAACTGAGTGATACAAGCTGGGGTATGATACATGCATGTTTCTCAGCATGAGGATTCAAGATGATTTAACTAAACTATTATGCCAACCATAGATATGAAAGTGCATTTTTCATTAATTATCATAGCTGTCATGCTTAAATAGTAACACATACAACCAGCTGGGTTTCATAAGTAAGTCATTAATTAGACATTCTACCTAGAAAATTGTAGTTATCAAACCATTACTGATACATTTCTTACAACCGACCTACTTATGCTAGTCCTTTGTATGTAGTGTTGCCTTCCTAATCAGACTGCTGTTAGAAATTCCATCCTGCCACCCATTGTTAAAATAAGTGTCATCTGTATTTGAACCCTGAACCACCTATGTTATGTCTTTAAAATCACTGCACTGACATCTCATCCCACAGAGACCATTACCCACCAAGTGGGTGTTCTCCACTCAATAGTGTCTAGAGTGCTGTTGTCTACACATCACCACTAAGCCTGTTTGCACTACAAAAGGCTGGTATTTCACATGTCATACATTTTGAGTAATCATTTCTGCATTCTCTTTACACAGTGTGCATATGAACCTGAGAGCAGCTTTGTTATTAGTTCAAACTCAATGCATTTGCAGTTTGTGCCACATAGTGAGGTATACATTAAGCGATTATCACTCATTCATTACGAATACCACAAAACAGTGCCAAGAGTGTTTGTGCTAATGAATAATGCAGATATAAAATTTTGGATCCTTCCTGCTTGACAGAGACAAAGGTGATATGTCTGCCAGAAAAAAGCATATGGCAGCAGGTGATCGCTGACATAAATGCAGTGGGTGGCTGTGCCAGAAACTATAATCAGATGCAGCATTGTACCACTGATATAATTACAGCAGCCCACAAGAGGGCAGCTACAGTAGCACATGAACAGATGGCTACAGGGGTGGTCCTGCTACTGAACCACCACTCACTGAAACTTAGCAGTTCCTGTCCACTGTCAGAGATCCTAACAGCCTAGCAGAGAGTTCACACAGACTCCTTGATGTTGGTGCTGATGTGGATGACAGGTCAAGCGTGTTCCAAGAACAACTTTGGTATTCTATATATTCTATATATAAGACATTTACGGCCATTCTAGACATCTTTATGTGTTAATACTTGTATACTTCTGATATATCTGAAAACATTGAGATGTGTGGCTTAGAAGATGCAGAGTCCCATAGAGGGAGGATACTCAGTCTGCTTGATTCTGAGATATTTCTTAAGGGGAATATAGGCACAGCATAATTCTCTTGTCCTTGTGTCATCTACATTGTGATGCTTATTAGGCTTCTTTCCAGTACCTTCCTCTTTTTCCAGGGGCGTCAGAATTACCATCTGAAAAACCAACTGCACATGGTAAGTGCATACGCTCTATGATTAGTAATAAACAGCAGTTAGATGCAAGTCTGAGGAGTGAGTAACTACTGTATTCGATTACCATCTGAAATTATTTAACACAAGTGTTTAGAACAGTTTGGATAATTTCTGGTCCCTATTTCTCTCATTATTGTGTTTGTTGCTTATTATCACAGATGATCCTGAAAGTGGTAGATTACAACTCATACCACCTTATGTCAGAGCATCAGTAGTCTCTGATGATGATGGTGCTGATATAGAGGCATAGTCAGGGGGTGAAGAGGTTCAGCCTGACACTGAGGTTGTGGCTCATTCCAGACAGTATGCTTGTGCATACCCATTCCACTGCACTCTCAGATATAGGACAGGTTGAGGGTGACTCAGTTGATTGAGGTAGTGTGGCTACGCCAGTTGTAGAGCTGGTTGAGTCTGTCCTTAGCCATTGTGATGGCATGGTATCACACAGGATGGCTGCTAGAGGTGCTCAGAGGAGGCATACTGTCCAACTTCCTACTGATGCTGGTGTGCCATTACATGCCAACAGACACATGTATAGGGCCATCATGGGGCCACAGTCGTGTTCCACCAGGTCCTCAGAACAGACACTCTAGTGTTAGCCAATGTGGCCATGCTAGATCCTGCACCAATAGTGGCACTGCTTCCACTGCTCGATCACTGACTGAGATGTCCAAACCCAGACATGTTAGGCCAGGGAGTCATGGTTCTGGACATAGCTGGGAAGGGAGTTCATCCACAGATTTCATTCATGTTGAGGTAGCACCGCTTTTTTCTTTGGGGACATGACATGGTTAGCTTGCACAGCACCAAAAAAGCAGTTCTTGTGGTTGTGAGTGATGATGCTAACTGACAACTGTATCATGCTCGGCTCACACGTGTCTGACATGCCAGGAACTAGTGCTAACACAGAGCTTGATTGCATTCTTGCAGATGTACATGCATTCAGAAAAAATGCCCATACCAACTCACATGCATGAAAGCTAAGCAAACCTTAATATTGATGGTGATACATCTCCTGTTAGTGTCCCTGAGATATTTTTCTGTGCTTCTTATCTTCTGTGCTTCAGTACACCTTCTTTTATAGGTTTTTGCCTGCCCCACCCCCTCCTGCCCTGTGCAAATAGTTTATAGGTTCATAGGTGTGGTTAAAGTGCGTGTGTGTGCTATCATCTGCCTCTTAGCCAGGGCAAGGGCATATTGTGCATGCTCACATATGATGGCTCATTCTGCAGCTGGAGGTTCTCCCTCAGAATCCTCTTATGGAGGTGTGGAGGTGCTGGATTTGCCTGTAGTTCAGGAGTGTTTTGTCCTGACCCTTGCTGTCCCTGTTACAACTATTTCCTTAGGATGATAGTGTGCAGCACAGCACAGATTGTGAACATTTCTGAGCAGGTGCCTGAGTCATACTGCAGGACACCCACTGATGTGTCTAGACAGTGGATCTATGACTTCAGCATGCCATACACATAGTCTATGATGTTTCTAGTTTTACCATGGACATCACTATATACTTCATCAGCATGTGTGCATTTCTAATGGGTATCATGAATTACGGCTCCAGTGCAAAACCTCTATAACTCAGTAGATGCCTTGTGGAACATCCCTCCGAGCAAACATTGTGGAAAGCTGAGAGGTGTGCCACATGTGTGAGTCATGGTAACTGCCTGGGTTGCCTGCACACACATTGAGGATGATCCTTTTGGCATTACACACAACCTAGCAGTTTGATGAGTGTAACTCCTTTCTTTTGATGTATGCCCTATGCTGTTCACCAGGTGAAACTTTCATTCCTATGTGAGTGCAGTCTATGGCCCACAAATCTTCAGGGAAGTGTGCGACAGCATAGAATTTCTTGTGCACCTCTTCTATATATCTCCTGTGATGTTTGGAAAAAAAGTACTACTCCTTGCATAGCATAGCATTATTACATTTGTATTATGGTTGGTGGACTGAATTGTGACACCTAGTATATCCTCCTCTAGTATCTCTGGAATCTTCTCTGGAAATGCTAGCATAGCTAACTTATCTTGACTGGTATAGGTTATCCTCGATTTCCCCTCAGTCTGAGATGGGGGCAGCAGAAGTTGCAGAGTTCCTGTAATGTTTCCCTCTCAGCCTATAATTCTCTAATATTCCAATCTCATGCAGTCCATGATATGTTAAACATGGTCTGAACACCCTTCTTCTCCTTGGATGAGGTCTATCAGCAGCAGTGTCCACATAGATTTTAGCCTTTTGCACATACACATGAAATAGAGTAGCATCAGCCCTTAACATTTTTGTGATGGTGGCTGTATTCCAATAGGTTTTGGAGTTCAGGGCGAAGAACTACACCAAGGGTACATCATTACTTTATAACTTCTTGAATGGCTAAGCCATCTTGGATTGGTTAATTAGCATTGAATTTGGCTAGCTATGCTTTCATTAACATACTCTTCCATTTATCTTTGTTTGTTTTGCAGCTCTACACAACAAGTACAACCTTTTAATGAATACAGAATAGCATGCTAGCAGGGCGATGTGTTGCTGTTCTTGACTCTGGATCAGTACCTTCCATTGTCATGAGAAGAGACAAAAAATAGTTGAGAGCTGACTTTGCATCAGTTTGAGCATGCCAGGCTGTCAAGTATATGTTTTAAGTGAATCCAGTAGATCTGTTTGATTATTGTCTGTGATTGATCTGCCTACAACTATGTGAGCTGGAGATTCCCAAGTCTTAAATGACTAGTATGTGATTACTGGGCAGTGATCACTGAGGGAGTTCACAGGTACATCTTGTGTATGGCTTTTAGCCTGTTGTAACATTAGATCCAAAAATGTGTTGTTACCTATATAGGGATCAGACGGTTTTGGTTGTGTGACTAGATTGTCCACACATATAGGTTTGAGGCACCTTTTAAAATATGGAACAACAAGGCATAATATGATTGCATTTATATAATCAGGAGCAACAGTATTCTTAGGAATGGTTTTGAGAAATATTTCTTGAAATACCATTTCCACTAGTTATTGGGGGGGGGGTGTTAGAATGTAAGCCATTGCAATGTTTTGAGTACATTACCTCCTAGTAGATCTGTCTCTAGCCAACTGGAGGTTTTGTTATTTGTGGTGTTTGCTTGGGAAGTTTACAGTATTTCAGTGGATATTTTTTTAACTAGCAGTAGTAGCTACCGCCTCCCTCTGTTATGGTATGACTCCAAGTAAAGTGAAACTCATTCTCATATAATTTAATGCACAGATGATACATTTTGACTGGTTTCTGCAGTGCTAGACTATGTAGCCATTATTATTATACAAACTTTAAGTGATATGAGTTGTTCTTCATCCTGCTAATGTTGACCATACCATTTATGTTTGTAGAATCAATACTATGATTCTGTCTGATTGCATGGGGTATTGGAGATGGAGATTTTGTTGAATTTATCCTGATAGTTTGAGTTTCTTTATGACCTGATATAGACCTGTTAGTAACCTGTTAGCATACTTTGCATCGTATGTTTGATCATCTAGGCTGCTTATGACCATTAAAAAATGTTTTCTGTTTAGATAGGTTAGTTTTTTGAATTAAGTTCTTTAGTTTGCTAATAGATGAACTGCTACAAACTTGACATGGTTTGCTTAACCAGGACTCTTTTTATGATTCATGACACATTTGGATAGTGCCACTAATCTAGAGCTGTAGATAACCTCAATAGGAATAAGCATGCCACTGGTTCAATACACAGTAATGTATTTATTGTTACTAAGAGCTTTGTTAGGACTAAGTTGTCAGGACGTTAAATATGTACAACTTTGTACAAAAACTCTGAAACTTTAACTACTCATAAATAACCATCAGTCTTATTTACTTTTATTAAAACATAAAACAGAGTCAGGCAAGGATGACATTGGGGTCTGTCTCTTTTTGTCTCAGCTGTAGAGTGTAATGGTATTTTTGAACAAATACCAATTTGTGTAATCAACAATAATGAAAATCTGCTATGTTTAATTGTGGAGTATTTACAGATCGGCAGTATCTGTCTTATTTTGCCTTGTGTCTTTACCATGTTTTGGGATTTTTTTTGATTTCCTGGTCAAATACTGAAGAGTAATACCAAAATACGAAGGTTAGTACTTATTTTTTCACAAAGTTCTTTTTGATGTAAATTTGCTGCTCTATTTCCTTTTTTTATTTCTGTTGGAGTAATATTTGAAATAGCTCTTGAGTTTGGGTGTTATCTTTTCTCTTTGGACAGATTTCTTGCAGAAAGTCATGGGTTGTACTGATTCCCATTTTCTGGAAAAAATGTTTCATTTTTCAAATAGATGTGACCATGGACCTTTGTATATTAAAGTTTTGGGTAATGTTATGGAGGGGTTTCTACCAGCAGAAACACTTTCATCGTTCATATGATGTTTTTTTTTTCATTCTTTTTGTGTTTACTATTTTGTTTTTTAA
The DNA here is from genome assembly GCF_019279795.1 of Protopterus annectens. NCBI lineage: Eukaryota > Metazoa > Chordata > Ceratodontiformes > Protopteridae > Protopterus > Protopterus annectens. The sequence continues at coordinate 916,563,401 of NC_056732.1, forward strand.
GTATTACGTCACATAATTCTCTTTCTTGCTCTTTCTCTATCTGTATATCTATCTATCTATCTATATATATATATATATATATATATATATATATATATATATACATATGTGTGTGTGTGTGTGTGTGTGTGTGTGTGTGTGTGTGTGTGTATAAAATCTTATTTTGACCATAGCAGCTATCAAATTCACCAGTAAAGCTTGCTTTGATTTATAGATAATGTGTAAACCTTTTTAGGATACAGAGTATTTTTCACTCACTGCCTGCAGATTCTCTGTTATCTGCTAGCAGTTGTTCCTCTACTGACCAGCGGGTGAGAGTTAATAATGGGAACCTTGTATTCCACCAAACATAAGGGATTTTCTTTGATTAGTCTTGTCAGTCCTGTATGCATGGCCATAGCATCAAAGACTGGCACATACTCTGCATGTGACTTATCCTACATGTTGGCAGCATCCTTATGTGATATCCACTGGTGGATCCTACCCTTAAATGTGACCCAGAACATGCACTGCACAACCCTTCCCCTAAGGACAGGAGAGCAGGGTTAAATCTTATCATTCTTCACCTACCACAAAAGGAATTAGAGCTTTGGAAAGCTGGCCAGATACTGTAGCCTTGGCAGGATAAAAGCCATAGGCTACTGCAGCAGTGGGAATGATAAACATTTTGTAGATATAGCTTTTAGTAAAAATGCTTGCAGTGATTGTGCCACTCAAGTGCTTGGGAACATTAAGATTACTATTTTATATTACTTCTTTAAGGCATGAGAATATCTTACCGTATAAAAGACCAATAAGACAAATGAGTGAATATGGATCTGGCCTATTTTCTTATAGTGGGAACAACATCAAGAAACATGAGCAAGTTCAGAAGTATTTTACAAGACAAATTTGGTCTTTAAGGGGATTTGGTTATGAAGAACATTTAAAAAAATCTAGACTTGTAAAAAATGAATTATAGATTTCTAAGAAGACATCTGATTTGGGCATGCAGTTGTTTCAGATATATAGCAATGCAGACAACTGTGGGTATTCATGTATTGAGTTTTGATATATTTGTTTACTAAGGTAGAACTGATCAAAAGTGATTGAAGTCACTCTCAGTTCAGGAATACAAAGTCAGAAGTATATTTAGTGAAACACAGAGTATGATGAAAAATGCATCTGGGAAATACAAGTCGTTGTTAACAGAAATGTAAAAACTGTATACAATTTTCATATTCATTATTTAAAATAATCAAGAATAATGCCATTAGAAAGTGAGGTTTCTTTCTGACACTTGCTGTGAGTTGTCCAAGTAGGAATGATAGGATACTTGAGTAGAGCGAATAATTTTAGAGTCTGTTAGTAGTTGATCGGAAAATCTATAGTAAGCAAAAGATTACAAGAAAAAGAAGCCTAGATTGGTGCAATAGAATGGGTCTATATCATAACATCGAAAGGAATGAATCTCGAACAGCTTAAATATCGAAAGTGCCATTCATCGAAATCACTTTTCTGGGGGGCTGTGTCCCCTGCTAATTATATATACCAACCCTGAGATTGCACTACAGTGAGGAAAGGGCAAAATTCTTGATCTTCACTGTACTGCAATCTCACAAAAAAAATCGATGAACGGCAACTTTGATATTTAAGTCATTCGAGATTCGTTCCTTTTGATATTATGATATAGACCCCAGTAGAGCATGCCATATGAGGTACAGTCAGAGTGTTACTCAAAGAGGAAGAGGGAATGATGTAGCTCAGGTTAGATGACACGACTGGAAGAGATGCAATGGCTGATGAGAGGAGGAGAACCTTTATTACGTACAAAGTTTAGGGTAATATCCGAAACACCAGATGTAAAGTTATACACTCTTTATTATTTTAGCTTCATTCTACAAGCTTTTTCTAAAATAATTCAAATTACACCAACTTCTTGAGAAACTCCAGAATGCGAACCAAGCGTCACTCAACCACTCAACCACACTCCTTTAAATACCCTATTATCATTATATAATGGAAATAAAATTGAATGCCTTTTGAGCATTTAAAAATACAAAGATGTAAAACCTGATTAAAACATATAAATTAAAACATATAAATAAAAATGGTGTATCTTTTATAAACATAATATGAAATGTGATGTAATAGAGATAGGACTATAAAGAAGCCCTATAAGCCTCAAGCCCTAGGTGTGCTGCTACTAATTGTAAATTAAGTGTTTTGTTGTAAGAATGAAATTATTAAGAAAGATTAAACTAGAAGTGGCATATTTCAATGAATGCAAACATTTCAATGTCCCCTAATGACATTCCACACTGACTTGATACAATTGTTTGACAAACATGGGTTCAAATTGTTGTATTTGATAAAAGGTCATTACCAACAAGCAGCTGACATTTTAACTAAAGAAATCACAAAATTGGATGGAAATCCAAGAATTTTTTTTGAATTTCCACCATGTCGTTTTGACTATGAGAGGTCATTTAAATCGAGTACAACACATTAACAAAACAATAAATCAAATAAAAAAAAACTTAAAACTTGAAAAGGGATAGGGGGAAGGTATGGCATATCCCTCCGTATTCTCCTCACAATTATTTGGCTCTAGTGTTGGCCTCTAGTGTGCCATTTTGGTAGAGATAATTAGCCCAGAGGGGAAGGAAGATCAGACATGTCACATGTGGAGGTCGATACTACAGAATCTGAGCCAACCCAGTACCTACAACCCACCTCTTCAGTATTATTGATAGAGTGTTAGCAGAATTTTGAAATAGGAATATCCCACTCCAATTAAGTCAGCCCTCTGTCTCTCTCATTGTATGATTTAATCAGTAAGAAAAGAAAGGCCTTATTAGACCTTTTATAAAACATGCAAGTCAAGTTTCAGAGTTATGCAAGGGAGTAAAGTGGTGGTGATGAACCTGCTGGGTTATATTGATTTTTTTGACCATAGATGTGAGGGATTTGTACTCCTCCATTCCCACCCCCAGAGATTGGATTTGGATCCCCACCACCTTGAGTTCCAAAGACACAACCCCAGAGAATCCAACAGGTCAGTGCTGGACTATTTTGTCCTGTTTCAGGACAGGGTGCTGTTGTACACGCTTTTTTGGATGATATTTTTTTTCATCCTCCTAAAGAGAGATGGAGAACATGAAGCTTTTTTTAAAATTAACTTTCTTCTACCCGAGTTTTAATTCTTTAATTCATGGAGGGTCTTTCTCAACAGAGGATACCCGGCTGATCTAATTTTTGGACTTAATTTGTGAAGTCCACAACAAGTGTCAGGCTTCTATGTACACATTCTGAATTCTAATATCAGTGAGGGAATTAGTATATCTAATCCTGTAGCAAAACACCTATCCCCTGTAGTTTCATCTTAACTCATCCATAAAACTTGAGTTTACATTATGCAGATGGGGCTGGTGTAGGAGACTGTAATGGAATATCCCAAAATAACATTCAGGAGGCCAAAACCTCAAGAGTATTCTTAAGTGTTCCCCTGCCCAGTTTTTCTATGTGGTAAGACCCGACGAAAATATCAGATGGTAGGGGAGGCCGATTTCTTAATTTGGTTTGTTGCAAAGTTTAGGGTAAGGCAAAGTGTCTTTTGTTAGTAGTGGGATACCTTGTCAGAGTTTAGGATCTTTTATAAAAACAGCAGTGATATGTGTGCATGTGTTTGTGTGTGTGTGTGTGTGTGTGTGTGTGTGTGTGTGTGTGTGTGTGTGTGTGTGTGTGTGTGTGTGTGTGTGTGTGTGTGTGTGTGCGTGTGTATACGTGCATGTGTGTGTGCATGCATACATGTCTGCGTGCGTGTGTGTGTGTGTGTGTGTGTGTGTGTGTGTGTGTGTGTGTGTGTGTGTGTGTGTGTGTGTGTGTTAGTGCACGTGTGTGTGTGTGTGTGTGTGTGTGTGTGTGTGTGTGTGTGTGTGTGTGTGTGTGTGTGTGTGTGTGTGTGTGTGTGTGTGTGCAGTTTTTGAGGCTGTAAAGGTAATGTTGTCTTGATAGTTTAGCTGCTAGGGAAGAAAAAGTTTGGTTGACTTGGATTTTCATTAGTTGGGATCACAGCAGAAGGTCAACCCTTTGTTTAACAGTGAGCCAATTTTTCATTATTTTGCAGATATGTTCATTTTTAAGGAATTTGGTAAAAATCTACAGATTTTATTGGTTATTGTTCTAATATCTGTGGAGCTTATTTTGATGTTTAGGTTATGTGGGGTAGATATCATCACACTGTATGAGTAGAATGCCTTCTCTTCTGACTGTTCTGAAGTTTTAATAAGGAAAGGGGAGTTTTTTGGGGCACAAACTCATGGAGTATTAACCTTTTTCTTTGTATATTTGAGGTACAGGGAGATGCTAAAGGGTGGTCAAGCCAAATGTCAAAGTGCTTACAAACGGTAGTGTCTTCTATAGTGGTATTACTGTGGACACAGATATGCAAAGAATTTTGCATTTTTTTAAATGTTCTAATTGGTGCTGTAAAGCAGAATCCTGAATTTGTTGGGGTTGAAAATGTTCCTTTTGGTGGAGATCTAGTGGATTAGTGCGAGAAAGTCTGCTTGCAGGTCTTTCTGGAGGTTGGGTACTGAGTTATTTGTAAGAAATACTAAGAAGTTACCTGCATAGAGCAGGTGCAGGAGATGAAGTAGGTGAAGGAGAAGTTTATACAGTATATTGGGAGGTAGTTATGAACCAAGGTAGAAAACCAAAACATCATTATATTTGTAGTTGATAATAGGAGATAATGTTGTGGTCAATGAACCTGAAGCCTCATATGAAATGCTTAAATCATTCTTAAATCACATACATAGGATTTGGAGTAGGAATTGAATAACAGAAATTGAAATTGAGGTTGATTTATTAGAAATTAATTACTTTCACTATAAGACTGAAGACTTTTTGAATATTTATTAGACAGCTTTAAAGACAATATTGATTACTTTGTTTTAGTGTTAAGGTCTTTTAGCTCCTTGAATTTGTGCAATATAACTTTTAGTGACCTTACAATCCCAATTATAATGCTGTAAAAGCCCTTACATCCAATCTCTCTCTTTCTCTTCACTGAAAATTATTCTTCATTCATTTTACCACACTTTTGCCACCTCCTTCTCGATCCGTCATGCCAACCGTAACATCACAGTCATCCATATTCCACCATGGCACATTGCACTCCACCCCAAAGAAATGAAATTAAATATTCCTTGCAGTGCCTTTGTGTAAAGTTTTTATCATAAACCCCAATCTCTCCCACATATCTTTGATGCCCTTACAACTTCACCACACATACCTGTTATCCATGTTACCTCCCTACATCTTCAATATGTATCATATTCCCATGCTCCTTCCTCTTTATACTATATGAGGCATTGTATTTCCTTTACAAAAGTTTCATTTGCATATGAAATAGTCTTCCCATCTTTTATATCTGCCTAATCACCCTCCATAATGATTCCCATACTCTCTCCTTCCTACATCCTTCATTCTTCTCTTTCCCATTTTCTTTCAAACTATTCATCTCCACTCCCTCCTCCATTCATCTCAGGTCCTTACAATACTTCTTATTACCTGTCCCTTCTCACCTCCATCCATTTTCTCACTAATTTATATTGTCTCTCTCCTGTTCTTTCTCGGAGGTATTATGCTTCCTGATTGTCTTAATCATCTTACACATTTCTAAGCAAAGCAACCAGTCCCCCCTAGAAACTCCATATGTTTGTTTCAAATCCTTAAACCCCTGTATTTGTAAATCCTGTCTATGCAGCAGAATATATTTTATAACCCCAATCCCATTCCATCCTTTTTCTCCTAAAAAATCTGCAATTGCCTTGTCCCATAGTTCTACAAAATGTTTTTCTAAAACATGTCATCTTCACACTTTTTAGCAAAAGTCATCCTTCTCCTTCTTTCCACTTTGCTCACCCAAACCATTTCCTTCCCATCTCTCTTTCCTCCTCTCAGCTTACCTATCTTAATTCTTTACTTTGCACTCTTCTAATTTATTGCAGCTATACATCTTACAAAACCTGGCAATCCTCACCCTTATTCTCGTCTCCTAATTCTTAATCGACCACTATGTATCCTTCCTTCCTTCCTTTTTTAAATCACCATACACAACTTTTTGCATCCTGGTTAGAAAGCGGTCTTAACAGGCAACCTTATTTATGTCTTACATAGTACATCATAAAGGGTAGTATGATTACCAGTGTAATCCTTTGATGCCACCTCATGTCAGCAAAGCTCCTCACCTGCTTAATCTATTCAAAACTTTCTGCACAATCTTCTCCAAAACTGCCATACAGCGTCCCTGGACCATTTGATAATGTTTTCCTCCTTGCCCCTTACCTCTTTGAATACCAATTCAAATCATCACTTATTTCATAGGATGGAATTTTAGCCTGACTCTGCCCCAGATGAAGGAAGTGCGTTCAGTACATCTAGTAGTGCATATTGTAATAAAACCATACAGTCTGCTGAAGAAAAGGGCAACGGTACTTTTAACCATCCTAGGTCGTGTGAGAAAGAACAAATCCTTTGGGCTAATTTCAATCTCACCAGTAGGAAGATGCATGGGGAAAGAAGACACTCTGCCTAGTACCCCTCCAATCAGTCTTCCTCCGAAAACTTCGAACTATTATTTTCATACATAAAGCCCTCAACGCTTACCTTTATTTTTTCCTACTACCGCCTTTAGTAAGATTTCCAATACAAATTCCCAGTCTCCAACGTCAGACAACTATTAAATATCCATCAACACAATCACTGTCTTCCCCTTATTTTCTACTTCATCCCATTCTAAAAAGTCAATAGCAAGTGTTAGAATCTGTAGATGACGTCTGTTTCACTGACCATACCTGTTTATTCTCTGCAATCACCAGCACTGTCTCATTTTGCATTAATATTCCAGTGAGATGTTGGTATGAAATTCTACTGTCCATAGGGACTACCTTGCCCTTGGGCAGCAATAAATACTACTTCTAACACAGGCTTGGATAACTTACCCTCTTCTAAGACACCACTGATCACCCCTACCACTTATGTCATTATATAAAAATGTCAACCATATTATAATAAAGAAGATTCTATCATAACACCAAGCCTTTCCTCTCTTGTAATGCCTAATTACCTCTAACATTACCCCACATATAGTCTGTGCATACTCTCCATTGCCAACACTACAGTATGACACACTACACTAGCTGAAACATACCTAGGTGAGGGTTATACCTCTCCCACAACCCGATGTGCGAGTCTGCACCTCCCACCCCCTAAATATATACACCAACTCTGGGATCACAATACAGTGGGGAAATGAGCATAATTCCTCACATTGGGCAAGTGTTTACTTGCCCTGGGAATACTTATGCAGTTTGGCATTTTAACTTTCGTTATTTTTGTCTTGTCCATGTTGTCTTCGACATTTTCAGCTTTCGGGTATTTGAAGTAGACCCTCTGGACAGATATCACAATTTTCATCAACATAACAATTTCTGCATCCTTCACTAACATCTTTCCATTCAGGCCAACATATATGTGGCTGGAGTCTTAGTACATTCCAATTCTCCAAAATTATTTTTCTCCAAATACCTATTAGTGCCATCTATTTCATAACTTTCCTTAGCTCCTTTTGGCACTTTTTGAAAAATTCTAGACTATCATATATGTTATCTTTCACTGCTTTGAATCCAATGTTAAAAGGAAGTCAAGGCCAATGTCAGTGGTCTCTGGCTGACTAAATTTGCAGATGATTGCAAATTAGGATCTGTCATTGAATCTCACACTGACACAAATGTTCTACAGGAGGGGCTGACACAGACAAGCAAATGGTGTCAGAGCCATGGACTTAAACTAAATGCCAAGACATGCATAATATTATCCTTTCGGAAGTCATCCATCCCTGTTAACTATCATATTGACAACACATCCTTAGAACTGACCCAGTAGTCAGAGACTTTGGGACACACATAGATAGTAGTCTATCCTTCGACCATCACGTGTCTACAGTGGTGAGGAAATCATTCTATGTTGGCAACTTATAAACAAAGGTATGGCAACTAAGTCCAAGGATGTCATTGTTTCACTGCATTTGGCATTCATTAGACCTGTCATTGAGTACAATGCCCCATTTGGCATGTACCTAACCAGGCATATCCAACAATCGGAACGTCCAATGAGATTCCTCACTAAAAGAATACAGAGCATAAGTAAAATGTCCTATGCAGACCAACTCAAGGCCCTGTCCCTGTATTCTGTCTCCTACGGGCTTTTGAGGGGAAATCTGTGCCTGGCTTATAGGGCATTGTCAGACCCCACTCTGATGAACCTCTGCATATCCACAAAATAAACAGCACCAGAATTACTGATTCTAAAGACTTAAACCTTGCCTGTGATATAAATAGGACCTGCTGTAGAGATAGGTATGTATCCCAGAGACTACAAAATCTATGGAACAGGCTCCCCATCCATGTGAAGCAGAGTTCCTCTCTAACCCAATTCAAGTGCAACTTGGACCATTGGATGGGAAACCGGAAATTCATCCCTGGTTTGGTACCTGCGTCTCTAATGGACGCAGGTAATCTGTAAATGGTTCATCTCCCAAGCCCATGCTTATACATATCAAGTGTATCAGAACTTGTTAGAGATTTGGGATGCATGGCTAGGCTTAAAAAGGCCCTAGTGGTCGTTAGCCTAGTACACACCTATGAACCTAAGAACCTATAATATTACATGATATGTTTCTTGATCCACTTTCCTGGTATTCTAACTATATACTTTCAATACATACATATCATCATTATTAGTCCATATAACCATCTTATTACCATCTCTTCCCCTCTCCATCACTCTCATGATTGCCAACTACATTGATCATTCTTTCTACATTTTGAGACTTCCCATCCCAATGTTTTCATAACTAAATTCCCACTTCTCCTCTCCCATTTTACACTAGTTATCTCCAAACATATGCACCTTCTTTTGTATTTTACCTACGTATACATACAAGTGACGCCTCCAGGAACATCTGCAGTTAACTCCCACGATGCCTCTAGGTGTCAAATATTGCTTGTTTATATTTACATGAATAATTCTAAAACTATGCTATGTGCAAGGTTTTAAAATATTTCATCTTAAAGCATACACAATGGCAAACTTGACTGCATTCATATTTGACCTAAGTCTAGTGCAGGTAAATAGATATTAATTGTTGTTTTCTTTTTTTATATTAATTTATTTAGATACAATGTTTACATTTTTGGAAATATCTCAACAACCAAGTAACACAGCTAGAATTCCTGCGCCTTATATGAAAGCTGCCAGCTAGATGAATAAAATGCTGCTGACAGTCTGTGTGTAACTTGAGTGGTTGCTGAGATATTGTAAGTTGTTTACAAAACATTACAAATGTAATAGTTACTTTGTTCACTGTGACTTATAAAATTCAGTTTATGACCTAGAACCTAAAGAATACTACCACTATAAAGATAGTTTGTGCTGAAGAGTTTGCCATTTATACTTCTTTCATTACCCTTATGGTTCTGGAAATATGAACATTTGTTTGAAATGTGAGGGCATAATTTGATTCTGTGAAAAGACTTAGGCTCCCCTCATTGGGAGTTACAGTGCAAACTTCCTGAGCTCCATTGGAATGAATGAGTTCATTTAAAAAGTATTTGCTGCAAGAACATCGTATTCGGTCTTTCACATATTAATTTCAATAAAACAAATAGACTCTTTACTGAATTGCTGATCCCACCCACAATCCACCTCAGCTGCAATAGTCCTTTGGCAGCAGAAACTATATCTCATTCTGCCCCGCTAGCCCTATTCTCCTGCCATAGTTGCATCCTTACTGGCCTTTTCAAATCTAACTTCTTTCTTCCTCCTCTCCCTACCATACTAGCAGCCCCTTTAGCTCCTACCCCTCACACGCTCTTTCCATTTTCTTCCTCCCAGTAGATACTAACTTCGACTCACCACTCTCCACCTTCCTGCCCCATATCTGTCCTTACTCCTTCTATGCTTGCTAGTTGAATACTTTTGCCAATAGCCATACCCTTGAGCTGCATCAAAGCATACCTCAAATTCCTTTCCTTGACTCACCACTAAAACATTTCACATATGATAATAGACCCCTTAAATGTTCATCATAACATCTCTAAAGGATACATTAGCAGATTCTAGCAGCTGTACTAGCCAAGAAAAATACAGTCTCCCACGTTTGTGCAATTTAGTATACATCCCTCTGCATTTCTCACTCTACTTCTAGACAGTTAACTAAAATGAAACTATTGATCAGCTGTACCAAGCACAGACATTCAACAAACACAAAGAATAGCAAATCAGTCAAATCCTTCTCCAACTGAAATGGCATACAGGCTAGCCAATCTTTTTATCTTTAGAAATTAATTGGGAATTACAATCAATGTAGCATTGCCATGATTTGAATATTTTTGACTATTACAGCACTCAGTTTTCCATACCATATAACTATTCTATAACTATGCTACAAACTGCTAAGAATAAGACACTTAGTTACTCATCTTCAAACCAACTTATTTGACATGGGTTATAAATAAAATCTTTTTTTAGATAGAAATTCCACTTATGATTTCAGAGGTCAGGAGAGCTTCCCTTTGTGAAGTTCTCCATTTACTTTTGCATCCACGGAGACACCTAGAATGCTTTGTTGCAAAAGTTGTAAAATAGTAACATTCTTCCATTGTTCTGCAAACTCCTAAATGCTCACTCTCACCTTGCAAATTAATACAAATGGAGCTTTCCTAGTTATCACAGTTAAGCCGCAGCTGCCATTGCTTTATCTGGTTTAATACAATCTTACAAGATAACTCAGTGGATAAACATTCAGGAATTTTCTATTTCATCATTTTTCTATGTGACAAAAATTAATTAAATGTATGTAAACTATTCCACAAAATCAAGGAAAAAAGCTTGATTGAAGACTAGTGTGCAACATTTATACCAGTTCCTAATAAACACACCCCAGTAAAGTATACTATGAGCACTAAATTAATATTTGTTCTTCTGGAAGGCTACAGTATATTGCAACTGGGCTATTCAAATATACTAAAGGCTGATATTTCTATGCCATGTAATTGGTTATATATTTCTCTGTTCTCATTGGCCATTTTTTATGATCTGTAGGCTGTTTTTTTTCCTTGCTATTTGATTTTGCTATTCTGCTGTATTTTGTTGTTTTAACTGTTTATATATGAATACTTGTGTTGAATTGTTGGTATTGTCGAATATTAATACAGGTACGGCCACCGTGTCTTCATAAAAAATGTGCAGTTTATTATACACAAGTGCAGATAAGGCAGTTTAATACAAACAATGCCTTCTGGATAACTAAATGTAGAGCAACTACCATTGTTTCTGTTGTTTACTGCTGGGAAACAATTCTGTTGACATCTTTCTTTCACACATTCTCTCTCTGTCTCTCGCAGGAAGGAAAGGATTACAGCTTCTTCATCAAGGCCTTTCTTTATCATAGTTAATTCTCACTTACAAGACTGCTGCTTTGGACTACCAGTGCCATACTTCACAAAAAGCAAATACTCCCAGAGTGGGTTTCCTTTAAACATCGTTTTATGATAACTCTAAGCACTCTTTAAAGAAGTCTGCTTTTAACAATTCTGCCAAGTATCTATCACACAGGATTTTAGCTATAGTCAATGCATTACTGCTGCAGCCAGACCCAATGTTGTTATTGCCTTTTTCACAGTACATGGACTTCACTACTAAAGAACACTGTGCATCATTCATATTAAATTATATTTTCTTTCTCTGATCACATGTGAAGTTTTTGTGGATAATGCGGGCTCAAGGAATCTCCTGTTTGAGTGAACAAAGGATGGGTCTCACACTTTTGAACTTCTTCACCCGAGAACTTTGGTCAAAGCCAAAAACAATGTTAGGAGTTACAAAGGGACAACTCAGGGAAATGTTTAAATATTACTCTAATTTAATTAAAAAGCTAATAAAACAACATTATTTCTAATTCATGTACATCTTTTAAATAAATGGAGTTCATTGATTATACTCTAAAACAAGAGAAAAATATCACTGTTAAGGTAAGAACATGCCTATAACAAGCTTGTAGTATAGAATATCAGCAAAAAGGTAACATAGTTATAGACTTCTCTGTCACAATATCTACTCACAGCATTTTGCAAAAGTGTATAACCTCTTTTAATGCAAGAATGCTGAGATTACAAATCAGATTTCTTATTGCATCATGCTTAATGAATTTGTGTAATAAGCAATCATGCAGAGTGTGTGTGTTGTTTAGAAAACCAGGCTAAGTGACATGGCAAACCTAAATAGCACTGTCAGGCATGCTATTTGCTGATATTCGTATAATGATTTGAAGTTAAACAAGATGGCAGAGTGATTCAGAAACATTTAAATGCCATGCAGCGGAGCAGTGCATAATTTCACACCTGAAGGAGTAGGGTCATCTGACCATGTGTAACATTAGATGGATAGGAGTACCAGACAAATTGTAGAAATGTGCCAGCATCATCCTGAGCCCAATGAGAGCCCTGAGATATGCATCCTGGAGGAAACTAAGCTTTGCATGACTTTATATATATATTAGCTAAAGCACTTTTTACTACTCTCCTTTGAATCCAGTGGGGAGGTATCTCATCATCTGCCCTAAGATTACTCCATCTGTTTGTTGAATTCATGCTTCAGCATGTGGGGAGCATATGTGTTTCCCACATATCCTAGAGGAGAAAAGCCAAATCCATACATTATTTCTATGATATAGCTTGTTTCCCTGAGGTACTGTGGACAATAGATTTTACTCACTTTGAAATAAAACAGGTAAACTGGATGCAGGTACATGAGCAGTAAGGGGTAACATTTCATCAACTGCCAGATGGTCAGTAATGTACAAGGCATCCTCTGCAATATGTGGACAGGTCAACCAGACAGTTATCATGACTCTCACATATAACACACCTGTGACCTGTACCATCAGTCTGCCAGCAGCAACTTTCCATAGGCTTGTGTGCAATGCTGGACATGCCCTGGAAGCCTGGCTCATAACACCCAGAAAATTTCCACAAAATCAAACAGATCATGGGTACAACCATGCACAGTCTCAAACTAGAGTGTGCATTTGGGTGTCTGAATGCATGCTTTCACTGTCTGGAGTCATCCAGGAGTGCTCTCCAGTAATGCAATAACTGCCACTTTCAAAATGCTGTTTATGTATGCAGTGTAAGGCTATATTATACTTAGTAAGCAGCTACAGTTGGTGGGCTCTTGCAGAATCACAACAGGCAGTGAAGGCTGAGTCAGATGAGGAGCCAGCAGCTGGGGATGACAATACCAAATGATGCTAAATGGAGGCTGGCAGAGTGTGCTGTAACACAAGCAAAAAGCTAGTGGATTGCACATAACTTTATAATATAGTAAAACAAGAGTTAGGCAGATACACTACAGTAAAACTGTTGCATGCAAAACCAACACCAGGCTGTGCTTACTCATGCATAGGCTGGCTGCACAGTGCAACAGATATAGGCATCACAAGTAGCCAGGTAAAAAGGGCAGAGGACAGCTATTGTCGTTTGCATAGGTGGGGAAGGGAGTACAAGAGTACATGCCTTCCAGAGGGAATTGTGTGAGTGTAAGGGGTATAGAAATAAAAAATATATATATTTTTTATGTGAAGTGCCAGAAATGATATGGTGGGTTTAAATGTCAAGAAGGGTTGGGGTTAGTGGAAGTGTGCAATGCACAGCGGCTGTGGTGGTCTAAGTGTGGGGCTGCAGGGACATAGCCTTAGCAGTTGTTGTGGTACTATGGCTCGGCTTACTGGACAGGTTCAGATCATGCATGGCAGTGGGTTCAGCACCCTGTGTACACCCCTGAGCATGAAGGCTGGCTCTCTTTGGAATGGCATTGGATGTACCACAACTCTGTCAAAATGGTAGTATACTAGTATGCTGTGTTACCTCAAGCAACTTGTGCTAGAGGATGTGCCAGCATGATGAAGGTCATAAGCATAGGGATGACCTCTCCTGGGAGTAGACACTTCCTCAATAGATATTACTCTAGGTGTGCTAGCACTGATGGAGCAGGATCTCACACATCCATTGCCACATTGACTAACATCTGTGGATCTGGGAGATGACCAGCTCTTAGAATGGTCCCTTGCCTTTGATATGCAAGCCAGATAACACACAGCATGTGGTGTGTGGTTCAGTCTATCTAAGGAATCATATATATAGGACATACACTTCTATAGGCTAGCATACACACATTGGATCACCCTCTCAATGTGTAGTATGGCTGTAGTGGCACTAGCCTGTGCCTTCATGACGATCCCACACATACATTGGGTAGTACCCACTGACACACCATCTTCAGGGCGAGGGGATTAACCATGTCTCCTGTAAGCACCAGTACCAACACCCTTGTCTGAACATCTTTCTCCACAGGAGCTTATTCAGACAACTGTCAACTGATATCCAGCACACTTCACTGATCAACAGTGTCCCCGTTAACCTGTTCTCTTTCTGATGTATCGATAGCTTGGGTATACACAGGCTTGGAGACTGTGTCCATGGTCTGTGTTGGGGATGCAGTGGTCACATTCCCTCTGTCCAGTGCACACTGTGTACCTTATGACTGTGCCTGCTCATCCTGCTGTTATTATTAGACACTACAAATCCTCCAACATCAGACAGGAGCAGTTGCATTGTGCTGGTGCTGAAAAAAGAATAACTTGTGAATGCACCAGAGCACAAAATATCCACTATAAATATGATCCAGCACCAAAATTACATATGAAACTGAGAATTGTACAACTATAAACATTATAAAAACTAATACCCATGGTCATACCTTATGCAAATGTTTGCTGCTGTTGAATCTCCAATGTACCTGTATGCCATACGTCAAATAGAGTTAATGCAGTTCTATAGTAACTAAGATGTAGAGAGGACTTACAGGTACTGATAAACTGAAATAGGACTTCATATGTGGGGTATCCACAGTGAATACTCCATTAGTCTCAATAATCTCATAACTCAATAGGGCATCTCTGACTACAGGCATTTGTTGGTCTGTTTAAATAGCTCCTCCTGTTAATCCCCTTATCTGTACATTGCAAGTGATGATGGCTGTTGACTCACTGCCCCCACTCACATTTACATATGCAAACAAGCTTGCTAAATTTCTGAGTGTTTGGTGGTTCAGTAAGTTCTGTTTAACTGCATCAATATCAATATAGAAAGATTTTCAGTTTTTCATTTTATTTGTATTCTCCTTGTCGCTGTCTTTACTCATATACATTCATTTTGTTTTTTTCATTTTTTTTTGTTTCTCCCCATTTCTTTTACTGCCATATGCAGCAGCACAAACAGCCTTCACCCATCCCATGGGCAACGCCATCCTCACCACTAGAAGCAGCTAGCACGTGTGTGATTCAGCCACCACAGCGACCTACACACTTCCTGCTCTGATTGCTCCTCCTGTCTCAGGTAGCACTAGAAGATAATGCTGTAATACCTGTTAGTAGTAGTGTGAGTAAAAGTGATGACTTTGTCACCATCAGCAGCTAGCAGAGACTGTGTGCATATCATAAGTGGTAGGCTGAATGTCCAAATTGGCCAAATAGAGAACCTTCACCTGTCATGTGTTGTGTTGTGTCCCTGCCCAGCACTGGCTCCACCATCTGAGCCACAACCCAGAGGTGAAAGTACACAGGGTGACAAGTAATCTTCCACTGGGTCTCAGCTGGTGAAGACAGCTCCTGCACATACCTAGCATTATCCCCAACCTTGCAGTCCCTCCCTTTATGTCCATGTTCAATCCTGTTGGTCATTCAGTCCTGCCCTCACCATCATCTTCCTTGTATTTAACTGATATCTCCTTCACCATTGAGTTCCCCTGTCTGTCAGTTTGTTACCACACACCCTGTTAGCTATGCCTGTCTTCCCCTGTTACTTAATCTAACCCTTTGATCTTACTCTTCTTTCCTTCCTTCCTTCCTTCTTCCTCCCTTCCTTCCCAAATTTACCCTTCGATTCATAAATATAAAATGGACACCTCTCTCACAAAAAAATAATTCCCTCTTAACCCGCATCCATGATGCTCATAGTCTGTTCTGCCCTCTGTCTACTTCCCCCTTTTATCTGTTTCTTATACTCCCATTTACAACCTTTAATCTGGTCAAAAAACAGATAAATGGACAAATGCAAAAAAAAAAAAAAGATTTCTAAATCTCTTGTCTTTTAGTGGTCATACTGTGTGTGATGTGTCACAAAGACCACTGTCGATGCCATGTGCATCTAGCTATGAATGCCTCTGCTGTTTATATAACAGCACTTAAGTCCAGTCACTGTTGTCTATAAGCCGAGCATCATTGCATGGCAGTTTGCAAATACAAAATGAGATAAAGCTCTCAGTTACAGTGTGCCTGCTTCTATGGCTCACTTTTTAATTGAAATGCTTGATAAAGGCTAAGCAAGAAGAGCGCAGGGTTTAAATCCACTCAGGTTTGCATGTTTTTTCTGTGTTTTATACTTCCATTCATTAAATCTGTAACAGTCACCTACTATGTGCTTCACTGATGCCTGTAGTGTGACTGCCTCTGTGGCTCCCCTTGTAAATAAAATGCTTTCTACATTGTGAGCGCAGAAAATAAAGGTTCAAGTCACCTAAGGGTACCATAGGTATTTTTTTGCATGACAGTTGCATTAAAGTACAGGTACATTGATCAAACTCTGATGATGTCAGGACTGGATTATGTTGATAAATCCTTTATGTACCCAAGTATCCTGTTTGTGTTTCACAATTTATAGGTTCTGTTACTTCAGAATGATGCCTGTATGTATGTCTCATGTCCTCTTCTTCATTGTCTTTTACATCTGTAAGTTAGTTAGCAGCACCCTTTGCAGTCTTGGGTCTCTTTGTGTTTTTTTTTCTGTAGTCCTACTATCATCTCTACCTTCCCACATTATGCATATTTCCCATAGCTTCAGTCACCAAGACATTTTTCTGCATGCACCTATGCTTGTATTACAACAATTGAGCTGCCCACCAGTATTACCATCTATGTGCATAGTTTTATGCCAGCTACACTACAAGCTCATGTTCACTCAGTGTCTACTATAGCTGATTGTACATTATTTGGCAGCAAGTTTGTCTAACATGACCTTCCCATGGGGCCCTTCTCCCAGATCATAATCCTTTATATTGGTATTATAATTGTGAAATTCTTTGACAAAAGGTGTACCAAACATAAATATAGAATATCAGACTTATATAGTGAGTACTAGCTTTAAGTGGCAGCCATAATAATGAATATTAGTCACAGCACATCAGATTGTTTTATGTTCTTACCAGAATGTTGATCCTAATCTAATCTGAACAGGTTTTAGATTAAAAGTACACTAAAAGAAAATGGTTTTGTAGATACACAGGTCCTATCTTGAACTGCCCTTTTTCCTACCCCCCAAAAAAAAAAAACTAAGCTTGCATCCCATCCCTCTGGTGTTAGACTGGGATGGAAGCAGAGGTTCAAATTTCTCTACAGTCATGTATTTCATGGGAATGCATATACACATATTGCTTCCCTCATTCCTCCCCCCCAACTGTCAGGCAGCTACTGCTTTACATGCACCTGCCTGAGGTGTGAGGAAAAGAGGAAAAAATAAAAACTTAAAAAAACTCCTACTTTGTTCACCTACACAGCACAAATTCCTTTAATAACTTTTGTACACATCTGAGGTCTGTCAGAAAAGTAAAAGAAAAGATATGAATCCTCTGCCCAAACACAAGCTCAAATAACCTCATGTACATGTACACACAGTTAAGTATTAAAAGTGATAGAAGTGATAACCCACAATCCCCACACTCACTACACACACACGGTTCTACACACAGGCATTCATCTAACACAGGGTTTAGAATGGGTGCAGAGAGAATGGGCAAGATTGAGCAGAGGCCATTATCAGATTTTATCCTAAATGGGTCATATCATACCCACCCTGTTCAGAAGAGATATAATCAGAAATTAATACATTTTCCTCCTCGTTTTCTCCATCTAACTAGCTATGCTTGTGGGGCCTCCACACACTAGTACATGAATGATAAAAGGGAGCACCATGTTTCCATTTATACAGTCTGGGGGGGGGAGTGGCAATTCGAATAGAAAGAAAATGTTATGTGTGCATTTGCATAATATTATGACTGGCTCCCTATTGGAATGTCAGCACTCTTCTCCACACACACACACACACACACACACACACACACACACACACACACACACACACACACACACACACACACAATTGATGCGACACGCATGCATGCGCACGCAGACGCACACACACACACCACACACACACACACACACACAGACACACACACACACAGACACCAGACACAACCAACCAAATATTAGTTTTGTACTTATGGCAATAAATACACAACAACTCACTGGCTGCTGGTACTGTCACACAGTGGATTAGCAGGCGACATCAAGCAGCAGCAGGGCAGCAGGGTAAGTTTACCTTCCTTTACCTTTGATTATTATTTCCATTTTTTTTCTCTCCTCTTTTGAAAAGTTTGATTTGCTTGTAAATCATTCAGATTACCACAATCAATAAATCCAGAAGAGCTTTAAACTTATTTTTTGCAGGAGCAAGCCTCCCTTTACCCCCTAAACTTATATGTACTAACTCCAAAATTGCTATAACTTGGAAAAAAGGGAATATTCTGGGAAAGGGCCATCTCAGGCTTAATATATGCAAGTCCAGTTTTTTGGGGGACACTCTAGCATACCCAGACATTTCAATTGATTAGCATTTGGTCACTTTCCCTTAAGTACCTGTTTTAATATGTACATTTGAATTTATAAAAATAAATTATCATTCATTAATTTCTTATTAAAACTCTCAAAAGCAACAATGTTTTTTTTTTTATTTTGATGCCTTGCCTTCTAAATGAAAAGTAAAGAACACACCGTAAATCTAAGTAACAAGCAAGAAATTAACTGACTGTGACCTGTGTCATGCAAGTACCCTATACCTAATTAGCTTTCTGACAAAAGTACAAATTATAAAAGAAAATAATTCTATGTTATCTGTTGGAAATCGTTTCCAATATATATGTCTAAAGTATTTCATTAATATGATTTGATCTAATACTTTTAAGGATTTTATGATCTTTTGTGGTACCTGAATTTCTAAAGATATCAGACCCCTATCTTGTATCTATTACACTTTTTAGGTGCAGCAGAAAGCAAAAGAAAAAAGATGAAACATGTCACCAAACTGATTGATGGTTTATCACATCATTAATTTACATGTATCATTGTATCTGTATTGTTTTGTATGGAATCTATGATTTTAGCAGTCTCAAATATATTATGAACCTATATCTATGAACCTATATTTATATCAAACAAAGCCCCTCATTAGCACTCTTCAAGAAGAATCTTAATGATTGGATGAGAAATAGGAAATTCACCCCGGGGATCACCTCTGTGGCTCTGTTCGACAGGGGCACAGGAAAATAATTTTCTTGGGTGGCGAAATACAGGGCACCTTTTTGGCTAAGCTTATACAGGCCCTAGGGCCAGTAGCCTAATACCTACCTTTGAACCTATTAGACAGTTGTTATATGCACCAAGAAAATAAAATACAATGCATAAACCTTTTCCAAACGGATGTACTAATTATATACTGTGAGTGGCAGCATACTTTTTAATAACGATGTGACACATCTCAAATTTTTCATTTCAAATTGAAACTGGAACTACTACAAATGCACATTTGTCTGTGTGTTGTCCTTTTTCTGAGTGGCTGAATTTGAAAAGTTAAATGGCCCTGTTGACATTTTTTCAAACATAATTATGTGACACCTGCAAGAATGATGAATAAAGCAACATAAGATAAATGACAGTACATCATATCATGGCTGTTTTAATTGCAGTAAAAGCATAGTGTTACTTGGCTTACAGCAGCAAAAGAAATGTGATTTCCCAGTATTCCTACAGAGATACGAATACACAACTGTAAAATTGCAGGTGATTTTCTTTATTTCTGAGTAGGAGAAGGACACCCACTGCTTGTATAGCATGCTGTTCCTGACAGTCCCTGTGAATTAGCAACAATAACAAGGATAAAAAAAATAGATGTCTAAGATGGTATATATATATATATATATATATATATATATATATATATATGAGTTTGGTTTTCAAATGATCGTCTTTCACATTTTTTCAACATGTTGTTTATTGCTGAAACTTAGAAAAAAAGTTATAGCATGTGTACCATAACATGTAATGACTACAGTTTCCTTGTGTACATGTGTGTTACTACTTAAAGAGTTAACATATTCTGACTTTTAGCAAACGTGCGACTACTTTTCAGTGATTTCTGTGACTCCTAGAAATATTCAGTTGACAAGCTATGTAAAAATGTCTTTTGGGTTTCTCTTTGTAGAGCACCGAATAGCCAACAGTTACATGGAAAACTTCTGCTAAACCATACAAACAAGAACATGTAGGAGAATTGTAGACTTAATGTATCTCATGGTAAATCATAAGGATTATACATTTCAGACATTATGGAGAAAAAATAATGTTTGTCCCACACAGCTGCTTTCAGTTTTTCAGTTTTCATACACTGGCATAACTGTAATTCTTAGAATTATGGACAAGTGGGATTACAACATGTTACACTTTTTGCAGGACATTCCTGATCTTGGCAGTTGTATCCTAGGGGTGGTGGATATAAACAAGGCATAGTCTTCGGAGAAAAAATATTTTCCAACATTCATTTATTACTGTAGAGTATGCTACTATATCTGACTCCTGGACAGCCGTGGTGGTGCAGAGGTTAGCATTGCTGCCTCACAGCAAGAGGGTTTCTGGTTCAATCCTCAGCTGGGATGCCCTCTGTGAGGAGTCTGCTTGTCCTCCCTGTAGTTGTGTGGGTTTCCTCCAGGTGCTCCAGTTTCCTCCCACATCCCAAAGACATGCTGTAGGTGGGTTGGACACTCTAAATTGGCCCTAGGTGTGGGTGTGTGTCTTCTGTGGAAGGTTGGGTGCTGGGCTGGTAACTTGCCACCGTAAAACTTCACTGCCAATCATAAGCGGACAGTTGATCCACTATGGTGACCCCTAACTGGAAAAAAGCCAGAAGAAGATGCTACTATATCTGACTCCAGATTATATACAAAAAAGGAACACATTTCTGTGACAGACAATCTTTACATTGCTGATAAAGTGAAAATAAGCATTTTGCATGTTGTGAGTTATGGTTTGTCTCACAAAATTTCACTTTTAAGTAAGATGTGTTCCACTTTGGGCATCTAAAATGTTGCCAACCCTTTAGAAAAGCAGTATGATATGTTTTTGAATTTTTTTTTTATTTCTACCACTGATGATTCCACAAACTGTGTTATTTTATGAACACTATAGAAAGGACAAGTGAAATATTCCTTTTCCTTGGTTACATTGCAATTTGCAAAAAAAAAACAAAAAAAACAAAATTCAAGTTGTTGAAAATGAAATACTTTGATTTGCTCTCCTGGCAAATGCAAACTACCATCACTGTAGCTTATATGAAAAGGAAAATTGGCCATCGATAGCTAATAGAACCAAGTTTTTCCTCAATTCACTAATATTCAAAATTCTACATCTTGGGTTCTGCCCACCTTTTAAATGGGTATGCCAAATCAAAGAACAAAGCTACTCCCATAGAAACAGTCAAGAAAGTACAATCATTTTGTTCAGACCTCCATTCAAAGTAGCCATAGGAGAAAAAGCCTTCTCCATAATGGCTTCAGCCTAGTTGAGCCTACTACCCTCAGGTATGCAAATATAGAAAAACCTTCAGCATTCAAAAAACAAACAAACAGACTTAGCATTTGCAAAATTAATCTAAGTGCAACTGGTTATCTGACACTAGTGAGTGCTGTACTTTATAATGGCAAGCATAAAGTAATACTTTTGTACGTATATAATTCTGCTTTATAGTTGTGCTAATTGTAACTGCATGCAGAATATACAGTAAGAGCAGGATTCAATAAACTCCATGTGGGCTCCACTCAGAGCCTCCATGGAGTGTTTTTGTATATGCAGTACTGTTCATCACATGTCATTGCACAGCATCACGTCATGAATATAAATGATGCACGGTGTACGTAAGCAAGGTTTTGTGGCTTGCACCAGGGATGCTGGCCGCAAAACCTGTAGACTGGGAATGTGGATCGTACCATTCAACTTGTCAGTGCAAGAACTCTAGACAAACTCTAAACTAATGGGGGAACAAAGGCCAAAAATAGGGACAGATTGCTATATTGGTCTAATAACTGTAGAAAGTAGGTAGAATAATAGGATTTGTGTCAGCATGCATGTTCTGAAGGATATGAAGTACAAAACCAAAATGTATGTCATTCTGTACTGACTTCAGTCTTCAGTGATTTCCCAGTAAATCACAGATCTTACAAGGAACACCCCAAAAATATGATGCAAACATCTGGAAATTCTGCAAAAATCTGGACAATCTCCCATTTTTTTGTTGTTGTTTTACTGTTATTTTTTATTTATTTATTTTTTAGGTCAGCATTTGTGCGATGCACTGCTTGACATAAACATGTTTGGCTGTGCTCACTTGGTTTGTGTGAAATGCAGCAGCACATAAACTAGAGCAATGGACCAGCCATGTTATAGAAAGGACCCAGACATAAACTGGATGCACTCAATTAATTACATTGGCTATTGCGCAAACACAGTAAGTGGTGTTGCACTATGATTAAAAGTGAAGACTTTACCATAAATACTTTGATAGAGCATATGATGTCATTAATCCCGTGGTAGCAAATGTTAAGTGTAGGTGCACATGGTCTGGGGTTCTAGTACAAGGTGTACAAATTTTGTTTTACTGTTGTGAGATTGCAGATTATAGCAATGAAGTGCAACATACAGAACTGTTTTCTCATCCTCCGTAGGAGAACTGTAGACATGGTTCATTTGACTAGCACATTTACACATGTGCCTGTATACCTAATAATAATATAGAAATGACATAGTTTGCCACTATTGCACATTAGTTACCATTGTGGAAACATAGCGCCTGCAGATGTGCACCCTCACCTACCACGTTTGCATGATGGTAAACAATGCACAATTTCAAATGTTGCGAAATCAAAATGTGTGCACTCTCAGTAATCACTAAAAGTGCAATAGGCAAGAAAACATCAGCATATACAATGCAATTGGTGGGAAATACTCATACATTGAAAATTAGCTATGGCAGGCATGTCAGAAGTTGTTGGAAAGGGTCTGCACTTTCAGGCACCAAGGTGGGGTGTCCAGGAGTCCAAAGAGTTTGTTGGATACCTAGTTAAAGAGCATGGTCCCTCGTTGCTGCAGCAGGTCTATTCAGGCTCAAAATACAAGTCTGAAGCCTGTAATAGTATTACCAGGGCTTTACTCAGTGCTACATGTATCCCCTGCACTGGTGAGCAATGCAGACATCACTTTGATGACCTCCAGTTGAGGATGCGGGATACCCTCACCTATTGGTTTGGGGAATTTAGTGCATGGGATACCTCATAGATGTGTAAGTATCAATTTCAGTGAGTAATTGCAAGAGGTAAAAGCTGAATATAGTGAAGACTGGTATTTATAATGGTGTTTTTCCTGTTTTTTTGACAACTGCTGCAGAGCAAGCCTCGGATGTCAGGTCCCATGTCATGCATTTGGTAAGGATGTGAGATGCATGTGGTATGTATGCATCAGAACACTACTAAGAAGTAGTCTAATAATAATAATTATAATAATAATAATAAAATAATAATAATTGGTATAGTAATTTAGTAATATTAAAAGTTAAGGACTGCTTAGTTGGTATTTAATACAGTTGTATCAAAATGAGCATGCATATCTCAACTGTAAAAGAAACTATGCATGCATTAGTCTGTAGCACACACCAATGGTGGCATATTCTCAAATAGCTAAAACTATAAAAGAAAAGTATGCATACAGTAGTCTGCAGGACAAAAGAATAGTACAGTATTTGAGAGTAGTCATAGATTGTGAATTCAAAAACCACACTTCCCAAAATAAACAATACTGTTAGGTTTTCATCATTTTGCAATGTAACTTCATACCTCTATACCAGTGGCACAAATAGCCTTCTATAAACCATAATCAATATAAATGGAACACGCATATGTGAAATACATGCACGCATCAAGGATTGGTGGCTGCAATCTGTACTATAGA
Source organism: Protopterus annectens (assembly GCF_019279795.1). Taxonomy (NCBI): domain Eukaryota; kingdom Metazoa; phylum Chordata; order Ceratodontiformes; family Protopteridae; genus Protopterus; species Protopterus annectens. The sequence goes on from NC_056732.1 coordinate 916,587,672, forward strand.
ATGCCTCTGATATTAAATTGGTAGTCTTAAAAGTAAGGAAGAAACTTGTTTGGAGTTTGTAGTGTTAAAAGTAAAGGTAACAGAATAGAGTCAAATGATTGTATCAATGCTTTGTATGTCACATATGAAGTTACTAATGTTCTCCCTTTTTTTTCTCACCCCAACTCTTTTATCTCTGTTTTTTTTTAAAGTTTTATTTTTGTAGGTTCCACCTGCCTCCATTCCACCAGCTACAGCACCCCCCACCTGCCACCCCTGCACCACCCGGCCCTTCAGGTAGTTCTGCCATCTAGGATAGGCTTGTGGCTCCCTCCGTGAATAGTGGCAGAGGTGGCGAGTTTATCACTCCACAGGAACTGCCAGTGATGGTGTTTAGGACTGTGTGCCACACTGTGGGTGCACACCTATGCTGGATGGAGTGCCTGCTCTCCATCCTCATACAGGATGTATGAGTAATTATAGGAAATGCAGCTGTCAGCCACTGCAACTAGTGGTGCAGTGAGGTGACAGTGATGATAGTCCAATGTGTAAGGAGTAGATTCTCACTGCCAACTGCCTCACTGTGCATGGGATCTGGATTTCCCACCCTCACCCCAGCCATTGTGTTCACCCACCTCATGTGTCCCTCACTGTCCCTGTCTCTTTTCTTGTTTGTCTTGTCTGTCTCTCAACTGCCCAACTTACTTCACCCAGACATTCTTACAGCCCTTCCCCAACATTCCTCACTCTCTTAAAAAATAAAATAAAATAAAAAAATAAAAATCTTACCATACATAGCTTTCAATTTCACACACGTCTTCATGACACACATGATTTGTTCCAATTCCCTGTACAACAGAGTGTGCTGTGGTCACCTCTCTCTCTGGGCCTGACAGTCCAGATTCAGCACTTTTTGTGCATATATGTTCATGTTTTATTCTTGTAGAGATGGATAGCTATGGCTCTTTCCTACATCCTTCCTGCACATTCCTTCCCTCCTTTCACTTTGTTCTTCCCCCTGCTTGCTCCCCATTTCACCAATTTCCTGTCTTCCCCATTTCTTTTAAAGAATTACTGTGCAATGGTGTGCACTGTGCACCAATGTGAACCAATGGTAAATGGCAGCAATATAAGTAGATATATTTAAAGTATCATATGCACTTGTAAAATTACTACTTCCACTCATATTTGAGTCCAGCATTAATACTTGCTGTCACAGAGTCAGTTGGGTAGCAGATGTATTTAATACATTCATTAGTAGGTGACACAGTTTAGGAAAGATTTCCCTTTGTACTACTCTGTGTTTGCTCCCCATATCATTAATATCATATCTTTTTATTAAATTTGTATGAAGCAGCATTGCATGATCCCCTGTAATGTTTTATAAAGCATTATTGCGCAATACTAATTTACTTTTGTACAGCAGTAGTGTGCTATGCTGCTCGATGCTGCACATTGCACAGCATCAATAAGCAATACTAGGACAAAAATACTTTAATGTATTACCTATAGCTATACCATTTACCCCAAAAAGAAACTTAGCATTGTATAAGTGCATTAATTCCTACAGCAAAAGATTCAGTTAAGTAGCAGATGTATACAATAGTAGTTAAGTATGCCGTTTGCTATACAGTCTCTAAAATATACTTGCTAATCAACGGAGTCTGTAGCACCACCTGTTAATGCAGTGATAAATTTATTTTTGTGTTCAGATGGTATTGGGTTTGAATCCAGGTGTATTTAACAGTCTCTAATATGTTTACATGTAAATCCAAATTTTGAAGTGTGATAGTTGGTATAGAGTCTCTAAAATATGGCTATATTGTATAGGTTTCCAATAGAACTGTATATAATACTTATTACTGGTTTTGCCATGACATGTGTTAATGCATGATGTGCACCATCTCGCAATTATGCTTTAAAGAAAACAAAAGGGTAAGACAGGAAAATGGTGAAAGGGAGAGCAAGCAGGGGGAAGAACAAAGTGAAAGTAAGGCAGGAATGTGCAGGAAGGATGTAGGTAAGAACCATAGCTACCATTTCTTGAAGAATAAAACATGAACATATATGCACTAATTTAGCTGAATTTGGACTGCAACCTCCAGATTGAGGGGAGACCACTGTTATATAGGGAATTGGACCAAATCATGTGTGCCATGAAGACATATGTGTGACATGAGAGCTATATATTGGAAGATTTTTTTTTTTTGTTTTTTGACGGTTGCCCATTTTTTTGTTTTTTTGTTTTTATTTTTGTTTTTGAAAGAGTGAGGAATGTTCGGGAAGGGCTGTAGGAATGTCTGGGAGAGGTAAGTTGGGGAGGTGAGGGAGCAATTGCAGACAAACAAGACAAAAAAGACAAGAGACAGGGAAGGACACATGAGCTGGGTAAACACCATGGTTGGGGTGAAGGGGGAAGACATTGCAAACCCATAGACGTCAAGTTATGTGACAGTGAGAATCAAGTCATCACCCACTGGACTGTCATCACTGTCACCTCACTGCAACAATGGCTGTAGTGTCTGATGTCTGCATCTCCTTGTGTTATTTAACACAATAATGGAGAGCAGTGTCAACATCTAGCATAGGCGTGCACCAACTGTGTGATACACAATCTTGCACGCCAACCATGGCAGTTCTTCACAGGTGATAAACTCACCACCTCCGTCATTGCTCCTGAAGGGAACCACAGACCTATTCTGCAGGACAGAACTACCTGTGGGGCTAGGTAGTGCGGGGAGAGCAGAAGAGGTGCTACCAGGTCATGCAGCAGATGTTCTTGGCAGCAATGTTCTAGCCAGTGGAGTGGAGACAGGAGAATCTTGGTGGACAGACCTACCCCACTGTGCTATGGGAAAAAAATGTAAAAACAGGTTGGGGTGAGAGAAAAAAAGGGAGAACATTAATAACTTCATATGTGACACACAAAGCATTGATAAAATTATTTGATTCTATTCTATTACCTTTTCTTTTAACAGTACTAACTCCTAACAAATACCTTTGTTTACTGTTAAGACTACCCAGCTCCTAACAGATGCACAATATACTACAGACTGCAGTAAGCAATCCTTGATGTGTGCATACATTGCACATACACGTGTTTCAACTATCCTGATTACAGTTTACAGCAAGCCAATGTTGACACTGCTTTAGAGCTCTGATGTTAACATTGCAGTATTGATGAAAACTTAACAGTATTGTATATTTGGGAAGTGTGGATTTTGAAGGCACAACCCATGACTACTCTGTAATACTGAACTGCTGTTTTGGCCTCCAGAGAAATGCATGCATACTTTCTTGTTACTGCTGGGAAATGAATGATCAATTTGATACAACTGTATAATTAACCAATAAATGTGTTGTAATAATTAATGCTAAAATAACCCTACTGTTGGGGTGCATACATAACACATGCATCTCACATCCATGCCAATCTAGTGACTCAGTTCTCAGTCTGTGACAGCTGCAGAAAATACAAAACAGAACACCATTAAGCATACCAATCCTGCCTCTGTCCAGGTTTTAACTCTTACAAGTAGTCTCTGTAAGTGATACTTACACATCTGTGGGGTGCCGCCAGTCCTACATTCCTCGTGCCAATGGTTGAGGTATCTCTCTTCCTCATCCTGAGGTCTCTGTAGTGATTCCTACATTGTTCACTAGTGTGGGGGATACTAGTAGCACTGGTCAGAGACCAGGGCAGACTATTCCTTGCCTCTGCCTTGTAATCCCAGCCACTACAGTCCTTCTGCAAAATCCTGGGCCCATATTCATTCACTAGGATTCCAACAAAAACTTTGGACTCATGGACACCCCATCTTTGAGCATGGAATCTCAAAAACTCACCAGTAACACCTGCAATGCCTATCACAGATCAAGACCAATGTAGAGTGATGTTTTCCCACCAATTGGAGATATTGTGCTTACTGAGAGTGCACCTTTTTGATTTTGCAACATTTGAAAGTGCTGCTCATCGCTTACGTCTGCATGATGGCCAAAGGTACTAATTGAATGCATTCGGTGTATGTCTATGGCTGTCTGAGTGCTGTCTGCTAACTGGGTGGCCCATTCTTCCAGTTTGTGCACTGCCATTCTATGGGCAAACAAAAAGCACATAGCAAAAGTAATTTGTGCTAAGCGGTGCATTGCGAAAACAGTGGCACCCACCAAAAAGAGAAAAAATATAAACAATGTAGAATTATTTGAAATGCTGGAATTCAATCTATGACATACACAGTAGAAAATGTTACTATATATGAGATATGACTACATAGATCTGGATCCCAACTCTCACTGCAATCCCCTGCCAGAAAACAGGAGGAGGAACCTATGTATTTTTGCTCCACAAACAGCTTTGCTACAAATACATGACATAATTCCTCACACAGCCAAGTGCAACCAATGTTCAGTTATATCAAGGCATAACCTGTCATTTATAAATGTATCCTATTTATTATTTTTGGATGTAGTGCACTTAGTGATTACATGACATGCTATGATTATTCCTTGCAAATACACAGCTGTGCCCTACCTTTCTGTGTTTCTTCGACATTCATGTGTCATCAGACAAGTACTCAGAAACATGCAGTTTGTAAGCCAGTCTACATCATTTACGTTAAAATGTGTGAGGATATTTACTGGGAACACTATGATTTGCAGTTGCCATCAAATGAATGGAATGTTGGATGGCACAAATAAGCACAAACTGCTGTTTTGGGGGTGGGAGCAAAGGTGGGTTCATGTCATGGCACATGCAAGGGTCTAATTTTCTTTTGAGGGGGTGGACCCATTGTGAGCTACTGTTATGGCACAAACAAGGACATGCTGCTCTTGTTACTCTCCTTGTTTTGCATTGTGCAGGTTTGATCTTGTGAGGTCAGGGAAGCTAGAAACTGCAGGGTGTCTCATTACTTTTGAACTTCTCTCTGTTATGATTTCTTATTACAAATATATGGTGCTAAACTAAGAGCATGCAGTGATCATCATTACTTTGGGGAGGTATCAATGTATGAATCTTTGAGGCCCGAGGCCATATACTTGCTAATGGACACATACAGATCAAATAACTCTATGCTGTCACATTGTTCCTTAATTTCTGTACAAATCTCCCACTCTGTAGTTGCTTACTGTACCAAGTGATGACATACAAGGACATGTCATAATATTATTATACAATCTGGTACATGTTCAGGACTTACCTTGTAAATGGAGCAGTTGCTGCAGTGTTAGTTCAGGGCTGACTGTGATGGAAGCAGTACACAGCCAATTCATGGTGAGGTAAAGGCTGTGTCTCTGTGTTGAGGCCAGCAGAGGTTGTAGGACTCACGTATTGTGTCCCCATTCACCTTGTAGAACTCTACAATGTCCATGTTATGTACATTGTGAAAAGTTAAATATGGCCTGAAAACACTTCTCTGTCTCAGGCTAGGTCTACTGGCAGCAGCAGCAGCATTGCCTGCAGCCTGTAGCACATACAAATGGAGTTAATCAGCAGAAGCTCCTAACATTCTGTCTGTGTAGACTTTCTGTGTCTGTACTCCACTACTTTTGAAATCCACAAGAAAAAACAGCATGGTGTCTACCTGGTTGCTTTATAACTTGTTGAATAGCTCCACCAGATTGGTTGATTAGCATGCAATTCAGCTGTTTATGCTGTAATTAGCATCTCTGAAATACAGCCTAGACAGATGCAATCCATTAATAATCTACCCCATTATAAAAAGGCAAAGATGTAGCTAGCTAAACTGATGGTGAGGATACTTGCTACATTCTCAGAAAAACAAAATATTTCCTAAGCTATCTTTACAGAGGAGTATTGAACTCCAGTAGGTATGCTGTCATTTTGTTACCTACATAATGCATATGCTGCAATATATTAATGAATAACATGCAGCAAAGCCTTTTACACTGTTGTATGTATGCATTAGTTACAAGTGTACTGATGCCAGCCCCATGTTTATTAACCCATTTCAGAGGTACAAAAGATTGACAATACATGAAAAGAGTGAGCTGTGTGATACTTATGTACAAATGTTTCATGGACAAGACCTTTGAATGAATGTTTAGTATTTCAAATGTGTTTTATTAGCAAAAAGGTTCACACGCCTGTTCTTTTGTGGGTGGGTGGAGCAAAGAGAAGTTACTGTTATGTCACAGACTAGAATGGACTGTTCTTTTTGGGAAGGGGAACAGTGCAGTTGCTGCTATGGCACATACAAGAAAATGTTGCTCTTGCTTATCTCCTTGTTTTGCATCCTGCCTGTTGTTAGTATTTCACACCGGTAGTATGTTTTATGTTTTTCCAGTGGGTACTACTAACTGCCTACCTTAATTGTTTTATCTGGTAAGAGTTACTTTATAGTTATGTGATACTTATGTGTATTATCATTCTGTTATGTTTTAGGACTAAAAATGACATTGAGGTGCAGACCCCTCTGCAGTGAGACCAAGAATACAATAATTGTTGATGTGCTCATTCAACGTTGGACTTTTCTTCTCAGAAGGGGTCATCCCAATATGCCAGAGAGGCTGAGTATATGGCAACAGATCATTGTAAACATAAATGGGCAGCCACTGCTGGTCTTATGAGCAGGTGCACCACAGGGCCACTGACATGATAACATCTGTACGGAGTTATGCAGCTGCTGTTGCTCAAGACCAGAGGGTAACCAGTTGTGGGCCTGCTGCAGAACCACCTCTTATTCCCAATGAGGAATTCCTGGCAAATTTTCTACAACAGGACTAGTCACAGCAGAGTTTCCCACAACATATAATTGATATGGGTACCACTCCTTCTCAGTCCCAGGGAGAACTTCTAGGTAGGCTTTGTTATATGACCAATTGAATACTGTTGTATAGTTAATCAATTAAAATAAAAGTTACTTCTGTGTCACATGTCTTTTTTTTGGTGGGGGTTGATTGGTGCAGTGACAAGCTCAGTTTGGAGTAGTTCTTAGCCATGTTCTTGTTGAACTAACACTTATGCAGATTGAGAGGTGTACATGTAGTACCCCCATCTTACTGTTAAATGCGCCATGCAGGAGGGTTGATAGTGGTGCTCGGAGGGGGTCTGCTGTCCCTTTTCACCTGCTGCAGGGATCATTTCCAATGTCACACAACTTATGTTTAGGGCTGTCGTGGTGGCACAGGCATGTTCAGAAAGGCACTCCAGACAAATGCTCAGGGTTGTGGTTGTGGCACAGTCTGACATGTGTGACTGCCTCCACTGTGTTGCCAACTCCTTGGCTCGGATGAATAACACATTGGAATGATGGGTATCTGTGATGGATGGAGGGTTATCTGTCATGGAATGAGCGGTGTCTGTGATGGAACATCTGCTGGGAGGGGAATGGCATCCTTGTGAGCATAGATCAGCCACAACATCTGCTCATTGCCAATGAATGTGGCCATTACCAATCATGCTAACTTAGTGGCAGTACTTCAACTGGAACATCAATGAGTGTGCAGTCCACTCTCAGAGATGTGAAGCCATGGGGTCATGGCTCTGAATGTTCCCATGAAGGGAGCATGTCCATCAGACATTGGTCATGCTCAGGTAGCAGCACTCATCTGACCTTGGGCATGGAAGTGCCAGTGCAACTCCTGGCAGATCCAGTTCTCATGGTCAGGAGCAACAGCAATGAACTGCCATCTCTGCCATGTGTGACGCACACCTGTCCAACATACCAAGATGCAGAGCAAGCACTGGCCTTGGCTTTCTTCATGCAGACTCACACACCACTTTCACATGTAGGGTCCCTACAGACACATGCGCAACCTAGTTGCTTCACTTTCTCTCACACACACACACACACACACACACACACACACACACACACACACACACACACACACACACACACACACACACACACACACACCGACCTTTTGTGTCAGCCTAGGCCTACTGTCCCCCAGCTCCCTGTGCAAGTGATGATAACTGTGTCATATCCCTGTTTTCACTCTTTTTGATTCAGGTATACAAAAGCTTTATATCTGATGCACAGGATGCATAGCTACAATAGTGCCTAGTATATCTGCATTTCTGTTGTTGAACTGATAATTGTACCTGTCAGTTATATTTACCTTGCCAAATTATACAGTGCATAGCATCATCATGCCAGTACTTTCTAGTGTTTCTCTTGTAAAGGTTGTAAATTCAGGAACTACAATGTATGCCATTACTTTATAACCTTTCTATTTAATGTTTTCCAGTACATATATATGGTGCACATCATAAGACATGCCATCACATTCAGATCTCAGGATTGTATGACAGTACTGTAGTCAAACTCGTCAGAACAGTAATACAGTATAATACTCTCTTTTGCATGAACCTCACCAGACACATGCAGCAGCTGGAGAGACCTCAGAGGTTTCTCACCAAGACAATTCAGGGCCTGCAACACAGGACCTGCATGGACAGACTGAAGGCCCTGTCACTGTACTCTGTATCATATAGGCTGCTCAGAGGTGACTTGTGCCTGGCCAACAGAGCAGTCTCTGACCCTGGCCTAATAGAAATGCTGCACATGCACGAGTCACATGGGACAAGATTCACTCACTCTAGAGATCTTAACCTAGCCTACAACATTAACAGGATATGCTGGAGAGACAGGTACAGTATGTCTCCCAGAGACTGCCACTCCTCTGGAAAAAAAATCCCAATTCACAGAAAACAGAGCTCCTCAATGACCCTATTTAAGTGTAACTTAGCCAACTGGATGGGAGACTGTAAAATTACCCTGGGTGTGTCACCCATGTCCCTCTTGGATAAGGGCAGTCAGTGATGATCATACACTTGCACTGCAAATATAGACCATACAAGTTGGTCAGTAAAGGAACAGTGGTAAAACATGGCTATCTTATAAAGACCTTAGGGCCAATAGCCTAGTAACCTCCTATAATCCTAAGGTGAAGCTGCCTGAGCTCCAGGCCAGTGTTTGATCCTGCCCTGGTGGGATGCATGTATATGCAATAATTTGATATAGTTGAGGACAACAGCATTGACTGTTGAGCATGTGGTAGTACATTGGCATTGTCTGTTGAGCATATGGTGGTATATCGGCATTGTCTGTTGAGCATATGGTGGTACATCAACATTGTCTGTTGAGCATATGGTGATAACAGTGTCCCACATGCAGGTTTAAAAGGATCTCTGTAATGTCAAGTAACAGCTCCTCTCACACACACACACACACACACACACACACACACACACACACACACACACACACACAGTTGACTGCAGTGAGAACAGAACCCCAACCTAAGCATATAGACTACAGAACACAGTACTTTACGTAAGTGTCATGGCAGAAGTCTGACTTTTACATGTCTGCAGGTCATCTTATAATGGATGACATCAGCAGGCCATGTTGGAGACAAGAGGTTGGGAAGGCTGCATGAAATGGATGTGTAGGCTTGTGCAGGTATCAAAAGACTAGCAAGGCACGCCATTAGAGAAGTAACTGTAGGATAGCACATTTACTCTGATGAGTAGAGATACATACACACACACACACACACACACACACACACACGCACACACGCACGCACGCACACACACACACACACACACACGCACACACACACACACACACACACAGTTGACTGCAGTGAAAATAGAACCCCTACCTACCTTAGTACACAGACTATAGAACACAGTACTCTACACAAGTGCCACTGTACAATTCTGACTTTTACATATTTGCAGGTCAACCTATAGTAGATGACATCAGCAGTGCATGATTGAGAGAAGAAGGTGGGAGGCCTGCCTAAAATGGATATGTAGGCAGGTGCAAATATCAAAATGCTGTCAGTTTATGGGATTATGCTGTTAAATGCAGGATACATACTCGCTCTTCTGGCCGGAAATACACTCTCACACACACACACACACACACACACACACACACACACACACACACACACACACACACACACACACACCCACACACTTGACGGCAGTGAAAACCGAACCCCTGCATATCTAAGTATACAGACTACAGAACAGAGTACTTTACCCAAGTGCAATGCCACAAGTCTGACTTTTATCTGGTTGTAGGTTAACTTATGGTATATGACATCAGCAGGCTATGTGGGGGACAGCAGGTTGGGAGGCCTGCATAGGTTCATATGAGGCCAGTAGCCTAACTGTAGAATGTGTCCTAAGTGTGTAGAAGCCTAGCTGTGTAAATACATAAGGGTACACCTAGGCTGTAAAAGCACAAGTACCTTTATTGAGCATAGTTGCATGTTTGAGTTTAGCAGAGCAAGGTTTTCAGCACCACTGTCTGGCTCTGTCTATGAGAGATCACGCAACATGATATATTACACTTTGTATTGTGTTTGATATATGTGTGTATAAGATATTGAGCCCCCATGGTTGTATTGGTGGTGGGTGTGACAACACATGTATGTATTGCGAATATATGACGTATACTTAGAATATGCCCTGAGTTTGTAATGCTTCTACATGTAGTTTTATGTCATACAAAGAAAAGGGGCAATAAGCCCCAATAAGAAAACATTATATATGCAGTTCCATAGCGCAGTGAGCAGCAGATTTGTGCAATGGTTAACCAAGTGTATATGTATGTCAGTTATGCCTGTTTGTGCAGTGGTAATCTGTGTGCAAACACAAGCCACATTGCTAACATCAGTAAAATAATGCTATATGGCATATAGTGTTTTCAAACTCAAGACCATGTGTATGGCAGTCCTGCACTTACACCTGTTGCCACAACAATGTTAAGTAAACAGTTGTCTATGTTGCACTTCATTGCTGTAAACTGCAATGTCACAGCAGTAAAACAAAGGTTGCACACTCTGTACTAGAACCCAGTGCCATCTGTTCTCCAGACTGCATTTTCACAATGTCCAAGGGCATTAATTGAATGTATCCAGTTACTGTTTTAGGCCGTCTGCTTCATAGGTGGTCCACCTTACTTTGTGAAGTTAGGATAAACACAACCATTACCCACTTATGCTATCTGAGCTATATGGTGCATCATGCTAAAAGGGCAATGAAAAATGAGATGAATAAGAAAGAAAATCTTAGTAATGAACACATATGAGTAAAATAAGTGTCTGCGGTCACGTTACGGTACTATCTGTTCAAATCTACCACTATTTACTTCATTAGTGCACCAAGTTAAGATATATAAAGATTTAATATTAATAGATAATAGATAATAGATAGATAATATTATTACAGAATGCATTCTAGGTCCATGACTTACCTTGCAAATGCAGCAGTTGAGACAATTCCTTGTATCTACGCCCATGGTATGGAAGTATGCAGGAAAAAACAGAATGTAGGCTACATGGATGCTTTATAGCTTGATAGCTCCACCATACTGAACTCACCTGGTTATACGGTAATTAACAGCTATAAAAAACATCTGCTACTTTACTAAATACATGAACTCTGTTAGTGCCCATTAGTGCAAAATGTGTAGCTATGGGCTGCTGCACACACCAACGCTGCTCACACTGATGATGAAATAAGGTGAACACAAGGGAACTTATTACTTTTGTCCATGCCTGTGATATCAGTCAAACATGCAACTCAAAAAGTAGAGGAAAGGTTGCAGACCCTGTAGTAGAACCCAGGATGTTCTATACTCTAGCCGCTCACATACACATGCTGCTACAGGAATACTTATGTGACAAGCACCGAGAAACCTACCATTCAATCCTCCATTTACTGTGGTTGCAAACAAGTATGAAATTTAAAAAAATACATTTTAATTTAATGTGGATAGATACTATACATATTAAATAATAAAGTGGAAAACACAGAACTTGTGAATTGTGCACTGCTTACATGCAGTTTTGCACTTTATAGACCTACATTTACACCTCTGTAAGTGTAACCTGACACATCCCTCTGACGTCATCATTCACTGGTGCCATGCATTCAACACCAGCACTATGGAGGTCCCTACATGAAGTGAATATCTCTACATCATTACAAGTTTTTGGGATTCAGTAATTGTAATGAGTTTTGACCTCATTTGCATCTTCATTGTGTTGACAGCCCATAATCTACATGGTTGGTACCCATGTAGGCAGGGAAACTGAAGGGGAACCCAGTGTTGTAAAGCCAAGGGTGGGTATTACTCAGGTATATATATATATGCACAGAGGAATGCAGGTTTGGAATTCTATGTTTCATGGAGTTTACACTTTTAGCTGTCTAAATTAGTTGCGATTACATTGTTCATTTTGGGGTGGGGGTGCAAAGAGACATTTATGTCATGGCACTTAATAAGGAATTATTGCCATTTTCTAGCATCAGACATGTCTGGGAATGTCATAATGCATGTTAGGTTACATGTTAACATCTGTTCTTTACAAATGTACAGACAATTACTTGCTCTAGTTTCCATGTAGACGCCTTTGCGTGGTGGTATTCAGAAAATTTTCACATACATGTCCAACACAAGCATGGAGTCTACATGCCTACTTTACAACTTGTTGAATCATTCCACCATGTTGATTTCCTTTATTGGTATACGATTCAGGTACTTATGCTATAACTTGCATGCTATGAAACTTTCAATGTTTGAATATGAGTGAGCGCCACTGCATGAAATTTACTGAATCCAAAACTTTTTGTGGCCATGTGTGCATCCTCCTGCGACTCACATGCAGTCAAAATTATGATGTAGGCTTGATTGAATCCCTGTGTAAGATTTTTTTGTTATTTTTACTAACTATATTGTCATTGTACACTTGCTCCTGACTCGTGGCTGAAAAGCGTCTATGGACCAGCTCAAATACCCAAACATCAAACTGTAAAATAAAAATAAAACATGTATGTTTTTGTAAAGCATTAGTTCTCTATATTTTTTGTTATGCAATACTCACATTTTACTACAGGTAAAAGATACACTTGGTGTAGAAAGTATTTATTTTCAGCCTTTGGAAGTTCATATGCCTCTTTTCTAATGAACTGAAAGGGTTTAATATGATTAATCATGCATTATTTGGTAAACATACAGTTAATCTGAAACATCTCAAGTGGAAAGAAGTTAACAGTCTCAAAAGACCGACAAATCCCAAGCTCACCAAACACAAAAACAACAGCCTCTGATGTTGGAGGGCAGGCCCTTACAACCCCAGTCTCTAAATATACCTACCTACACCAAGACACACAAACTCAGAGAACAGGGAGAAGGTAGAAAAACAAAAGTAAATTGCACCCACTTCCTCTTTTCCAACTTCATAATAAATTAAGTGCTTGGCGGAGGCAAACCCAGTCTAGTGAAACATTGAGTAAAGCAAGCTTGTGATCTTACTATTTTGATATCCAAGACTCAGTATACCTAGCAATGACAGAGAGTAGGCTTCCCAAACATCTACCTTTCATAACTTATGAATCTATCTATATATCCACATCTATATCTATCTCTAGACTCAGTATACCTAGCAATGACAGAGAGTAGGCTTCCCAAACATCTACCTTTCATAACTTATGAATCTATCTATATATCCACATCTATATCTATCTCTAGACTCAGTATACCTAGCAATGACAGAGAGTAGGCTTCCCAAACATCTACCTTTCATAACTTATGAATCTATCTATATATCCACATCTATATCTATCTCTAGACTCAGTATACCTAGCAATGACAGAGAGTAGGCTTCCCAAACATCTACCTTTCATAACTTATGAATCTATCTATATATCCACATCTATATCTATCTCTAGACTCAGTATACCTAGCAATGACAGAGAGTAGGCTTCCCAAACATCTACCTTTCATAACTTATGAATCTATCTATATATCCACATCTATATCTATCTCTAGACTCAGTATACCTAGCAATGACAGAGAGTAGGCTTCCCAAACATCTACCTTTCATAACTTATGAATCTATCTATATATCCACATCTATATCTATCTCTAGACTCAGTATACCTAGCAATGACAGAGAGTAGGCTTCCCAAACATCTACCTTTCATAACTTATGAATCTATCTATATATCCACATCTATATCTATCTCTAGACTCAGTATACCTAGCAATGACAGAGTAGTCTTCCCAAACATCTACCTTTCATAACTTATGAATCTATCTATATATCCACATCTATATCTATCTCTAGACTCAGTATACCTAGCAATGACAGAGAGTAGGCTTCCCAAACATCTACCTTTCATAACTTATGAATCTATCTATATATCCACATCTATATCTATCTCTAGACTCAGTATACCTAGCAATGACAGAGAGTAGGCTTCCCAAACATCTACCTTTCATAACTTATGAATCTATCTATATATCCACATCTATATCTATCTCTAGACTCAGTATACCTAGCAATGACAGAGAGTAGGCTTCCCAAACATCTACCTTTCATAACTTATGAATCTATCTATATATCCACATCTATATCTATCTCTAGACTCAGTATACCTAGCAATGACAGAGAGTAGGCTTCCCAAACATCTACCTTTCATAACTTATGAATCTATCTATATATCCACATCTATATCTATCTCTAGACTCAGTATACCTAGCAATGACAGAGAGTAGGCTTCCCAAACATCTACCTTTCATAACTTATGAATCTATCTATATATCCACATCTATATCTATCTCTAGACTCAGTATACCTAGCAATGACAGAGAGTAGGCTTCCCAAACATCTACCTTTCATAACTTATGAATCTATCTATATATCCACATCTATATCTATCTCTAGACTCAGTATACCTAGCAATGACAGAGAGTAGGCTTCCCAAACATCTACCTTTCATAACTTATGAATCTATCTATATATCCACATCTATATCTATCTCTAGACTCAGTATACCTAGCAATGACAGAGAGTAGTCTTCCCAAACATCTACCTTTCATAACTTATGAATCTATCTATATATCCACATCTATATCTATCTCTAGACTCAGTATACCTAGCAATGACAGAGAGTAGGCTTCCCAAACATCTACCTTTCATAACTTATGAATCTATCTATATATCCACATCTATATCTATCTCTAGACTCAGTATACCTAGCAATGACAGAGAGTAGGCTTCCCAAACATCTACCTTTCATAACTTATGAATCTATCTATATATCTACATCTATATCTATCTCTATATCTATATATGCATATATACATTACATGATCCCCATTTAGCTAATTTGAAGCTGGAATGCCTAACATGTTTTCTGTAAAAGTTGCTCTTTGTGTACTTTCTTCACTCTTGTTCCTTTAATATTCAGGCCCATTTTTATTAATCTGAACTGAAATTTTCAGCTTCATTCTCTCACTAATCCTTTTAGTATATACTTCTAAAACTGTCTCACTTATGAATTGAGAAGATTCACTAATGAATCCAAACATTTTAAATGCTAAAACCTTTCAAACATTTTCAGGCTTCTTGCATTGCTGAGGATGCTGGGTAATGCCAGGTATCAAAAAATAAAAATAAAATAAAAATAAAAAGCACGTCTCCAAAATGTGCTTTGATCACTTTTTGGCTGAACAAACACAGGGCGCTGTGAAGTTATTTATACGATGTACCTCTGTGTTTCCTTCTGTATCTTAAATGAAACTCTTTCATCAAACATCTATGGTACACCGCCAGCCCAGCTTGAAGGTTACTAAGTAACTGCAGCTCATTTTATGTGTGATACAACAATGCCCTCTGATCTCTGTTTATATGTAGTACATAAAACTCATCCTTTCTTCTCTTCCTCTGTGCATTCTGCTTGTCTCAAATTAGTTTGAATTCTAAACATATGACATGTACTATAAACTGTAGCTGTAACATGCCCGAGATAGCCTTCTTCTAAAATTTATTTTACTCAGTTCCCTAATTATTAAAAAAATATACTGCATTGTCTTGCAGTAAAAAGATGTTTGTAAAGCAACGTGTTTAGTCCCCTGCCTGTTTTGTTCTTTGTTCTTTAAATACCTGTCATTTTCTGTCTCAATTAAAATGCAGTGAGCAAATTATAAAAATGCCCATTTCTTTTATTATGCAAATGAGTATATCAAGCCATGCATACTGGCTAATTGACATCTGGTGTTAAATAGAATGTGCTGGTTTAAAGATCTGAAAGAAAATAGGATGAAAGAATGACTACAGTGCTTACACATTTTTTTAAATAACTTTTAACTGGTTTAAGCAGAACTGCATTACAGTACATACTGCGTGTATTCATCCCTTCTCTGATGATCTGTACTCCTTTTGCTTATTTTTTCTGATATAATTTAAGCAACTGACTGTGTCAAGAGTAAAGATAGTGACCAAAGTAGTCAAATGCAGTTATACCATGAAGTTATTCAAAAACAGATAAAGTTGGGATTCAGAAATGACTAGCACAATGCATTAGGCAAAAATGTGTCATTAGTGGCCATGTGCAGGATAGGGCCGATTCAAATATAGAGGTAGTTTTTTATTTATTTTTTATTTTTCAAAATAGGT
The DNA here is from genome assembly GCF_019279795.1 of Protopterus annectens. NCBI lineage: Eukaryota > Metazoa > Chordata > Ceratodontiformes > Protopteridae > Protopterus > Protopterus annectens. The sequence goes on from NC_056732.1 coordinate 916,604,106, forward strand.
GGTTTTGGTGAACAAATTAATTTCTTGGATTTGACACTTAACATAGATAATGTTACAAGAAAATTTAAGAGTAGAATCTATAGGAAGTCATGTTTTGCAAATCAGTATTTGCACAGGGATAGTTTGCACCCAACACACATGAAAAAAGGTGTCATCAAGGGTCAAATGATCAGACTAAGTAGGCTTACTTCTGATGAACATATTTTTTGGAATGAGCTTACATTTCTTAGAGAATTATTTCTCCAAAGGGGTTATGACCAAAGGTGGTTAGAGGGAATAGAAAAAGAGGTTTCACTCTTAAGAAAAGGTATTGCTCAGCCCATTTTGTCTTCTGACGACATAATAGTGGAAGCTCCAATATGTTTACATCACAGTAATAAAAGAAAGAATCAAGAATTCAACATAGCATTTCCTCTGCCAATAGTAAATGAAATTTGGTGTATAAAGGAAATTATTGAGAAGAACTGGAGAATTATTTTAGGTAACAAGGAATTAAGTATATCTTTGGGTCATTTACCAAAGTTTACATACAAAAAGGTGACAAATATTAGACAGAAGTTAGAAACTTCCCAGAAGTCAGAAACTTGTAAAGACAGATCAGTTAGTAACAAAAAAGGTACTTTTGCATGTAAGGACTGTAAACAATGTAGGTTCATGTGTAATTCGTCCTTTATCACTATAGAACATTTGGGACAAACATTCTGGGCAAATAAATATTTTAATTGCCATAGTGAAAATGTAGTCTACATGGCTACTTGTTCCACATGCAAAAATTACTATATAGGTAAAACAAAAAGAGTTTTAAAACGTAGATTTATGAGCATGTTCTAGCTATAAAGAAAAAGATAAAACAATTCTTTAGCTAGACATGCTCTTTCCTGCACGGATTTTAAGAAATTTGAATTTTTGTTTTAGATTATGTAGAGAAAAAATGTTTGGTGGTGACATTGACAACACATTAGAACAGAAGGAAGCATTTTGGCAGCTCCTTTTGGGGCTGATATATATCCAGGGCTTAATGAAGTCATTAATATAAAATGTTTTTTAAAATATAGATAAATATAAGGTATGTAATAACATACCGATATATTGTATTTATTTATACATGTAGTATTTATATGTATGTATATACATTTTTATAGATATATTAATTATTTTATATAGTATTATTACTTTAAATTTATTTGATTGTGCAGATTATGATATCATTTCCTGTAATGAATCATTGAAAAGATGGGTAGGTGGTTATTATTATTTTTTCTGAAGAAGTTCACATCATTAAAAGTGGATGAAAGCGCTAGCTTATTGTGCCTCAGTGTGTTTGGTTGGATCCTGGTTTTTTCCATTTTTTATAGAGGTAGTTTTGTCACATAATCTGTGAAATTACATGGTTGACATATTATTTTAATGAGTGTATATAGCAGTAAAAAAATGAGAAATGTTATGGTAGTTTGCCCGACTGCAATTCAGAAATGTATAAAAATTATGTGATAAGACATGGAAATCAGAAAGTTTGCACATAGCGGTTTCTTATTGCAAAGAGATAGAGACAATGCTATGATGATGAGTAGTATTCATATCAGCCAAATAATATAAGTTAGGGGTTCTTCTTACAACCAGTGTCCACAATAGCTCATATCATTGTCATCCACAATGCTGAGCAATTCTACTGTGCCTAGCATACCATCACCATCATAACAGGGGCATTGTTGAACAATGAATTACTGTAAGGTGCTTAGAATGTCAATCCCGGTCACAAAGTTATGTGTAGCACTGAATATCCTTGCTACACCAAACTTCCAATTGTCATGAGGGGACATTGTGGGTGCATCACATGCATCTGCCACAGTTGCAAGTGGAGGGCAATATGGGGTTCTCAAGGACTACTCAGGAGACAAACAGTATTATGTAGGTGTCCTGAAAAGTAACCCATTTCTCTGAGATTCTAGGGGGCAATGACTGCACCCATATTGCCATCAAGGCCCATCAAGGTTAACATGGACACTGGTATGTCAATAGGAAGGAATTTCACTTTATCAAATGCCAGGTGCCACACAAAGCAAAGTATATTATATACAATTTGTATGTGTGTGTGATCCAGATGGCTCCCATGATTCTCACAGCTTGCACACATCCAACCTATGCTAGCAATTCTTCTTGGGTATTGTTCCAGAGCTATAGCTTGGTTATCTGAAAGCTAGGGCAGTCCCCAGACTGGCATGGGTTGAAGACCAAAAAAAATCTTGTAACTATAGGAAAATAACTTTGGTGAGCTCTTTGCTATAGTTAATCCTGTAGCTTCCTAAATGAATGCCAGTATTGGATTTTCACCTCATCGGCAACTATGATATGTGAATCCCAGTACCGTCCTGGTGTTCCATTGGCAGCTGTTGATCATGATCCCTAAGAATTTATGCCTGGAGCATCCATCCTTTTTGCCTGTCCTAGTTGTAATTATTTGATAATCCACAATGATATTATATTGTCAATGCTGGATATTCCCTATATACATGGGTTATGACATTGACATGCAACCCAGAGAGTGCGACTGAGATGCAATGCAACACTTTACTGTCACAACTGCATAACAAATGAAGGTATGCTTTCACTACTGAGAATTTCTATTGGCCTAAGGCAGCATGCCCCACAGACCTCCACCAGGATACTTGCTGCCTATGCAATTCTGCTAAATATGGTTGTATGTAGACAGGTAAAGTAGGTGATTGCCACTGGAGAATCAGGCAGACTAGATCCAGCAGCAGAGGAAGTACTGGTTGAGAAGCCATCATAAGAACATGTGAGACACAGGTAGGCACAAGAGGTGACATAACCAAGATTAAAGTTGATGCATGCAGTGCTAGACTTAGGCTATGCTGTAAAGTGAACTGACTGGCCATATTGTTCATCAGATGCCACATACCCATATAATGTATTAATTAGGAGAATAACATAAGTATCATTTTATGTACAAGTGGGAGGTGGACAGTGTCAGGGACCAAAAATGATCACATTGGTGGAAGGGGGACTAAGGAAGTGGAAGGGTTGATTAACACAACTGAATAATTGAAGAGAAATGGCTATAACATCCATTGATGGGGTGGTTCTTCCTGACAGGACTAGGTGTCCAGATAATTAGCATGGGATCTATCCATGCCAAGTGAGTAGCATGAGCTTTTGATCAATAATCATATCAATGGCCTGGCATCTGATTTGCGCACAACTTTTGCCTTGGCCACCAACATTACTGATGCTGTTTATCACATCCTGACACAAATGATAGTGAAAGGACAGGCCAGATTTCTCATGGTCAATCAACTGTTGACCGTGGAGATAAAGGTTCTATAACAAGATCTCATTCTGTGATTGAGAGAACTTTCCTTTCCTTTCCTTGCCTTTCCTTTCCTTTCCTTTCCTTTCCTTTCCTTGCCTTTCCTTTCCTTTCCTTTCCTTGCCTTTCCTTTCCTTTCCTTTCCTTTCCTTGCCTTACCTTTATGGTGTGTAAGGAAAAGAAAAGTATATACAAATATAAACACTTCAGTAGCTGTCATACACTATCCTGATATACTATGTGGGTTCCTTGTATGCTACAGGTTGGAGAAACTAAGATATCTCTCTGGGCCTCAGCACACAAATACTGCAAACCCATAGAGAGTGTTTGTTTACCTATTGTAGTGTGCGTCTCAGAAAAAAAAAAAGGTATTTAAGAGATGTTACATTAAGCCTGCAGTTGCCAGTTGGAGGTGATAGCCTGCTGCAATATTGTACAGTTGACTGCCATCAATGATATGGATGCCAGTGGCAGACCTTTCACATATTGTGCTTTTGAATGCATAGGGTTTAAACATAGATGACTAATATGACTATATATCAACACAGGTGCTGTGGCTTCAGATGCAGCCAGAACCTGGATAAAGGCAGATGCACTTTTGTGATACTGCAGATACCTCCTTAGGTAGTAGTAGGAGGTGTATTTCTTCTGCAGAGTGCACCAGTGCCAAGGTATACAGATATATGTATTTAGGACCTACAAGTACATTGATGCAGAACATTTTGTCATTATCCATTTTTTGTTGAAGGGATATATAACAAGCTGTAATCAAGCAGCTAAAATACATTCACATACTCAATAGTACAGTCACTCCAATACATCTGCTGTCTGAATCTGCTCCATCATGCTGTTGTATCAAACAGTAATATGTACATAAAAGGGCCTGAAAAAGTGCTACAAACACTAGTAGTACAACACAGATTTGTTCTGAAATGCAGAAGTGTGATTAGGCTTCTCATGGCCTTCCTCATAGGAGGGGATTGGCAAACTGTACATGGCCTCACATATAATAATCAATGCTCAGCTGAAACCTGTGTAAATGTATTAAATATAACAAGGTAGCATATTCATAACAATGCATGCTGTTGAACCGTACCGAAGTATGGTTCATGGATTTGCACCCTTCTGTGGCAAAGTATCCCCATCACTTGAAACAGCTCATAGCACACAAAAGCCCCTCTAATTTGCAGCACTAACAAACATTTCAATAAGCGCAGTAGCAATTAAGTTTTTACAAACATTTTATGGGAACACAGCAAGTACTGGAGAACACGCTTACCTTGTAAACAAGTAGCCTTCAGTAAAGTAACTTGCTTCTTACTTTCTACATGCCTGGGAGGTTGCTTACTTGTAATACTCTGTAGCATACTGAGTCTGATGGAGGTTGCTGGTGTTTATATAATTTAAATGTGAGGCTTCTAGTGCAAAAGTTATGCCAGTCTGGCACCAGCTAATGAATGTTATTCAGCAGCTCTTCCAAAGCACACTAAGAAGATTTAGCATCTGTGCCTACTCACGTCTGTGCATGCAAAGCAGTCTAAGGATGTGCAGGCAGGACTGTAACTCTTATGAATACTTCTTCTTCATTCTTCCTATATTTTATTATACAACATTTCATCAGTCTTCTTGTCTACAACACTCATTTTGCTACCATCAGTATCTTATACTATTTGCTAATGTCACATTTTTTGTTGTTCATATTTTCCATACAATATTATATCATTTTATACAGTTCAAAAACCTCCTCACTTACACAATTTTTGATTTTTTTTTAAAAAAATCTTTATTTTTTTTACTTTTAAAAAATAATGGTTTGTTTCTTTTTCACTACAATCTTTATATTTTCTTTCCTCCATTCCTTTCTGCTTCATACTACTTCCTGCAGGTAACATATCTAATAATCACTGATCTTTCACCTCTCTTTTTGTTGCTGTTTAACCTCATCTTTTTTTTAAACACCTATATTAAATTATCACTTAAAGTATAGGCATGCATATATTAGTAGAAAAGAAAACAAACCATATTAACATTTTTTTTTCATTTACATATATTATATATACATTTATTTATAAAAACTGTCTTTCAGTCCAACTTTACATAAACTGATTAATTCCTGCATAGCTTTAAACCTCCTGAACATTATCCGGCATGTATTGTTCCCACAAATTCCATGTATTTGTGTGTAATTTACTCCTTTTTTTTATTCAAATATTTTATTAAATTTTCCATGAAAAATAAAATACAACAAATACAAACAGTATTCTCATTCTTAAGACAAAATATTAACAAAGTAAAAACTATTTACAGTATATACATAGGCCTGAAGAAAAACTGAAGATCACAGTTAAGATACATGAGTTCTTTTTATAAGTATCAATTCAGAAAGAGTTATGGTCCATTTGCATAGTCTCAATAAATGCTAAAACGTTTGCCCAAGGATTATTAACAAATGTCTTTGGATTGATTCTAAGTTCTTTGTTCTCAGTTCCTTTGATTGTCAGGTCTTTCGCTGAAGACAAGAAATACTCAACAGTAGCTGGGCAGCTAGTTTTCCATCTTCTGATAATGCATTTTCTAGTGATAGCAAGTATTGACCACAGTAAATATGAATTATTCTTATTCAAATGGTAACTTTCATTCACATTGAAAAGAACTAATAATTTGGACAATAAAAAGGAATCAGTGAATAATGCTTTGAGAAAATCATCTACGCTGTTCCAATAACCCTTTAATTTAGGAAAATCATAAAAAAGATGTGCCTAATCAGCTTTGGTATGTTCTGTACATCTCCAGCAGGATGCGTTAGAGCTATTATTGATTTTAGCTATGTTATTTGGCGTCAGAAATGCCCTATGGAGATATTGCTCTAGTAGTAAGACCATGAAGTATGCTTGATGGATAACGCTTTTTTTTTTGTTTTTTGTCGTGTGAGAAATTAAAAGAACAGCCTTTGAATATAAAGTTTGAGTAACTTTGATTTATACTAGTCTTATAAACAAATAACATGTAATATAATTTTGAAATAATGTTATTTGTAGTGAGGCTATTATGTAAAATTTCACACGAGAGTTATCATCTTTGGTCTTTCTTGATAAGATGAGTTTTTAAGTATTATGCATAAATCTTGAGAATAAGTTAAGATACTTTGTAGAATTAACCAGTTTTGAGGAAGCAAATCATGTTCTTTTATAAGAAACTGAGAGTCTAAAACTTTAGCATCATTTATGCATTGATACCGACATATAAAGTTCTTGGATTCCCAGGTATCTAGAGCATTGAGATGTATTTTATCAGGAAAGTTTCTTGTAACTTTAATGGAAGTAAACAGTTCAGTTCAATCCAAATCTTAATATCAGCATTAGAGTTAACAAATTTTCTTAAGAAATTAAAATAATGATTTAATGAATTTAATTTTGTGGGTTTGGCAATATTGTGTTGGGTAATATGACATAAGAAGTACCAGAACCTATTAGAATAATTATTCAATGGAAGTTTGGCTAACAAGGCATTTTCCTTAATTAGTATGTTTAGGTGTAATAGTTTCCAGTTAGAGTGATAATTGGATTAATCTAGCTTAAAATAACCTTAAATATGGATGCATTAATATATGTTTCAATGTCCTGGAATTTGATTCCTCCTTGCTCCCAAGATCTAATGTGATGTAGAAAAGCTATTATGTTTCTTTTGGGGAACCAAAGGAATTTTATTAGTAATCTAGTTATATCTTTAATGTATTGATATGTATAAGAAAAGTTAAGAACTAGAGCTATGTAGACTATTTTTGGTAAATGTGTCATTTTTATTCATTGTAACCTGTCTTCAATTTTGTTCCAGCTATTTGTGTGCTTATTTATTAAGTTTGTAATACTTTTATAATTATATTCAATTCTGTTTTCTGTGGATTTACATAGCGTTATTCCTAGATAATCAGGAGACTCTGAAATTGCACCAATAATGTGGTGATTATCTGATTGTACATTTCCCTTCTTATTTAAGAGCATATGTTAAGATTTAGCTTTATTAAAATGCAAACCCAAGATTATCAGGAAATGGTTCATCACAGAATCTAATTCTAATTCAACTTATTGTGAATTACTTAACATGAGCAAGATATCATCTGTATGAAGCATTATCCTGGAATTATACTGATTATAAATATTTATAACAATGATTTTTGAATTATCACGAATAAGGACAGCAAATATTTCAATGGCTAATGCAAATTCAATGGGGGACAAGAGACATCCCTGCTTAGTGCTGTGATAACTGTGCACTGGTCCAGTAATTAAGGAGCCTCAATCCTCACCACCAGCACCAGTGAGGGGTGTCCACATTTGGAGGATAACAAGTACACACACAGTAAAGTACAATTTCTCTTAAGAGCACACAGAGATCACAGTCAGTCTGGGGCTGGTTTCTCCCTTTCTCTTCATATCCCCAATAAGACTTCCCACCAGCACAGCTATAGCGTTCAGATCTCAGCCTAGTGGTCATGCCAAAACCTCCAGCACCCTCTCTGTTCAACCAGTGCTTCTTGTCCCTGCCCAGGCAGCTAACACACATGCACATGTTGAGATTTGATTTATATATAAACATACAGACACTCCATAGGAAGGCTGCCACAGTTTCTCCAGCTATGCCTCCTTTCTTCCCATACTATAAGGTAGTACTGACTGCCACAAACCACTACTATTAGCTACTATAAAGGCCCTTACCAAAGGGTGTCCAGTTTGACTGTGCAATATTACTGCTATCGAAATAGTAAGTGTAATAAGAACTTTTAATGCTATTGGAGTGGCTTATACAGTATCACCAAATTATGCAAGTACTCTAGAGCTTAAATTATGTCTACACAAAACAGCCACAGTTGAAAAGTTTAAAAATATTTAATTAAATAATAAAAACACAAGACAATGGGCAGGATTCACGAAGGCTTGCACGGAGTCTAAGAGTAGTGTAAGACTCCATGCAGCCTTTGCGATCCAGGAACAGCCCAAAGTCCATGTAAGAGACCAGCTAAAACGTCTCTTACATGGAGTGGGCGTGGATAAAATAATCACCTCACTTGCAGCCGGATAGCATGCAAATGAGGTTGATTAGCGATCCAGGAAGCCCAAAGCAGATCGCCTCTGAACAGGGGGTATGCCACTGAGTAGAGCTGGGGTTTCTTTAACCGGTCAGCATATGGCATCTGTTTGAGCCCTTTGATCCTCTTGGTGAGGTACTTTTGGGGCCTTTCCAGTTGCTGCAGGTGTCTGGTAAGGTACATCCCAACAGGGGCATTGTACTCAATTATGGGCCTGATGAGGGATGAGTAAAGAGGCACGATGTCCTCCTCTGATCTAGATGTGAATCTCTTCATGATGGGGTGGGCTATATAAAATGTCTTTCTAACCACTTTGGCCATGTGGTTGTCAAATGAGAGATTGCTATCAACTTGGGTCTCCAGGTCCCTAATTACTTCTTCTGTACTTAATGGATTACCACCTATGTGGTACTTTGTGGGCACTTTGTTTTTGCCAAAGGGGATGACTATACACTTTTTTGCATTCAGCTTGAGGCCACGGCTCTGGCACAAGTTGTCTGTTTCTATGAGGCCCTTTTGGAGGATGCTTGTGTCGGCTGGAGAGTAGATTATGGCGGCCAGTTTGCAGTCATCTGCATATTTGGTCAGCCACAGTCCTTCCGTGTTGGCCTGTACCTCCGATAAATATATACCAAACAAGAGAGGTCCCAGGACTGAGCCTTGTGGGACACCACTTGTAACTGGTTTGGAGTCTGGCATGGCTCCAGCAATTCTAACCATGTGGGTTCTGTCCTTGAGCCAGTGTGCAATCCATCTAGTGACATAGGGGCTTATATTTAAGCTGGTGAGCTTCTCTAGAATGCCCGAGTGGGGTATTGTATCGAAGGCTTTTACGAGGTCCAGGTAGGCTGTGTGGACCACCTTCCCCTCGTCAATGGCCTTGGTGACTGTTTCAAAGAAATCAACCAGGTTTGAGAGGCAGGATCTGCCCTTAACAAAGCCAAACTGGGTATGATCCAGTGTCTGTAGGTCCCCAATATCTTTATTTATGAGGTCCATGATGATCCTTTCCATAGCTCTGCAGACCGAGCTAGGGTGGCTTATGGGGCGATAGTGTCCAGGATCCGTTGAGGCACCACCTTTCTGTAGAGGGACCACTGCTGCTATACGCCACTCTTTGGCCACATATCCTGTAGTAAGGCTGGGATTGAACAGTAGTTTTATGTTTGGTTGTAGCTCTTCTTGGAGTTCATGTAGGACATAGCCTGGGACACTCTCTGGTCGCATTGATGCAGTGTGTATTGCTTTGGAGAGGGCGGCTCTTACCTGAGCGTCTGAGATGTCAGGGGGGCAGCACTCTGCTGGGATACATATTTGCCCTTTCGGTGTGGAGGGGGGGAGAAGTTTGCGCTGAACCTGTCAGCTAGAATGTTGGCAATGTCTGTGGGTTTGGTGTTTGTATTGACATTTTGGACTACCTCTGAGCATATCTGGGAATTACCACCCAGGTTCCTAACATAACTAAAGAAAGCCTTGTGATTATCCTTAGTGTCCTATGCAATGTCTCTCGAAGCTGGCCTTAGACAATCCTATGAGTGCCTGTAGTTATTTGCTAATACTGATCAGTGATGCCTTCCCTTTTTGGGATTTTGCTGTATCATTTAGTAGCTTCCTCCTTCTATTGTGTAGTTTGTTTATGGCTGGCATCCACCAGACAGGACGTCTGCCTTTGGAGGATTGGGTCTTGGTTTTATTCGGGATTACATGATCCATGCATTCCTGAAGGTGTCCATAGAATGCGTTTATAGAGGAATCTGCAGTCTGGTCTGTAGTTTCCACAGGCCCGGGGGCTTTGAAGGTTTCCACCTCAGTTTTGAGGAGTGTGAATTTGCTTTAGAGAAGTCGTTCACTGTGGTGTTCTGGGCAGGGGGGGGGGTGGGATGTGAATATCCAGTGAGATTAGTTTATGGTCTGATCTTACCAGTAAGGGATGCACTTCTGGTCTGGAGCATAGAGTCCCCATGTTGGTGATGATCAGGTCCAATATGTTTCCCCTTCTTGTGGGAGTGGTAACAAGTTGTTCCATAGCATTTGAGCTCATATATTCTAGGAATCTTTGGCCTAGGGTGTTGGAGCTAGAGTCATGCTCCCAGTCTATGTTTGGGTAGTTGACGTCGCCCAATATAATGGTGTTTGGAGAGACCTTCATATTTTCCACTGTTCTCAGGAAGGCCGAGTGCAGTTCTTGGGTTTGGGAGGGTGGTCTGTAGCAGGCTATAACCTGGAAGGCAGTTTCACCCATTGTTAGTTGCACATGGATAGTCTCTGATGCTTGGTGCTTTGCCACCAACCTGGAGGTGTGGGTATCTTTGATGAATATCAATACTCCCCCTCCTTTTGTGGTTCGTTCCAAGTTTTGGGGCTGAAAAGCATGGTATGAGGTATAACCTGGTAGTGCTCGGGTGCTCTCAGTAGCCCTGAACCAGGCATCTGTTACTGCACAGATATTGATGTCCTCCATGCTAAGGAGAGTTTTGAGTGCATGCATCTTGAGGTTTAGACTTCTGGCGTTGGGTAGCATTACTTTTAGTTTCTTATCCCTTGTGATACCTATGAAGGTGAGTTTGTCATTTGAACCTTGCCTAACAAAGGCACTATGGGGGTAGCAAGAGCCTTTGCCAATATCCCAAAGCCCAGGGGTGACAGGTGCAAGCCATCCCTAGCGTAGCAGGTGGTTCAACAGAAGATGAATATGTGAGGGTGTAGTGCCTGTGATTAGTTAGCAGTAGCATATATGACTGCTCACGTGGACAAATGCCAGGTAAGTCATATGCAATGTGTCACAGGCAACGTACATGTGAACAGGACAAACAGTGACATTCTGTCAAGTGAGACATGGACATACATATAGTAAGTTATGCAGATGTCACTAGGAGTCCACAGAAGCTCTGTAACTATGCATTGCAGGTGGGATCAGTATTCCAGGGTAATTGCAAGCAAACATGCATGCAAACAAAGCTACAGTAAGCAGGGCTGCATGTAGTCCATTGTACAACAAACAAGCTGTACCACTTCCAGTAGGTAACACTGCAAATATGCAGGCACTATGCACATGTACATGGAAATACACAGGTCAGATGGCTAGGGTCCAATCTCAGCACACACAAGTGTACAGACCATGTACTGTTAGGATGTACAATAACTGGATGGAAACCCATGTGCTCATACCTGCAGTAATACACATGTCAAATAACAGACACTGAGCCTTCACTCAGTGGTTCCATACTTAGTAGGATGTATGCTACCTGGCCTGCCACCACAGTATCCCTGACATGTATGGGGACTCTCCCTGCTGTGACAGTTAGTTTTGTGTGTTGGGGCTGTCTAGCATGGTATGAGATGTGAGCTTGCAGTGCTAGGGTGCTCCTGTGTGTCCTGTACCAGTCGTGTAGTACTGCACACATATCAACATCCTCAAACATCCGCATTGCAGAGTCCAGTGTGGGCAACATGCCACTTGCAGTTTACATGTCCATCATTGCGTTAATACTTTCATTACCTTATCCCCTGTGCTACCTATGTATGTAGCCTTCTGTTGACATCCTTACCACCAGTATGCCAACATGTGCAGATGATACACTATGGTACTTACCATGGGTGTAGACAACAGTACATGACAATCATACCCTTACTGCATCAGGCATGCTGTGATATACCCACAATTATTTCAGCACACAGTACTGTTAACAACATGATACTATTACTACACGTCTATGTAGTCACCCTGTGCATCAGCAACATGTTAACCTGTACCTGCACTGATGTTACAGATTGCAGGAGGTGGCACAGTCTCATCATATGCACAGGATGTGAACATGGTATGCCTGAGTCAGCCACCGATACCACCGATTGACATGTATGTGTATGTGTGTTGGTGAGGGACAGCAGTACAAGGTGGGGCAATGTTGATGCAGTGTGTGCATGTATGCGGTAGCCCTAGGTGTTGTCAATTCGCATGTGTGTATGGATACACACAGTTCCACCTCATGGCTGCCATATACTGGTGTTTGTGGACAGCCACAGACTGTACCTGCCAGGTCATACAGATCAGTGTCTCTGGCCACAGACACGGTACCTGTGCCTTGCAGGGGTGCTACGGACCATATCCGGTACCAATCCAGACTGGGTACTGTCATCAGAAGCAGGTGTTCATTGACTGGACACAGATTCCTGTCGGGCCTGGCCAGAGCCACGTGCACGTGGTCTCCTGGGGCGGTCTGATGACAGCACAGACCCAGCATTGCTGGGGCTGCTGCTGGCACTATGGGGGCAGCTGCGGCCCTGTTGTCATCCGCGATGACTGCCAGCTGCTGCTGTTGCTGGCATACACCCACATTGATGCCTCAACCATCCACCATCACCCTGGCTCATGGACATGTAGTTGTGGAACCAGTCTAATATATCCCCACAACGTCTGTCTATGACGTCGGTGAAATTACGGATGGCAGCCGCAATGTCACACATACTGTCAGTCATGGCTGTGCGATGTGCTGTCAGCTCCCTCAGACCCTGTCTGGTGTACCGTTCCATACGTGACTGTGCCTGCATGACAGCCCGAAACATAGCTGAGGTTGTAAGACCTCTGTGGGCACGTCTGACAGGGGCAGTACGCCCACGGATGCTCCCACGAGAACCCCTGGACATCTGTCTGTGTGGTACCATCTCAGGGCCATGCCCATGGCTGCTGTGTGGGGAGGCATATGCCACAGATACCACATTACCCTGGTCAATTCCCACTGTATGCTGTCCATCACCTAGGGACATTGGTGACAAAGGGTGTATTGGCAGGATAACTGTGCGCATTGATGGGTTTGACAGCTGTGTACTGTCAATCGGCTGACCAATGATGGACCCTGGCATACCTTCCTGTGCCAATACACAGATGTCATCATTGTCAGTACCCATGGCACCTGATTCAGGTTCCCTGCTGCTTGACACCAGAGCAGCACCAGAACCTGTTGGAGGGAAACAGGAAACACAGTTTACAATGTCTACACAATATTATCTGTGATGCACACATCCGCACATGCACAGGTCCAGACATGCACACATGTGCACACATGCACACATGCACACATGTGCACACATGCACACATGCACACATGCACACATGTGCACACATGTGCACACATGCACACATGCACACATGTGCACACATGCACACATGCACACATGCTCACATGCACATATGTGCACACATGCACACATGCACACATGCACACGTACACACATGCTCATGTGCACACATCCACAGGTGCACACATGCACACATGCACAGGTGCACAGGTGCACAGATGCACACATGCACACATACACACATGCACAGGTGCACACATACACACATGCGCACGTGCACACATGCACAGGTGCACACATGCACACATGCACACATGCACACGTACACATGCACACAGTTGCACACAATTGTACACTACTCAGTATGCGTGATATCAACACACAGACACAGACACACCTGCATGCATACAAAGAGCACTACTAAGTGAGCCTAATATTACTATTACTATCAAGACTATTACAGGTATTGTTAATACACACTCACCAGCATGGATAGGATGGATTGCTGTTACACCGGAGGGACCTGCAGTAGTGAGGAAACTAATGTCAGTGGCACAACTGTGCCATTGTTACTGAGTATGATACAGGTCAGTAGTACAACAGTCGCCTTTCACAGGTCAGCTGCTAATATTGAGGATATCACACTTGCACATTAAATACTATGATGACAGCTACAAACCAAGGACACACCTCACACATGCATTAGCTACCAGTGTACACAACAGTCAACTATACATATGGCATATTACCTGCACGCTCAAAGTCTTGCTGCTGCGTGGCTCCAGCCTCCATCATAATGCATGTCTGCTGCTGTTGTTGTTGCTGGCGGACTGGAGCCACTACACTCATGAGTAGTCCCTCCAGTCTGGTGAGTGGGGGATGTATAGCCACCCCACCACCTGTGGCGACCTGTTGCCTGTGGATATCCGTCGCACGCTGATGGACATTTCTGATTAAATCACTGCAGTGATGTCGTACCTGCTCATATGTCCTATTATGCGTGCCTATGTTATTTACCTGATGGACCAGGTCTTGCCACAGTGCAGCCCTCTCCTGCTGATTCTGGCTGGTGCGGGAAAAGAGTATTGCATAATCCTGCACCAGGCTCTGGTGTATCTCCTCATCCTCAGCTGCGGAGTAAGCTGGATTTCGTGGGTGAGCCATGTACCTGAAAAAGAAAATAACCTGATATCAGCAATATATGTCAGCAGAATTTGGCATACATACTACACATGCTACTCGACTGTTATGATACAACATATCTCACATATATAGCATCTGTCTGTCTATTGGTGGATACACATGTAAATGGCCAGGTATCAGTGCTCAGCCAGCAACTGTGCAACAGTACCTGGCACACTCCATACGACATACTACCAAACCCCAGCAGTCAGAACACTGATTCAGGTCCAGAGCACCTCCTCACTCTGGGGGTTTGTATCTAGGTACTGTATGGCCTACATCATCAACTACTGTGAGCTGACCACAAACTAATTGCCCTGGATATACATATCCCACCTCCACCACCAGCACAAACGACTATAGTGAATAACATTGCAGATGCAAACTTTACACTTTGTAACAGTGACATGGTATCCTTTCAGCCCACTGGGCCAGTGGAAGACACATCCCACAATGCTGACCCCTATTCAAATGCTTTCTACAGACATCTCCGAGAATGCATGGATCATGCAATCCCATATATGACCAAGACACTCTCCACAAAGGGACAGCATCCTGTCTGGTGGACCCCAGCCATAGACAGATTGTATTACAAAAGATGGAAGCTACTGCAAGACAGAGCATAATTCCATAAAGGGAAGGCATGTCTGAGCAGCACTAGTAAGGATCTATTTTCCCTCATACAAACATCCATGGGCAACTTTGAGAGGGAAATCAAGAGGGACACTGCAGATAACCAGAAGGCCTTCTTCAGTTATGTTAGCAACCTGGTCAGAATCCCTCCTCTATGCTCATAGTTAGTACACAACAACAAATAATTTACTGAAACCACAGATATTGACAACATTGTGGCAGACAGGTTCAGTGCAGGTGTCACCCCTCCCTCTCCCCCAAAATAAGACATAGTTATCCCAGCTGACTGTAACCTCCCTGTCATCACAGATGTCCAGGTGAGAGCCGCCCTCAGGAAAGCAGAATACACAACATGACTGGGACCTGATGGTATCCCCGGTTGCATGCTACATGAACTCTGACAGGAGCTAAACACACATATAGAAGTGTTAAGTAACACTAGCCTGACTACAGGATATGTACCTGTACACTGGCGCACAGCAGCAGTGGTTCCACTCCATGAAGGAGGCACCTCAACATACCAATACAATACAACACAATACAATACATTACAATACAATACTATACAATATGCTATTGCCCCTGGGACTACAGCAGCATACTGTTCTGCTACACTGACCATTGTGACACATATGGTGTGATGGTACCTGCTGCTGTCACACAGTTACACAGGGTGACTCATATGGCATATTACCTATCTGACTAACATTCAGCAGGGGTATGTGTGACATGTACTCATGGGGAGTCTTGCTTCTTAACACTGTGTGGTTTATTGCAGGGTATGTCTTATCTTTGGGTAGGAACCTTTGCCTCCACATGTGCTCTCTATTGCAGTGGCATGGACAACACACAGCAGTCATTTAGGTTGTGGATGGTGTGAGGTGTTTCTATGGTTGTTGGACATCTGTCATGGGTGTGACTTACATATGTAAATCCAGGAGTGGTAACCTCTATGTGGGTAGTATGTGTGCACTCTGTGGTGTTGTCAGTCACTGTGCATTGGTAATGTGTTTGAGTGCATTGTCACAGTGTTGTACATGTCACTGTGTCCGTCTCCATATCTGTAGCTGTCATGTGAGGTACATACCATGGCGGCCATTATGTGGTGTGGAGGGGTACACTGACCTACATGTCCATAGCTGACACACCATGTCTGTTGACACTTACCATGTGCAGGTATTCCAGGAATAGTGTGCCACTGTGAATATCATTGGGGGGACTATTGTACACATTTATGACCCTGTTCACCCCTGACCACATGCAGTGGTGGGCAGTCAATCACATATCTGGTGGTTACTGGTGTAGGTGATTTGAAATGGGGTATGGTACTCCAGTTTTGACACTGGTGTTCACTCCATGCCTTTGTCACCAGGCACCTGTTGCAATACATCTGTACACATGTGCCTCACTCAGAATATATATACATATCTCTCTCTCTCTCTCTATAAATATATATATATATATATATATATATATATATATATATATATATATATATATATATATATATATATATATATATATATATCTATATGTGTATATATATATATATATATATATATATATATATATATATATATATATATATATATATATCTATATATAGATATGGAGAGGGGGGGTGTGACACAGAGAGGGAGAGAGTGACAGAGGGGGTGGACAGGGGGTGTTGAGGTCGTCATATACAGTCATACCTGTAGATAGTCAGATCAGTCTGTCTATGTATATGTATCTACATATATCTATATCTGTATGTGTGTATTACATATATATGTTTGTACATATTCTATCTATCTACATCTGTCTATGTATTCCTACATCTCTCTCTATGTATGTATACATATATGCATATTATATATATATATATATATATATATATACATACATACATACATACATATTTTGACATACATACATATCCATATGATAGACAGGTATATCAACATGTTTGTCTACCATACTGTATACACACACTAACATACTGCTAAACATACATAACTGTGAAACCTACTTTGTACATTGCACTACAGCCTACATTCAGCCTACATTGATATGTGCACATAGATGCTCTCACATACAAATGTATGTACAGCCTTCACTGATAGTTGCTGTATGTCCCCTGCCCTTTGCACATCTTCATATACATATGTATACAGACCAATGACACATATGGAGGGTTCACAGTATGTAGACCTTTATAGTATTACTTTACATTACCTGTGTTTGTCACAGCTGCTTGTGTTGCCGTCTGGTTTTGTGTCCTGCTGCTCCACTTGCCAGTTGTCAGCTTTCAGGTGGCTGTTGCTGAACAGTTTTGTTTGTGTATGTTTAATTTCGTTTTTCTCTGACTCTGTCTCTGACTCTGTCTCTGTCTCTGTCTCTCTTTCTCTCTCTGTCTGTCTTTCACTTCCTCCTCAGGGTGCAATGAAAGTATTGCATGTGTGGACTGGGAGTACAGCATACTTTTGTAGGTATCTGCATATGTCCATGTGATGGCCTCTGCACCAATTGTTAGCCAGCATTTGCTAATTGCATGCAGCCAGTTGTGTACTGATTGCAGTTCTCACTGTGATTTCAGAACAGTGCTATAAAAAGGTATGTGAGATAAGCGTAGCCCTTTCAGATTTTAAGGGCAGGGACCATGCTGGTATGCTGTGGACAATGTTCTGTGAGTGTAAAGGTTGGTATCTCTCTCATATTTCCAGCTGTGTTGTAGATTAACATTCCTCCATTCATTTCTGCAGTTTCCTGTACTAACTGTGTATGTACACTGACACCTACGACTACTACTACTGTTAATGTGTGTGTGTGTGCTTTCCTTGCACTTTTGCTTGCACTTTGTTGCTATGGCTTCAATATTTGCCCTTTACAGTCACTACTTGTATGCCTGCTAGGTGTCCTGACTGTAGTGTGCTGCTGTGGCTTTTCTATTTTCCATGTACATTCACACCTTGGAATGCTTGCTATATCTGCTAGGGTGTTACAGCATGCAGTGTGGTCTGGCCATGGTGTGGGCCTTGGCATCTATTAGGGTATTTGAGTATGCTGCTGAGCAGGCCCCAGACACTCTCAGGTGCATCTGTTATCTGCCTCATGGAATGGTAAATATCAGTGGGGTACACCCATTAAATTGTCTGGTATGCTGCAGTTGTGACTGTGGGATAGCATGAGCATATGTATTACTACACTTTTTCTGCCATGCAAGTGGTGCATACTTTCAGGACTCCATAGTTACCATTGCATGTGTTGTAACACCTTTCTGCATACTGTTTGTACATTTCACATGGAATCTGTGGGGCATCCCTGTAACTCATTCACTGTTGCTATGTCTAGGCTCTTAAGTATTCAAATATGGTGGTGTCAGACTTCTCATGTGTACAAATATTTGCAGGTTGTCCACATTTCTACCTCATATTTTGGTCAATATCTCATGCACAACTTTTTCTGGCAAATCCCTCTGGGCTCAAGTCAGAATATAGTGACAAACATTCAAGTTTCAGACTTCATACCCTTCCAAACATCCCACAAAATGCAGAACCTGTTACTCTCTGAACTGTCTAAGTTTGTTGTAACATTATTTGTAATGTGTCCCTGGTTTTGGCCCTTTGCTCCACATATTTTATTACTTGGTCCGGATGTGTTCCTGTAAGAGGTTGTGGGGTATGGGCAGTGATTATCCTGCTGTGAGTATGTGTATGGCTTTCAAGGTGCTACAGTGACATTATTACCTACTAGCTACCAACTAGCATGGCTGTTTCTGTTCACACACTACTATTATGGAAATCCACTAGTTTTGACGGTAATTCTAAATGACATGCTTTGTGTACTACACATCCCATATTCCCTTTACATTCATTCCTACTATTACATGATATATTTATTTTAGCACAATGTTCTTGTATAACAGTCATGGCTTAGTGGTAAGTCATGCAGACTACTGTTGCCAAGGTCCTGGGTTCGGGACTGACAGTGGGATTTTATTTTGCTTTTGAATTGACTACAGGACCTGTCAATCAGAGTGCCTAAGGCACTTTTAAGCAGTTGTAACTGGGTTAGCGCTGGTTTGCGCAGAGCTCACGCATGTGCACTGGCGTTCAGCTCTGTGCACACCCGCTTACAACCGCTTAAACGTGCTTACTCTTGCGCACAACCGCACTATTTTCTTTGAAAGAAATGAAAATGGGGAGACAGGAAAGTGGTAAAAAAGGGGTCACAAAGAGGGTAAGACAGTAGGGAAACAAGCTTGGGTTTTGCAGGAGGGATGTAGGTAAGGCCCATAGCTGCCCATTTCTTCATCAGCAACAGCTATGCATATGTTTGTAATTTGGTGTGACATTTGATACCTTCCACCCCTGAGAGAGGTGTAAGGACAACAATAATACTTGTTGTACTGCCAATTGTAATTGATAGTTTCCATGTCCGGCAGACATATGTGCGGAATGGCCAGCTATGTATGGGGCGTAATTTTTTTGTGGGTACAGAGTGCCCTTTTTTTTTTTTTTTTCAGGTGAGAGTGGTATGTCAGGTGAAGGAAGTCGGCATAGCTGGGGAGGTAGGTTGGGTAGGTAAACAGACAAGACAAACAAGACGCATACAGGGGTGGTGTATGACACGTGTGGGGGGGTTACACAATTGACGGGGATGGAGGTTTGGATATCCAGAGCCCATGAGCCCACAGATGGCAACAGTGGAACTGATATCCCCACCCATGGGCAGTTGCCACTGTTCCTTCACTGCCCAGGACGGGGCTGTGCTGGGGGCTGTGTAGGCCGGGCAACAGGCATGCCCGTAAGTTGTGCCACCTGTGCCTCAAGCTGGCGTAGGGGCCCAAGAACATAGTCCGGATCTCCCTACGCACCACAGTCCGGACGCTACGGAGGGTGAGTGGTGGTTCTCCTCCGGCCACGCTTGCAGAGGGGGGACGGGCCCCATCCCCTGCAGCGCTTCCACCCACAGGTGGCACAGGGCCACCGGAGGAGGGTCCAGACTGGGCACTAGTGCCAGGTGCACTCGCCAGTTGAGGTGGGAGAGGTGGGTCCGCTGGAACCCGTCTTCCCTGTTGTCCTATGTTTTGCATTATGTCATGACAGTTTGGGTTAGTAACATACAATACCATTCGCAATTAGTTGTAACAGCATGCATTAGTATTCCCATTAACCAAACACCCAGATATTCACACCATTGAACAGCGAGCATAACACATGCATAATTTGAACAGCAATGCACAGTCCAACAACATGCAGGGTTGATTGATGGCAACAGGCCATCAGGTTTGGATGTATGAACAGGGCAGATGCATCAATGGACATGCAAATATTTATGACCCAACAGGACAAATGTCCAGGGGTGTTAATTGTGATTGCACATACCAATTTCACGTGGAATGGATTATATGTGGTTATAGGGTGGGGTGAAGAAAATATTATTAACACCTTCGAATACCAATACATATGCTGTACATTTCTAATAGCTACAGATATATACACACTACTGGTCTTACTACAGTTTCCTATATGATAACTACTTCAATTTGGTGATAGGACTGTTACTGCTACATCAATATACATTTTATTGTTATTCATACACATTCATATCTGGCTTTGTTCAGCTACATCATCCTGCTACATTTGCTTTATATAGCTATAGACAACTGGGGATGTTTGATATTTCAGACAATCATACTATCTGCATATTGCAGACTGAGAGCAACATATCCAGATTTTGGGATACACATTCCAGCTGCAGCAACACTTTGGACACATTTCGCAGTTTGGTTCTACTTGTCACATTCATTTCATTCTGTACTGACTGCAGTATACTTTATTCAGGGGTTATTACTACTTTATTGGTGGATTCATAACTCTTTCTCACACTCTCTCACTTGTTTTCATTTTACTATTCAGGATGGTACTTACTTCTAGGCTTTATTGACATGTTTTACCTGTAGTTATTACAATCCTTTCCAGCAGTCTCACTTCTGTCATGTTTCAGTATTTCAACAGGGATATATTTCACACATGTGATTTGCTCATCTTTTGCAGCTGTACTTTTCAGCCTGCTGCAGGTTGTGTACTATTATATTACAGGTGGGGCATCTTTATTTCAGACTTTATTTCAGACATTTTCATTTTTCTGTTTGGATTACAGACTGCAACACACTTTTCTAATCAAGCAATACTTGCAAACACTTTTACACTGTTACTTGCACATTTTATTACTTAGTGACTACACTGCACTCTTTTGCTAACTGTCATACTTTGATATTTCTTTACAGTTACTGGGAGTGGATTACTGACCTGCCTGGTGGCAACCACCAGCCTATCGCCATAGGCTCTGCGGTTCACAGAACGGACACCTGCAGCTGTAATATAAATGAAGTAATATTGGAATACACATCTGCATAATATCAGCTAATTTAATTTCTTACATACATAATTAAATGTAGCTTACTCAGTAGTGGGGCGTTGGGCATTTGCCGGGCCTCCTGTATCCAAAGGTTCAATTGGTCCTGCTTGTGTCTCTTCAGGTCCGCATGGTGGTGACGGACCTGCTCACCAGTCCTTGGAATCCCTCTGGCACTGGTGAGATCATGAGCCAACCGGTCCCACGCCTCAGCCCTATATGCTCCCCACAGGACCTGGCCCTGCATGAGTTGGGCCTCATGATTGTGGACTAGGAGCCAGACCATGTATCTGGACTCCTCAATGCCCCACCTCTGTGCTCGAAAGCAACTACCCTCACCTACACCTGACATTCTGGCTGCAAGTCAGTTCTACAATCGTTTATGCTGTGTATTCCCACCTATGGGGCTTATATATGCCGTTTTCCCGCACTTATCTGTGATTGGCCATTTTGGAATTGTATCCACTTCACAAAACCTGCTTTGTCATGCTCCACTTTCTATTCATTCGTATATATTTGCTATTACTGCATTTCTGAGTACAGCTGTTGTGGCTTAGTGGTTCAGTACCTTGACTATGGTGCATGGTATCCTGGGTTCGAACCTGGCCACTGCTTTTTATATTTTATGACTGTCTAGACAGGCTAGGGGGTGTGTCTGTGCAAAGGCAGTTTTGTTACAGCTTGCTCAATGTTGCCCGCCGGTTAGCTTGTTAGCGCGGTGCGCAGCTCCGCGCAAATGGGGTGTGCTGGTTTACGCCTCATTTGGCTGTCAGCACAAATATTATGCTCAGCTCAGCTAGGGTCACACAGTTTTAGCGTGTGAAACCACTGCTCAGCTACGGGCACTCATTTTGCACATGTTAAACCACTGCTCAGCTACGGGCACTCATTTTGCACCTGTTAAACCACTGCTCAGCTACGGGCAGATGCACTCACCTTGTTAAACTGTAGCTCAGCTATAGGCACATCTGGCATTTTCTATTGTTTTGTTACCTCACATTTCTTCAAAATAAATGGACTATTTCATTACATTTTACATAAATTGTGATTTTATATGTGTACTTATTTGTCAGGGACTTGTTTCGTGCTTATTTTACTAAAAATAAAATTGATGTTGTGGGGGCTCGAACCATGGATGCCTGCTCTTCAGCCGACGTCTCTACCGCTACGCTATTGCTTCTTGGCTTACTTTGCATATTTAGTTCTTATATGCTTTCCCACTGACTGCTAACTGTGGCTGCGCTACAGGCACACCCAGAAACGAAGACTCACGGGAAAACATCTTTACAATTTAAAAAAAATTATAAGATGTTCATTTGTACATTTTATGTTCGTAGTCTGTGGGGGCATGTGTTTTGTTGTGTTTATTCACATTTCCATGGACTCTGTCATGAGTGTTTACTTTGGGCACTTTTACTCTTCTGTTACTCTACTGCTTGCAGGGCTCGGCCTACGGACACACCCCCTACTGTCTTACATGGACCGTGTTAGCCTTAGGTGTGATTCAGCATGCTCTTATGAATATGCAGAGCATGCTGACATCACTCCGTTTAACTGCAGGCTCTGTGTAAGAGTTATAACTCTTACACGGAGGCTTCGGGAATCCTTGCCAACATGTATTACTTCAACACAATGACATACAGAGTTCAGAAATAAAAGGAAATACTTTAAAACAATATTGCAGGATAGTCTGACATAAATATAGAAAACAACTAGACTAATCTGGCTATATTCCTAACTATTGCTAAGAGAAATCACTGTTCTAAATGCTACTTACATACAGAGCAAGCAAGTGCTGGTGAGTGGATGTTCATCCTGATCCAAGACAAGATACAAAATGCTCTTCTTTTTTCTGAGATATCCCTTAAATTGATCATACACAGTACTGCTGTGTCAATTCAGATTACATAAATATTGACACCTCTACTGATGTTTCCCAGGCTCACAGAACTCAAAATTTAATATATATTTGTAATCTTGCACCTTCCAGGAAGCTACAGCTATAAAGGACACTTTATATGTAAAATATAGTAATTATCTCTGTCTTAAAACAATAGAAAGAATTTCCTAGCCCAGACATCCTGTCTCTGAGCTTGAGATCAAATACAATTGCAAAATTCTTTACTTAACAGCTTTCTTCCAGCAGGGTACACTGTGGATACATTTCTGAAGCTAAATACAACATATAGTTTAATCATAACATAGAGTTCTCTTTACATTTGTAAAACAAGCCTGTGGATTATATTAATATTTGCAATGACATAGAATTATCTACAAAATTCTATCTGGCTGGGCTGGCAGCCCCTCAGTTTTTCACAAGTGCCTTTGGTTATTTGAATAGATTCAGATGTGAAGGAGCATAATTTAACATAAGCTACATTGTTTTGGTATATATATTTTTATTAGAGAAATGAAAGAAGAGGGAAAGTGAAAATAATGTAACACTTCAAACATATATTCCCAGTTAACAGAATCAAAAGCCTTTTCTGTATCTAAACTAATCACTAGTGCTTCTTTATTTCCCTTGTTCAAATATTCAGTAAGTGTTAAGATCCTTTGGATGTTATCATAAGTGTGTATTTTTGTAAAGACTGCTCTTCCTATTCATTTAACTCTTTTACAATACTCAGTACTTCATATACATTTGGTTTACAATTTGATTTCCATTTTCCAGTAATTGCTTTTTTGGCAGCCAACAGAAAAAATATAGTAAGACTTTACTATGGACCAGATTCAATAAAGCCTTCACCAAGTGTACACAGTCTCTAGGATTCAATAACCTGTTTTCTCTGTGCAGGAATAGAGTAGCAGTTCCTGCACGGAATATGGCTGCTGATCAATCCAGTAAACAAGGCTGGGAGCATGCATGAGCCTGCCAGCACTATTCTTGCATGGACATCACTGAATAATGCCAATTATCTCATTTGCTTGTAAAAAACATGCAAATTAGGTGAATTAGCAATTCAGTAAGCAGACAGGCATCCGTGTAAGAACAGTGTGAGGTGCAGAAATGTATTCGGCTACTAGACAAATACATTTCTGCAAAAATCAAAACAGAGGCATGACAGCTCAAAGTAAAGCATGAATTATAATCCTTAGGCATGCCATTGGCAAAATATATGGTCATTGGCATGGAAAAGTGTTGCAAAATTCTAAAAATCAAAGTGTATTTCTTTTGGCAGATTTCAGCCGTTTAAGCACAGGGCAGTGGTGCGCAAACAGGATCATGCTGAAAATAAAATAAAATGTGAAAAGGCAATTTTAAATGAAATCTGCATTTTGCCATTATAGTCTATGGCATGCAGAATCAAAACAATAACAGGTAACATTAATTGCAAAGGAGGAGGGCTGTAGTATAGTGGTGTAACCAGGGACTAAGGCAGTGGGGTATGCGAATGTACAAATTTTACTGAATCACTAAATGGGAGATCATTCCTTGGCTGCACCTAACCATGTAGGATCTATAAGGCAGTTGCGTAATCAGGAGAAGCAGCTGACATGAAAAGGGGAGGTGTCATGCTTGGTGCAAGCACATTGGAACTCCAAGGCTCCCATTTGAGCTTAGCTAAGCACAGCTAAGCAAGGGGGTGTATCTGAGACTGTATTGACTTATTCCATGAAAGGAAGAGCATGTTTTCTGTCCAGGGGAGGGCCATTTCTCATTGTTTACCTTAGCTAAATGGGTTTGCGTGGCATGCACTGGGTCTAAAACAAAAAAATGGAAATAGCAGAACTGTTTACATTTGTGCACTGGGTTTGTGCGACACACCTTGGGGCTTAAACGGGGTGGAAATGGGAAGGAAAAAAAGGTAAATATCAGAATAAAAGCAATCAAGTACAAATAAAATAGCAGGCAGGTGGAATGTATCATAGCCAGCCAATCATACAGGCAACATCTGCAACACAACAGTATAAACTGTGCAAATACATTTCAGGCTGGTTTTTCCCACAAACTCTGCACCATTGGTGTACACACTCCAGGGAATTGTAACCGATAAATGTTAGGGGTTTCTCTTGCTTTTGTACATCAGTATGTGCTGGAGGCTGACGGTGGTGAGGGGGATAATGCTGACAACTGCCCCAGACTGAGGAGGAGAAGAGTGTTCAGACCCAGGGTAATCTACCAGGGGCTACATGATCTGGAGATAGTAGAGTGCTACAGGGTGGACAGAGACATACTTCAGCAAATAATCAATCTGTGCCAGCCTCATCTCAGACCCAGAGCCAACAGAGGGGAACCCATCCCACTGGATACCAAGGTATGTGTACTAATAAGAATACCAGCTACCGGTACTTTCCAAAGACCTACTGGGGACATCATGGGGGTCTCACAGACATCTGCATCCAGGATACTTTACCAATTCCTGGATGCCATGCTACCACATGCTGGTAAGCACATTTACTTCCCCAGCACCAAGGAAGAGTTGACCAGCAATATGCACCTCTTCCACCATGTAGGAGAACATCCAGAGGTACTAGGTACCATAGTCTGCATGCACATCCACAACAAAGCATCACCTGGTGAGCAGGGTAAAGGCCTACATGCACATCCACAACAAAGCATCACCTGGTGAGCAGGGTATGGTCTACATAAACCATAAGAGCTTCCCCTCCATTAACTGCCAGGTCATGTGCAGGGCATTATCATGAATGTGTGCGCTGACAGCCCTGGAAGCTATCCCAACTCCCATATCTGGCATTCCTCACAGATGTATCAGGGATTTGCTGGGGGGACATCTCGTATGGCCATCTGGTGGGGGATGATGATATCCATTAGAAATGCACACACACCCACTCAAGAATGCCATAATGAGATATACACACAAACCAGGACCATTATAGAGTGTGTGTTTGGGATGATCAAGACACAGTTATGCTGCCTTGACATATCTGGTGGAGATTTGCAGTACTCTCCAGTCACATGTACATGCATGCTCATAGTATGTCCTATGCTACACAATATGATCCTGCAGAAACAGTTGCAGCAGGAACAGCATGGGGAAGGGTCACATAGCCCCCCACCATTACCAAGGTCTCCAGAGGCACAGAGGGATTCGGATGAGGAACTCCCTGAGCCATCCACTGTAGGCAGATGGAGGCATGCCCAATATGGCCTGGCCTTGGCAAAGAGGCAACACATAGCACACACACTGACACTGCAGACACCCAGGGACTGACACCTCTCTCCAACTCACACACACAGTAAAAATGGGTGGCACACATATCACACTACCTGTAATTTACCATGTTTAGGCAGTGTACTGTGAGAACCCAACAAAGGCAGCCCTCAAGCACCTTCCATGCAACTGCTGAAGGCACAAGACAAGTCAGTCTTCTTAACAATAAATGAATGTATCAGTCTGTTCTGGTAATATATCTATGGTATTGCTACATGCATGCAAGGGAATGGTGTGACCTACTGGGAATAGCAGCAAACAACAGACAGCTATGTGGGACACCAGGAAATGTCTGCCCAATGCTGGCCCCCCCACACTATGCAATAGTACTCAAGGTGACAAATCCCACTGCAGTACATGTGGGGGGGGACTAACTTGGGGTCATAGGTCACAAGCACAAATGTCAGCATGGGGGTTCCATACTCACCCTTCAGGCTCACCAAGCAAGTTAGCTGTAGAAAACTATAAAGAAATGTCTGGCACAGGCCCACAAATGGAGACAGTGTTGAATTAACCCTCTACAGACTTGCACAGTTATAGCACAGCATGTCTTGCAGTTGCAGTAAGGCTCTGAAGAGTAAGAAGTCTGAAACTCAAATGTATGCCATTACAATCTGACCTGTGGTCTTTAATGATATGCCTCTAATCCCCAATACAGTGCACAATAGTATGCTAAATGGAACCAAAATGTAAAGTAAATATCACCACAGTCTGTGCAAATGTGTACAGTTGAGAGGTGTGCCCCCATATACCCACAGAAATGCAATAACAGGTATGTTTGTAGGGAAATAGCAGCAACGCACACATTGTCAGGACTGTCACAATATACATGAAAACATGTTGCATTTCCACAATATGCAGGAGTCAATGAGCTATGTGTATGTGTGGTTAATATTGTCAGGATCTGGCCAGCACTTACTCCTGGCTGTTGTGTTATAGTTGCCTAGGTACAGTGCTGTCTTTGACAGGGCCATGTGCAGATAACTGCAGTGCCAACTATTATGCATGTCAGCTACACCTACTGCTCTGCCACTGACATACCTGGAAGTCACAGTGCTATGTGGAATATACTACACATATAATAGACATGTCTGCACAGTAGAATGCACTCTGTGCCCAAACCCATACCTCCTAACTTCTGACAGCAAGACATCTGGACAAGGTTAGAAATAAAAGTGGGACAAAGGCACAATGATAGGCATGCTGTAAATATTTCCCTTGCATACTGAGAAAGTTAGTAGGATGAGAGGTTTGCATTAGCAGGAATTGTCTGAAGGTTATGTAGTCTGAAACAGTAATGTCTTTCATTTTTTGTCACATCAGTTGCCAATTATATGCAACTAACTTACCACAAAAACACAAGCTTTTGTAGATTGGACAAAATGTCTAGGCAAACGCCTGGACAAGCTGTCAAAAAATCTATAGTTGAGAGGTATGGCCACACCAGGATATGACATCTCTGGTAAGAAAGACACCACAGAAGCAGGAGATCCCCAGCCAGTATATCACCAGGTTGCTGGACTGTTACACAGCATCATCAGTCAACTGGCTGTAGGCACACCTTCCACATTTTATTTATTTATTTATTTTATTTATTTATTTGCTGTTGGTTAAAAAGGATAGTCCATTGGGCCAAGTGAACCCATTTTCAATGGAGTCCTGGGGAGAAAAGCTCCATTACAGATTACATATTATAGAGATTTATATGCAGATTACATATTATAGAGATTCATATCAACATTATTGTACATGACATCACGAGGTACAGTGGTTACAATGAGTGCAGTTAAGCTAACACCTAATAGAAGTCTATAGACACCATCGTCCCCCAGGACATAACCTCCTCTCCTTTTCACTAGCACGCCTATGGAACTCCCTCCCACCCTCCATTCGTACCATCACTAGCCTTCCTACCTTTAAAAAATCACTCCACTCCTACCTATCATCCACATGGGAATGCTCCTGCTCCTACCCCACATAATATTTCTATGGAACTCCCTCCCACCCTCCATTTGTACCATCATTAGCCTTGGACATGGCCTTGTTAGGCAAGAATGTACATAGCTGAGCTAATAATATTGGTCTGTGCATCATACATTTTGTATTCCTCTGCTAAACCACTGTAATGATCTGAGGATGTCTGTCACTAGGTAATGACAAAATACATTGCAGTGTCAGACTACAGATATGTCAGAAAATGTCTGCTAAACAAACCCAGCACCCCTAGGAAAGACCTGTTTAATCCTGAGAGGTATGGTTGTAGCACACAAAACCTCAGACCAGAGTACACTTACCTCTGGAATGGAGTTCCACTCTCTCACTATAGAAGGTCACTGGGCATGCTCCTACACTTAGAGAATTACAGGCCATGTTGGAACCCACATCGGACTATATGACTATATTGTGTATATATCTGTACATTCAGACAGTAGCTATATCTTATCTGTCTCTACCCACACCCATCAGGCTGAATTACCCTCAGCAACCTGTTGGTGGCCTGTATTTTATATATCTGCATCCGCCGCGTGTGATACACAAATATATATATATATATATATATATATATATATATATATATATATATATATATATATATATATATATATGGGCAACAGATAATATGTCAAGCATGCACTACATAGATGTGGGGAAGTGAGAGACAGACAGTGATAGAGAGAGAGAGAGAGAGAGACAGGGACCCACACACAGAGTGAATCACACACACGGATACCCTGAATGGCATAGAGTGATGAGCTGCAGTGGACAGTGGCATACCAGTTGTAACCAGTTATACATGCCAGCATAAAAGGTGAGCCCCATTGTGTAATAGTACTGAGGTGGAGGTTATAATATCACATCACCTGTGTGAGTGTGCGTGTGTGTGTGTGTGTGTGTGTGTGTGTGTGTGTGTGTGTGTGTGTCTGTGTGTGTGTCCGTAGGTCTATGTATTAGGAGACTGTTCCTACTCAGTACATTTCTCATTGCCCTACTTCACTAGATCTGCTGCTGTCTTTCACATTAGAAGTACCATTGGACGTCTATCAGCCCTACAAGATCTGTAGCACATGCGATAACTGTATAACATTATAGTACAAATAACTAGATAGGTAGAGGTCTTTCTCTCACTCCTGGAAAATGTGAATGTGTGTAAGAGTGAGGGAGTGTGTGTTTGTTTGTAGGTAAAACAGTTTTAGCCATTCCCACCCACAACATTTCCCAGTGTCCCACTTTAGCAGTCCTGCTGATGTCATTCCCCTTAGAAGTACCTTTGCACAGCCCCAACCGTATAAGCTCTCTGTGGCACATGCAATAACTTTCAACCCACAACACTTCCCAGTGCCCTACTTTAGCAGTCCTGTTGATGCCATTCCCCTTAGAAGCACCTTTGGGAAATTGTCAACCCAATAAACTCTGTAGAGTGTACAATAACTGTGTAACACTATAGTACAAATAACTAGATAAACAGGGGTTCTACACTCAGGTCTGGCAAATGTGTTTGTGTAAGGGTGTATGTTTGTAGAATTAAGTATTTTGAGGACTTTCCCACCCAGTTCCCTACATTAGCAGTCCTGCTGATGTCCTTCCCCTTGGAAGCACCTCTGGGAATTTGTCAGCCCAGTAAGTTCTGCAGCGCATGTGATAATTGTGTGATACTATAGTATAAATAACTAGATAGGCACGGGTTCCACTCAAAGGTCTGGCAAATGTGTGTGTGTGTGTGTGTGTGTGTGTGTGTGTGTGTGTGTGTGTGTGTGTGTGTGTGTGTGTGTGTGTGTGTATATATAAATGTATGTTTGTAGGGTGAAGTATTTTGAGGACTTTCCCACCCAGTGCCCTACTTTAGCAGTCCTACTGATGTCATTCCTCTTAGAAGCACCTTTGGGCAATTGTCAGCCCAGTAAGCTCTGTAGTTTGTGTGGTAAATGAGTAACACTACAGTATAAATAATTAGATAGGCAGGGGGTTTACTCTCAGGTCTGGCAAATGTGTGTGTGTGTGTGTGTGTGTGTATATATAAGTGTATGTGTACTTGTGTATGTTTGTAGGATGAAGTATTTGTAGGACTTTCCCACCCAGTGTTCTACTTTTTCAGTCCTGCTGATGTCATTGCCTTTAGATGTACCGTTGGACAGCACTCAGCCGTATAAGCTCTGTGGAACCTGTAATAACTATGTAACAGTATAGTACAGATAACTAGATAGGCAGGGGTTCTACACTCAATTGTGGCAAATGTGTGTGTGTGTGAAGGTGTTTGTAAGCGTGTATGTTTTTAGGGTAATATATTTTGATGCCCCTTCCCACCCAGTAAATTTCCCATTGCCATACTTTACAAGGGCTCTTGAAATAATCACCTTTAACATACCTTGTGACACTATTAAATCCTATAAGCTTCATGGAATGTGTGATAACTGCATAACATTGTAGTATACATAATTAGATATGTAGGGGTTCTATTCTCAATACTGGCAACTGTGAAACTTTGTGTGTGTGTGTGTGTGTGTGTGTGTGTGTGTGTGTGTGTGTGTGTGTGTGTGTGTGTGTGTGTGTGTGTGTGTGTATGGGTGAGAATCATATCCTCTGAGGGTGCGGGTTATATCATTTTTGAGAGATGTACCACCCAGTATATGTCCCATTGCCCTACTTTACAAGGCCTGCTGTTGTCATTTATCCTAGATGTACCTGTGTGCATTTGTCAGCTCTCTAAGCTCTGTGGTGTGTGCAATAACTGTGTAATGCTATAGTTGAATAGATAGGTGGGGATTCTAATCTCAATACCAACTATAGTAGTGTGAGAAGCTTATCCCCTGTGGCTGTTGTGTATGTAGGTTATACCATTTTAAGACTTGTTGACCCCTACTCATGACATTACTTTAAAGACCCTGTTAATGGCATCTACCTCACATGCATCATGTAACACTATACAGCCCATACCAGACATCTGTACAGTTGTACATGGGATATCCACATGTTTGCAACCTATATGTTGACTGTGTCCCCTGGCAATTAGCATTCCTGTGATAACATTGCCAAACATGTCACATTTACCGTAGTGACACACATGCCAGCATCAGACTACGTACCTGACTGACACATCATGCTGATACAAAGTCTATCACACTATCACTTGTGCAGGTATGTAGGAGCAGTAGATGAGACTAATCACAATGTCTGTTGAATTATCCCACCATTCATGAAGGCATTTGCAAGATTGCCTGTTGTAAGAAGATGTATGTTATGTCCCAGGCATATAATGTAGGTGGAGTATGGCATGCGTACGCAGCACTATAGTACATACAAGTGGATATGTAGTGTTACTAATATGTCTATTGGTAACTGTGTATGTGTTTCCATATGCGCAGCTCCTGTGGCTGCCTTCAGTGTGTGTATGTGATGGCTATACCATGATGTGCACCTCTTCCACCCTGTGAACTCCCCCATTGGCAAACTGGTGTCGGCCTATACAGATGTCATCTACTGTACAAGCACAGTTACATAGTTTCTAACACTAAGCCACTGTGGAGCAATGGTCATATCACTGTGTATTGTACATTAATAGATGGGTAGGTCATCCACTCTGATAAGTGTCACCTCCATGTGCATGTTTGTCTTAATGCATGTCCCCATGCAGCGGTGCATGTGGGCACGCGCATAAACGTGCACGTGTGAGTGTTTGAGATGGCTCTAACATGTTAAGGACCTCTGAACACACCATTGCCAAACCTAACAGTCCCTGCAATTGTCACACACTTCAATAGTAGTGGCAGACATTGTGCTATCTGTGTTATGTATCCTGCGCTATTGTTCATAAGATCGTGCAGGTAGGGGCTGTGCTCAGCCCTTTGTCAGCTGCTCCATGTACAGGACTATGACTCTGTGTGCACTACCAGCATGAGAGGCCAGGCATGCATATGAGATAGCAGGCACACATTCTGGGGATTGTCAGGTTAGACTAACACAGGCTGAAATATGCCAGGAATACATACCCCAAACCTGTCATACACAGCACCAAGCAAACCCTCATCAACTGCATGACGGTCGAGTGGATGTGACAGAAATGGCAGGGGCAACAGGTGCTGATATCTTAATCTGTTGCATTGAATGTAATGGCTAAGCTGGTGAGGGACCTAGAGCCAGTACTCCGGTGACCTCCTCTGTATGTGTGAGCCTGTGTGCCTATGGAACACCCAGATGATGTGTATGTTGGCTAGGTGGCTGTGTCAAAGATATGTATGTAAGGTCACACTGTCTGCCAGAATTGCACCTCACACACTGTTGCATGTAAATACACCTGGTAAACATGTACATGTACAGCTGTATCTTGGCTATGATAAGATGACTGTGTTACAACTCTGCCTTACCCAACATTGCTACTGCCAGTAGGCCTATAGCCTGCAGACACACAGACACCTGGAACACAGCCAGAATACAGTATGTGACACTACAGCCAGTCAGTAGTACTAACAGCAATAATGCATCATGGCTAACAAGGTACATACACCTCAATGTGTACCCATAACTACTGCTAGCAGACAACACCTTACACAGCATGACATTGCTACACTGTACCATAGTTACCCTATGCATCTGACCCATATGAGCATGCCTGTGCATCGATGGTATGGATAACAGGGTTGTGGCATACATATCATCACATGCATAGGGTGTGGTGTTGGATTGCCAGAGGCCTATGCAGGGCCATATGGCTGACATTGTGTGTGTGTGTGTGTGTGTGTGTGTGTGTGTGTGTGTGTGTGTGTGTGTGTGTGTGTGTGTGTGTGTGTGTGTGTGTGTGTGTGTGTGTGTGTTTGGAGGGGTGATGTTCACCTGGGCTGTGCAGAGGAACTGTGCATGTCTGGTGCTGACTGGCCTGGAATAGGGATGTGTGAGTGTTCATCTGCACATCTGCAAGCAATGTGAATGCACAACACAGGTCTATGTTGGACAGCTGTAGATTGTACAGGGCAAGATGTATCATGCACCATCCCCTGGTAGGGATGTGATAACTGGTTCCACCTGGAGTATCACTGGCCTTACCAGGCCCAAGGACAGATGTACTACTACTCCCTGATGGTGACTGCTCTCTGATGGACCTGTGTTCCTGATGGGACTGGCCAGGACAACATGTGTATGGCCTGCCCTGGTGTGATGTGGACAGAACCATCCCTTCAGTAGTCCTGTTGGTACTGCCACTATGGGACTGTGAATGTGCATGGCCATGTGGGCTCACAGCTGATCATATCACTGACCTATGTCCACCTGGCAATGCCTTACTCCCACCACATGCTTTAGCACAGACAATGCATGGTCGAGCAGTGACAATGTCTCACCCCACTGTCTATCCCCAACATTGGCAGGATGATGTATGGCATCACAACTGCCATGGAGGTTGCTATGCATGGCAGGGAGCACTGCATGCATGACCCTGAGCATCTGTCTGGTGTTGCAGTCAGTACGTGCCTGTGCCTCCATGATGGACTGTAACATGCATCTGGTGACACCTGCCGTGGCACTTGTGGTAGGGGCTTGATGGGCAGCAGTCCTCTGTTGAGCACCCTTTTCCATCTGCCTGTGTGTTACCTCACCTGCCATCTGCTTTTGGCTGGTGTTTGTACTCACACTCACCATACTCAACACACTAGCCTTTTCATGACACCACTGTTACCCTGTCAACTATCCATGGCTGCTGGGGACTAGGCATGGGTGGGCATGCTGACTGTGTGCGGGGACATGGTTGGTGAAAGTGGGATGCAAAACAATGGCAAGGGTCCAGGTACCGACGACTCGACCTGTGCCTCACTATGACCACCATCATCATGGCAGTCCGCTAAGACACTGACATCAGATCATGAGTGGGGGGATACCAACCCTTGTGTTCCCCTATCAGGGGAACACAACATATGTAAAGTAATACCCTGCAGTATTATGTTTGCTGAGATAAACACACACACACACACACACACACACACACGCACACACACGCACACACACACACACACACACACACACACACACACACACACACACACACACACACACACACACACACACACACACACAC
Organism: Protopterus annectens; assembly: GCF_019279795.1. Lineage (NCBI taxonomy): Eukaryota > Metazoa > Chordata > Ceratodontiformes > Protopteridae > Protopterus > Protopterus annectens. The sequence continues at coordinate 916,639,049 of NC_056732.1, forward strand.
ACTCCTGGTACAGTTTGGCACAGCTGTGACACCTATGGGCCATTCAGTGCACACCTTATGATAGTTTTGCTTGCTGCAATCCATCTTTATCACTGCTACTGTCCGGCCCAAAATAAAAGGTGATAAATCCTACTGTGTGATAGGCCTAGTAGCAGAATGGTAATTGTGGCTGAGACCAAGGCTATTGGAGTGAGCTATAACTGATGAGGGGGCATGACTATACACTATCACTGAAGTACATACACAGTTCAGACTCACAGGGATTAATTTCAGACAACATTGCAGGACAGTCTGCAATACATACAGGACACAGGTTAAGTACTAGGTGCATAGCCTGATAAGATGATGCCAGGCTATTGGCTCTGATGCCCTCATAAGCCTGGCCCAGACTTTCAACCATGCCCCTTTCAAGCCAGCACCTGTTTCCCCTGTCCATCTTGGACACACACAGGATCCCACGGGTGTCTCATCCATTTCCCAGGCAGTTATCCAGCTTCCTCTTTTGGAGGGCTATACACATACACTGCTAGACATGGGGAGGGAGTGTATTTTACAGACAGTGTATTGCGTGGGCCACCACACTATCCTGCCATCAAGTTCTATACATGTCACAAACCAGGTGAGGGACTTGTGTGCATGATGCATGAGTGCAGTTTGTCTTACAGATATGCAGAGATGCCATCAAGGCTGGTTTGGACATGGCCTTGTATGCCAGAAACAGGTCACCTATGATCAGTCTGCATGAGACTGAGTACAGGGACAGGACTTTCAGCCTACTTGTATAGGATAGGTGTTGCAGACCCTGGAATTGCCTGGTCAGGATCCTCCGTGGTCTCTGCAACTGCTGCATTTGCTTGGCAAGGTACATACTGTAATGTGTCTGATAAGGGCGGAGTACAGGGATGTTGTGGCCTCCTGGTTCCTGGATGACATACCCATATTTGTAAGGTGGGGCATGTAGACAGCCTTCTGTACAATGGTGCCTACATGGTGGAAAACTGTCAGGTTGCTACCAACCTTTGTGCACAAGGGACTTCACACCTGATTGCATGCTCAGTACATTATTACTGTCATACTTAGTGTGGATGACATTTGTCACATCAGGGAGAATGATACCTCTCCTGGCATTCATTCTGTGGTAATGTTTTTTGCACTAGTCATTAGTTCGGTGAGTACCTCTTTGGGGATGCTCATATCAGTAGGGGAATGTAAGACAGTGGCCAGCTTGCAAGCATATGTACACCTGGTCATCCACAGACCACTGCTTTTGTCCTGTATTTCAGATACATATATCTCAAACAGTAGAAGCGCCCAGACCGATCCTTTGTGTACACCACTTTGGAAGAATCTAATACTAGAGGTGGGTTCCATTATTTTGACCAAGTGGGTACTATCATTGGGCCAGTTAGCTACCCATCTGGTAACATACAGGTTGGTGCCTAGCTGTGTAGGCATATGTATCCTGGTTGCCTGGGGATTGTTGTGAGGGAATTGGGCTAGGTGAAGGAAGGCATTGTTCACCATCTGCCCCTTGTCCTTGTCTGTGTTGACTACTTCAGAGAGGTCAACCAGGTTTAACAGGTCTGATCTACCTTTGACAATACCATGCTGCGTGGACTCAGGCATTTTGATGTTGCTGATGTCCCTGTTCATAATGTCCTTAATATTGTCTTCCATGTCCTTGCAGAGCTGGCTAGTTAGGCTGATGTCCATATGATTGCCTGGGTCAGTGGATTGATCTGCCTTTGTGTATAGGGATGACAGTGGTTGTTCTCTATGCAGATGGGATGACACTGGTGCTCAGGCTGTGTTTGACCACAGTGCTGAATGTATCTGAGAGCTCATGCCTGTGTACATGTAGGATGCAGCCAGGCATGGTATCAGGCCTATGGAGACCTCTGTGTGTTATCGTTGAAAGGGCATTATAGACCTGCTTTGGGATGTTGAGGGGAGGGGGTAGGTGCTGTGCATGCACATGTGTACCAATGGGGGGTCAGGGGGGTGATGTTTACACTTCACCTGTCTGCAGCCAGTTGCCGAAATCTATGCCATATGTGTATGTGGTGTTATTGATCACCACTACAGAGCAGATTTGTGTGTTGCCTCTGGAATTTGCATTCACATGTGTGGAAGGCCTAATGATTGGCCTTGGTGGATGTGTCCAATTTGCACTCAAAGACAACCTTAGGGTAAATCATGTGTGACCATATCTGCTTGTGCAGACCAAGGTGACATTTCTTTCAGTGAGGCACCTGTTCCTTCTTGGCCTGTCCAGCAATTATTTCCACCTATTATGGTATTTGTGTACTGCTGCTGTCCACCACAGGTGTTTACCCTACCTTGAGGGAGATTATGTCCTGTCAGGTATTGCTGAGTACATACTCCTCTTAAAGAAATCCCAATCCCTCCGAGCTACATGCTCTAGGGATCTAAACCTTCTCACCACAATACACAGAACATGCTGGAGGGATAGATTCCTGTCCCAGAGACTTCCCAAACTCTGGAACAAACTACCTATCTATATCAAACAAAGCTCCTCATTAGCAGTCTTCAAGAAAAATCTTAATGATTGGATGGGAAATAGGAAATTTACCCCAGGGATCACCTCTATGGCTCTGCTTGACAGGGGCACAGAAAAATAATTTTCTTGGGTGGCGAAAGCCAGGGTACCTTTTTGGCTAGGCTTTTATAGGCCCTAGCGCCAATAGTTTAGTACCTACCTATGAACCTATGAACATGCAGCTATGTAGGTGCCCACGTAGTATTGTTGAGTGGGCCTGGACACTGCTGCTAGTTCCAACAAATGGGACATTGGCTGTACAGCTACTTCTACCTGCTGTAGTGGTGTTATAGTCATTTGTGTACAGTTAATTCTGTTTCACACTGTAAGGGGGGACAGGGTAGATGGTGACCTGCAGAGTGATGGCTATGTGGTCAGATATTACCAAGGAAGATGGCACTGTAGGAGTGCTACAGTGGCTACCCATGTTGGTTAGGACCAGGTACAGGATATTTCCACCTGTCATAGGAGTGTTGATAGGCTGATCCACTGAATTGCCATTTACAAAGCTGAGGAATCTATGTGCGTTCATGTTCAGGTGGCATAGGTCATGCATTCTGTGGTTGGGTATTTGACATCACACAGGAGCAGAGTAGATAACTGAATTCTGACAGATTCCAGCAGGTGCCGATAGGTGTGGTGGGTGTCCATAGTCATGGTTGGAGGTCTGTAGCTAGCTATGATTTGAGTAGGTGTTTTGTCAGCTGTTAAGTGCACTCAGGATGTTTCCCATGCATCATATTGTTTGGCCAGCCTGGATGTGTGTATATGTATGCTAATGTTCAGCACTCCACCTCTTGTGGCTTTGCAGGCCTCCATTTGTGGTCTAAACATATGATGGGATGCGTGACCTGGCAAGGTTGGTGTGCTCTCCACAACTACAAACAGGTGTCAGTGACTGCACAAATATTTACATCCTACTGGTCAGGGTACGCTTGCATTGACATGGGTTTCATAATAAGACATCTAGCTCCAGTTAGGGAAAGACATCTGCACAAAGGCACAGATCAGTGGTGGGCAAAGGCCAGTAAATAGTGTCACTTTATGAATCTAGCTGAAACACACTTAGTTGCCAGCAAAGACGGTGTTGCATTCACATGTCTACTCTGTAGGATATGACATCTGACAATCAGATGTATGCTAATATGTTATGACTTCAGTCTTTAATGGGTTGCCAGTGATGTGCCAGACAATACACAACTGTATGAAGCACTGACTATGAATATGAGGCAGACATGTGGTCAGTCTGCAAAATTCTGGACAGTCGTCAGTTCAACACACACATCTGCACCAGTTGTGTACTATGCACATACCCTATACAAGTCTCTTACATTTGTAAGACAAGCATATGTATCAGAGTAGCATTCACAGGTGACATCTGAATAATTACAACATCCCAGGTAGCTGGCCTAGCATTGACACACTCAGTATTGGACAACACACTCCAGTAGTAGTCATACATGAGCTGACCTTTGCTGGAGTGACTCAGGGGACAAAGATGTGCTCCATGCCAATGTGGACAGGGCAAGTGGGAATGGTCAAAGGTGCTGGACAGCAGCATGTGAGTCCAGCAGGTGTTGTTGCAGTCTAGTGCTTAAAATCACATTTGACATTATTGCATCCCCCTTCTGCATTCCATTACAAGCTTACATGATTGACATACTTGTTATAGTGCTGAAGTGTTTCCTCACAACAATGCAAATGGTTAGGTTTGTGTAGTTGCAGTCTATCTTTGTGTAAATGGGTTGATACATGTGGTACATAAGCAACAGCTTGCCTTTTGTAGGTACTGCTTATGAGCAGGTAATGGCCTGTGCAGCAATCAGTGTTTCACACTTGCTACTTGCATCCAGAGCAGCTGTGTTGTCTTTCCATTAGCCAATGCCATAGCAACACAGTGCTATAATTACATCCTTCATGTGAGCCTTTCCTTGCCTGTGTGGAGAACATTATGGAGGTGTGGGGGCTACAGCTTCACAGACAGTAGGTGGGAATGCCTCTCAGGACAGGACATGTGGAGACAGCACACCAACATGGGGGACAAAGCTCCAGAATTGGGTAGAGATTGTAAGTAAGTAGTGCTATTATACACATAAAGGGTTGGTAGATTAACAGGGTTTGTCTGGATATGCATTTTCTGCATCACTTGATGTCTGACAGTAATATGTCTCTGACATACATCTCAACTGTCCTGATTTCCACAGACTGCCCAGAGGTTTGCCTGTTATGTTTGGTCTGTTCCTCTGACAACGTCTGTTTTTTTGCGAAATCAGTAGGATAATGTGAGGATTGTAGTCACTAAATATTGATATCCATTGGTGTTTCAGACATCATATCCTTGTGGGATGTTATGTTACAGCAAAGTCTGTAACACCAGCAACTGTTTCAGTTTGTAACACCATTATATGAAATATGTCCCTCTTTCTGGCCCCCCTGTCCCCCAAGTATGTCATGCTTTGTCAAGATGTCTTGCAGTAAGAGGTTCAGAGGTATGTTATATCATTATTTAGTGACTGCACTCCAGGTATCATCACAGTGACTTAGCAGACTCCTAGAAGTAGTATGCAGCAGTGGCCATGAATATGGTCCTACACCCTGGACATTCCATGGAAATCTGTACAGTTGAGTGTTATGTAGGTCTGGCCATTGTTAACAGACTGCCAAGACTGTGTAGGAGTGTTCTGTGTAAACATTTGTTGGGCTGAGTAGGGAGAGTAGCAGGTGTGAGTGTCATAGATCCTTTTTCTATCTGACTGTGCATGGTGCTACAGTTGCTGGTGATGTATCAGGTGTATACATTTATAGGGCAGACTGACGAATATCCTGTAACACCTCATGATTCCCAGTAGACTGTGAGTTGAGCCAGTATATGTCGATGTAGTGTGTAACTGACAATCAGGATATGTTTGTTCAAACAGTTGTTATACTCTAGGGTTCATTTGGGGTACTAGTATGTTGCTGTGACTGTGGTGCAAATGGCTGTGGGTGGACATTTTTGCACCAATAGCTGATATGCCCTACAGCTTCATCCCTGTAGTGCATGATATATTTGGATATACATGGGTAATTCTGCAGAGCTGATTTGGGGTAGTGTCTTGTTGGTCTTATTGTGGTTCAGAAGGTGCTGGGTGACATGGTTAGCAGCTGTCATGGGTTTTTCTATTCTGTGACATGACTGTAGTCATTCCCTCCACTGTCCAGATGTCTAGACACTGTCCAGATGCGTGACTCATATATTTGGTATGTTGCCCATAACAGTTGTGGGTTTCTGACAAACGACTGGGATGATGTGAGCATTGATTTCAGTATATAATGACATTAATTTGTGTTTCAGACCTGCAATCTGTCTGGAATTATATGTTAAAGCAAGCCAAGCTGCTCTAGCAGACTTCTATGTGTATGACAGCCATATTTCAAAGATGTCACTATTGTTTGCCCTTTATCCCCCCACTTTGTCTGGCTTTTTGCAGATGTCTTGCAGTAAGAGGCTGGTCATCTTTATATAAAGCTATGTATGTATATAAATAAATATATATATATACATATATATATGCATGTGTGTGTGTGTGTATATATATATATATATATATATATATATATATATATATATATATATATATATATATATATATATATATATATATATATATATATATATATATATATATATATATATATTGGCATGTACATATATGTATATAGAAGTACAACGGATATATATTTTTCCCTTATGTTAAATGACTGTCATGCATGATATGTTTGTTAAAACATTGCAAATTTCTACAGTTTAGATGGTGTAGAGGTACATTCCTTTGATTGTAGTGCACAGGGTCCTGAGTTCCAGACTTAGAAGTTATGACTTTTTTCATTAATGATAAATGACCAGAATGCATGAGATGTTTGTAAAAGCATTACAGATTCCCACAGCTCAGATGGTATAGTGGTATGTTGTGCACAGCATCCTGTGTTAGAGACGTGGCAGAGTTGCTTATTTTGTTGCTGGGCAGAACAAGGGCTAATGGAGGCAGAGTGATTAAAGCACTTTTAAGTAGTTGTAAGTGGGTTTGCATGGTTTTGCATGAAGCTAAGTGATGCTAACAGACAGTTAAGTCCTCTTAGCTTCACTTAGCACTGCTTACTCCCACTTACACCCTCTTTAATTTTAATTAAAGAAAAGAAAAAGGGGTGATAGGAAAGTTGTGAAATGGGAGCATGTAAGGTGTAAAACATTAGGAAAACCAGCTAGGGATGTGCAGGACAGGTGTAGGAAAGGACCATAGCTCTACATTTCTTGTACAGCAACAGCTGTGAATAATGTGTAGAATTTGGAATTTACAGCCTCACACCCCAGAGGGAGGGGTGTTGGCAACAGACATTTGCAGAATAATCTGTGGGTAGATTGATTAGTTTCACTGCATATGTGGGTGAAATGTAGAGCTATGTATGGGACAATGCTTTTTTTGTGGGACAGATGCCCTTTTTTTGTTTTTTAAGGTGAGAGTGGGATGTTGGGAAAGGGCTGTAGGTATGTTTGAGGAGGTAGGTTGGATAGGATAGGTTGCATTTGCAGACAGACAAGACAGCAGATAAGGGCAGTTTATGACACTTGAGGGGGTAAACATCTTTGATGGGAGGGGTGGTTGGGAATCCGAAACCCATGAGCCCACAAATGGTTACAGTGGGACTGATGTCCCCACCCCATGGGCAATCACCACTGCACCTTAATGGGCCTGAAGGTGCCTGTGCTGGAGGCTGGACAGGTGAGGCACCCTGCCCCTTGAGGTGCACTGGGCGGCCTCCATCTGGCACAGCCAGTTATCCAACTCTGTTTGGATGATGCTGTGCACCATACCCTGGAACTGACTGTGGGTGACAGGCTCCTGTCTATGCCCAGTTCCGGGGGGGGTGGACCCCATTCCCTGAGGCAGTTCCACCTGAAGGTGGTGCAGGACCAACGGACAAGAATGTCCCATGTTGGGTCCCAGACATGCTGGGGACCTGTGCCATGGCCAGATGAGGCAAGACAGAAGGATCTGCCGGGATCTGCATTCCCAAATGTACTATGGTGTTGAGGTTTTAAAAAATATGTTGGTTAGTCATGAATAACACATTTCAAGATTAATTATAGCAGCATGTGTGGATGTTCCAATTAACCCCATAAAACAGATTTGAAACATTTGCATAGCAAACAGAACACATGCATAAATGGAACAACATTATGCATCGTAACAGCATGCCGGTAACATTGATGGCAACAGGCCACCGACAGTGGTATTTGAACAAGGTATGTTAACATGCAACCAATCAATTATATGAACAATAATAAAACACAAGTCCCAACATTAGGTTTGGAGAACAACATACCCATAGTATACGAATTATAGTATTGATCCAGATAAGGGGTGGGGCGAGAGACACAAAGTACATTAACAGCTGTTTATGCTTCTATTTTCCACAACAGTAGTTCTCAATACTCTATGGGTTTGCCCTTACTTTACATCTACCTATGGACCATAGCTTCTGTAGCACAAACATATCTATCAAACTGTCAGCCTGAAATGGTATGGGGCAAACTGTGACAACTCTGGGTACATGACTAGAGGAAACTCGTAGCTGTCAGGGTTAAATAGCTTTGACTGAAGGGGTACCCTTAACTGCTGTTATGTGACTGTACTACTGGCATACTTCAACTGGTTTCCTTGCTGGGTCCAGGGTTATTGGCAGCAGTGACCACTAGCCATCACAATGTGACACTTGAGATAAATGTATCGGGAAGAGTGCGTGTTGTATGTCCCTATCCTGCTGTCATTTGCAGGTATGTGGTGGGACAGTTGAACAGTTGTACATAGTTTATTAGTATATACCCTTCATACAGCTACTACCAACATTTCTTTACCTGTAAAACCTGTGTAGAAAATTATCTGTTAACACTACCTGATTGTTTTTACATTTATTCCTGATTCCTTGTGTGTAGATATGCACGCATTTTAGTATCACTCTCTGGATTTGAACTATGTCTGGGCATGCAAAATTAATAACTAAGCTATTTTTCATCACACTGTGCTACTGGGGAATAGGGTTGCCACCTTTTCAAATGGCCATAGTGGGATATTTTTGGGACACACATCAGATTTTACAGGCCGACACAAACCCATGGTCAGTACAAAGGATAGAACTTTCCTTTTTTGCCTGAACATAAGCTTATTCTTGTAGCAGTTTATTTGCTTATCCTGTTTCTTGTAACATGTAGGTATTTTAGATACAGAAATAACTATTTTATGCAACTATTACATTACATATGGGACATAATTATGTCCTACAATCTCAGGACATTTGCCATTTATAATATTTATGGTCAGGACACAACCACCCAAAGAGGGACTGCCCCTCGCAAAGTGGGACAGGTGGTAACCCTACTGGGGAACTGCTGTTTTTTTGTTTCCTAATTTTCTGCCTAATAGTTTCTTGGCTAGACAGTCTGAATTTGTAATCCTGTGATGCATGCATGACAGACAGTGTACTGTGCATTAATCATTTGGATTACTACAATCTGGAAAGTAAAGGTTAACACAAGGCAATGCTGCATGAAACACACTTTGATACATGGTAAAAATGCTGAATAAAGGCACCAGTCACTGTAACCAGAAATCCAAAACAATACCTCAGAAACAGAAGAAACAGCCCTCTCTCACTCTTTAAATCCAAAGTTTAATATAGAATAATCCAACTATTCTATATTAAACTTTGGATTTAAAGAGTGAGATAGCGCTGTTTTTTCCCTTTCTGAGGTACTGTTTTGGATTTCTGGTTACACTTTGATACATTTCACATTACTATTCAGGGTTCAGAGCTTAGCGCAGTATATATTTCACATTTCATTTATATCTTGTTTTACAACTCCATTCTAAGTCTACAACAACATACCAGAGTAAACACAACAGTTTTTGTTATAGATGTTTATTACAGATCAATATTAGTCAGACAAACTTTATTTATTCAGTTAACACAGTAACAGTATACCTACTAGCAGTAAACAATATACTCCTTCTTAGTTATTTGCACAGTATACTGCAAAACAGATATTTACTCACCAGCCTGTCAGCACAGCCTCAGCAGCCTGTCAGCATGGGCTTTGATGTTACTAGCCCTCTCTGTTGCAGCTGTAGGGGAGAAAAACAAACATTATGCATAACTGTCTATCACATCCTCAGGCTAGAATTTGGTACACCTATATCTCTGATACTTACAAACTGCTGGAGCATGGTTGTCCCTAGAATCTTGGATCCACTGGTCCAAGAACACCCCCATCCTCTGCTTTATGTCGGCTTTGTGGTACCGGACCTGCACACCAGTTAGGGGGATGCCAGTAGCACTGGTGAGATCACGGGCAAGATGCTTCCAGGCCTCTGCTTTATACTGTGAGCCCTGGTACTGGCCCTGCAGCCATCTCTCATCATGGTTACTTACGAGGCATCCAGCCATGACCCTGGATTCTAGGGTGCTCCAGTACTGCACCCTAAAGCACGAACCCTTACCTACACCGTCCAAGGTTCCTGCACAGGTTGAACTATAACAGGTACTGTCTGTGTTCCCACCTGTGCAGTTTAAATAATGCCATATTCCCACCCTTGACTGAGTGGTTTATGTAATCTCAGAGTTGGGGAGTGGGCGAGGTGAGTGGTGCATTGTCCCCCAAATATGACATAATCAGTTATGTGTTATAACTCCATTTCTTATATTTGAATATAAAAAGTAATTAAAACATACTTTTTTATTTACTTAAAAATGTTTTAATCAGCCCTCCCAAATCTACAGTTGCAGCTCTTACTCTTTCTGAGCTGCATAGACATGATGTAGATTTAGAAATAAATAGTAGCTATGCAGAAAATATTAGGCTGTGGCAATCTAGCAATATTTGAAATGTGTTTCATTGTAAAACATAATTTCTTTCAGATGCAAATCAAATCTTTTCATTAAAGTAGCTGCAGAAATTTTACTTGTTTACTTTGTTTTTAATAGCAAAATATTGCACTTTATTGCATGATATAAAATGTAAGGATCTCAGTATCTGGACAATTGCCTTGTAGGACAGTTAGGATGGGGACAAAGTAAGGCACCAGTCGGTACCAGACTACCAGACACTGCCTATCTAGGGGGACCACAGATGTGGTTAGAGAGGGATACCATCTCAAGCTGCTGCTGCTCATCATCATACTCAAGATTTTACACTTGCCAAACAGATACATAACCACCTATGCGCTATAACTGTGCCTTTCTCATGCTAAATTCACTAATACCTCCATAACATAGCAGGCAGTAATGGCCTAACATCAAAAAAAAGCTCTCACTTTAATGATACCATACTACTAATGAATGTTTTTCTGCCTCTCCAGCCAACACTTAATACTATTTATTTTCCTCTGTCGTGTCCTTCCATAACATTCTTGTCTTTCTTATAATAACTCTGTCTCTCTCCATGCCTTTAATTTTCCCTCCTGCTCATTACTCCTTTTCATCTCATTCTATTCCACTATCTATTTTGGCAGCAGAATATTATTTTCAGCTCCATGCATTATTAGAAATATAGTCAACATTTTGAATAGCTATGTATTAGTTTTCTACTGTAAAATGTTTTTTATGTGGGTTTTTGTTGAGCCTTCCTCCCCAGCTCACTGCAAAATGTTTAATTTGTTGCAGGCTTTCACCCATCATATATAGTTTATTCAGCTACTGCTTAATGCAGTTTGACAAAAACAAAGTTGTCCTGCACCTATGAGTAAAATGTAGGGGGAGGGGAGTGGGGAAGAGCTAGGCTAGGGATTAAGGAATTGGCTAATCACTAGAGTCATGGCAGTGTAGGTACTGAAGGGGGATTGGAGTAGTTAAGGAAGTGAGGTAAGGAAGGGTGGGAAATATGATGGGTTTAAGTGTAGGGAGCTAAATGAAGTAGCTACATTTGGCATGCACTGGTGCAGTAACAGCTAGCTTACATCCAGACAACCTGTAGGTATTGTGTATGCAGGTAGGCCTTGGATGGTGGGGAGAGAAGGGATTAGTTTAACTGAGTTAGTTCCCTCCTCTCTCTTTGGTGTTTCACTGTTAGTAATTATTTAAGGTGGGGATGGAGTTTGGGAATATAGGTTGTGCTTTCTGGCATGGAAGGTTGCTGAGAGGAGAGTGTGTGTGGGTGAATGGTTGGTGGGTAGTGTCTATATGAGTGTGGTGCTTGACTTACCTGGGTATTGGTGTGATTCTTTGGGGGTTCGGTAGGCATGATATTGTGGTAGGTGCTTCCTGGTGTCCTGTGGTGTCTCCTGTTGTTTTTCAGTTGTTGAGGTGCTTGCTGGTGGTCCGGTGGTGGCTCCGTTTGGGTGGTAGGGCTGGTCGAGGTGGGTGAGGTATTTGTGGTCGCCCAGTGTCTCCAAGGTTGCTCCTGGTCATCCTGGGGTCTCCGTGGGATTCATTGTAGCCATGTGGGTAGGCCGGGCTCATCATTGCCTCCTTCCCAGTTGGGCCATGCAGTCGGGTAGTAGCATGTGGGTAATCCCAAAAAAAAAAAAAAAAAGTGTTTCCTGGTGGTCATGGTAGGCTGTGGGGGTCCAGCGCTGTAATCTGGTCTGGGTACATCGAGTTTGGTAGATCTTCTAGTGGTCCCTAGTGGGTTCATGGGCTTCTGTGGCCTTTGTCCCATCTCCGGTGTGCTCCCTGGTGGTTGTGGTAGGCTGTGGGGGTCCAGCACTGTAATCCAATGTAGGTACATCAAGTCTGGTGTCTGGTGGATCCTCTAATGCTCCCTGGTGGGCTTGTGGGCTTCTGTGGCCTTTCACTGGTCTCCGGTGTGTTCCCTCTGGCCATGGTAGGCTGTGGGGGTCCAGCGCTGTAATCCAGTCTAGGTACATTGGGTTGGTGTCTGCTGGATCCTCTAATGCTCCCTGGTGGGCTTGTGGGCTTCTGTAATCTTTCTCAGGGCTCTGGTGTCGTTTTTTCAGTTTCCGCGCATGCACGAGGTTGCTTTCGGCCGTTCCTTACGTGTGGTCATCCCCGCTGGCTTCCCTCAGCATTGGTAGTAGTGGGTATTCCTTTTTGCTCTCCCTGGTGGTTTCACTGGCAGCTCCTGCTGTTTTTTCATCTGTTTGGTCTGTGCGCCAGTTCGTGCATGCGCATGCTGGATATTGGCCATTACCTCTCGTAGGGATAAGGATTTGCAATCCAGAAGGTAGAGGTAAGGGTTACAGGCTTTTTGGTTGTTGAATGGTGCTGGTATCTGTGTGGCTTGAATGTAGGTGGGTAGAGGATAGGATTTATATATATATATATATATATATATATATATATATATATATATATATATATATATATATATATATATATATATATATATATATATACACACACACACACACACATACATACATACACCCCTGGTGATGATAGGGCAGGGGATGGTAGCTTTAGGGAAGTGTGTGGCTGAATGGGTGTACAGCGGAAGGGTGAAGAGTGTGCTAGGCAGAGGTATATTTTATTTATGGAAGAAGTATAAGTGCATTAGCTACTGATTAGAGTGTATGCTTAGCAGATAAGCTATGCAAGGGGTGGTTCTAGGTGGCAGAGTATAGGTAAGTAGGGGAGTTGGTAGAGAGTGCGGGGTATAAGACAAGAAAACGTTATCGGGTTTGGGGCGAGTAGGGTAGTCGGGTTTGTGGAACAGCGTTAATATTGTGTTCCTTTTTTATAGATGGCTAAGTTACCAGAATTGCGACAACGATGGTAGGCTATCGTAGCCCAAGTGGAAGAATTATTCCAGGACATGACGAGGTCCAAGGTGAAGCCAGAGAAAGCTTTAGGCAGGAAGAGATGGTGCCCTATGATGGAGACTCCAAGCCAGGGGAAAAGACAGCAGGCAGAGAAACAGATGGTTACAGTGGAGGCTCCTGTTCCCAGTATGTCGCAAGGTGAAGGTGCAGGTAATGATATTAATTTACCAATGGTTGGGGAACAAGGTAGTGAGGATTGCGAGGCATAGGCGGTTGATGAGGTCTTGTTGGATGGGGATATGGAAAGGAGAGAAACGTATCAGACAGAGTGCAAAGGGGGTTGGTACAGGCAGCCAGGTGTGCAGGCGGACAGATGGCTGGAGTGGACCTGGGCTCTAAGGACAGCTTGACTGGTTCAGAGGTAGGATCAGATTTTGGCCTGTGGCCAGGGGACTGGCTAGCTACTCAGGCGGTGGGACAGGGCAATAGAGGTTATTTTAACTCCATGCATTTCGGGGACGGTGAAAGAAAAAATCTGGAAAGGTGATTATGTGGATGTGTTTAAGCTGCTAGATGTGGTTCAGAGGTTAGTGGAAGCAGAGTCAGATACTAGCAAGTACTTGTTGGTGGTGTTAGCAGTGCTGGGTAGTAAAAGGACAGGTAAGCTTAGACCCAGAACTTGGGACAATTGGGTGGTTGGCTTTATTTATTACATGACAGTGCAGCTGGAGAAGGATGGAGTGTTGGATTTGCCCCTTTTGGGATATTTTCTCACCATTCGGGAGGTACAACGTTTGAGGCCAGGGAACTCATGGTTGTGGTATGATGAGCAGTTCTGTAAACGGAAAGCAGTTGACCAGTCTCTGCGGTGGGAGGTGCGTCATCCTGATATATGGCTGACTATGATGATGGACAGCTTTGATGGGTTTAATAGGAGGATGAGCATGGGTGAGGCAGGTGGGGTGTGTTGCTCTTTTAACAATGGTACTTGTTCAAGGGTTGGGTGCAAATTTGCACACACTTGCTTAAGATGTGGAGGAAATCATTCCACAGCTTACTGTGGATGGCAGGGTTTTGGTTAATGGAACAACACTGGCATGGGCTAAGAGGGTGATTTTCTTTCCTCTCAAGGATTACAGACAGCTCAAGGTAGGAGCAATTTTCGTGGACTCAGGGGACTGGGATCCTTTAGAGGCAATAGGGGAAGGGGTGCCTTTCCCCATTAAGGTAGAGGTATTGGAGGATATGCTTTGCAAGTGTGCTGATTTTGCTCTTAAGACTGAGGTCATTCAAGGGATTCAATGGGGATTTCCCATTAAGTCCACAGTGGAGTTGGGGTGGGGGAGTTGTAAGAACCTCCGTTCAGTGCAAGGGAAAGAGGATGTTTTGGAAGAGTTGGTAGGTAAGGAGTGTAAGGCAGGGCGTTTGTGGGGTCCATTTGATACACTGCCTTTTGTTAGCTATAAGGTGTCGCCATTGGGGTTAGTGTTGAAGAAACAGCCTGGGGAGTTTAGATTGATTCATCATCTTTCATTTCCAGAAGGGAGGTCAGTGAATGATTTTATTGGGGATGAAGTTAGGGTGCATTACGCCTCCTTGGACAATGCAGTGCAGGTGATCAGGGAATTTCCAGAGCCATGGTTGGTTAAGGTTGACATTGAATCAGCTTTCCATTTGTTGCCCATTAGGAGGGAGGATTGGCCATTGCTGGGGATGAAGGTAGGCAGTAAGTACTATTTTGACACTGCCATGCCAATGGGTTGTTCCGTGGCATGTGCACCATTTGAGAAATTTAGTACCCTTTTACATTGGATTTGGAATCAGAGGGTGGGAACGCAGAAGGTGGTGCATTATTTGAATGTTTTCTTGTTAGTTGGGAAAGGGAGGGTGGGGGCTCAACAGTGGTTGCAGGAATTTACCAGTATGTTTGAGGAACTGGGTGTACCTTTGGCACAGCACAAGATGGAAAGTCCAGCAAGAGTGTTGGAGTTCCTGGGGTTAATGATAGATGCAGAACGGGGATTGTTTTGTCTACCCCAGGATAAGATAGAGAGGCTGCAGACAGCTATACAGGGGGTGTTGGACAAGAATAAGATTTGACTTGGTTCAGTCATGGAACGGTTGGGTCTTCTGAGCTTTGCTTGTTGAGCGGTACATCCAGCTCAGACGTTTTGCAGGGCATTAGCTTATATGCTAAAAGGGGGTAGGAGCAAACATCATTGGGTTAGGGTGGCCAGGCTAGTGCGGGAGGATTTGAAGTTGTGGGATGGTTTTGTGCAACAATTTAAAGGGATTTCCTTTTGGCAATTGGATTGGGTGGGTCAGGAAGAACTTCAGTTGTTTATGGATGCAGTTGGTGGTATCGGCATGGGGGCTTACTTTGTGGGAAGATGGTTTGCAGTGCAATGGCCTCCAGATTGGAATGAGGAATGGAGGTGTGCTGTTGCTTTTTTAGAACTGATGCCGATATGAGCAGCTTCGGTGGTGTGGAAGGAGCAGTTGAGGAACAAGTGGGTAGTTTTTCATTCGGATAATATGGCTGAGGTGAAGGTGTTACAAAAGAAGACAGCTAGGGCAGAATTGCTGTTGAGGATATTATGGAAGTTGGTATTGCAGATCCTGTTAATACATTTTTCTTTTACAGCGGTACATATGCCTGGTGTTAAGAATGATATTGCTGATAGTTTGCCCTACTTTCAGTTTTGTAGGTTTCGAGGGTTGGTTCTGGGGGCGGTTGAGGTGCCAGAAACACTACCGGAGGAGGTGTGGAATCTTGGGGCAGGATAATCAGGCATCTGGTGCAGCATTCCTGGGCTTCTTCTACAAAGAAGGCATACGGTAGGGATCTTTTTGATTTGAATCAATTTGTTTTGAGATTGCCGGATGAGGAAAGGGTATGGCCAGAGGAATTATTGTTAAGATATTTGGCTAGTGCTTGGGAGAAAGGTAAGGATTTGCAGACAGTTAAAGTAGATCTGGCGGCTATTAGCAATTGTGCTAAGTTGGGGGGGGGGGTTGCAAGATTTTACAAAGTCCTGGACATTAGGACATATGTTGAGAGGGTGGGGGAGGGTGATGGTGGAGCGCAGGGATATACAGTTGCCAATTACAAGGGGAATATTGAAGATTTTGTTACATGGGTTAGGATTATTACATGGTGGGTCACTGGATTATTTTATGTGGGGTGCTCTATGCACATGGTTATATTTTGGCGATTTCAGGGTGTCAGAATTGTTAAGTTCCTTATGTTGGGAGGATGTTATAGTGACTGAGAGAGAGTTCAACATTGTAATACAGAAAAGCAAGATGGATCAATTGGGTAGGAGATGTACAGTGGTGCGTAAAGTGGACAGGAACCTTCGCCTTTGCCCAGTAACTCGGATTACAGAATTTAGGAGTAGGAGGTTGGGGTGTTCAGAGAGGTTGGTGTTTTGTTCAAAGGATGGCAGGGTAGTTTCTAGTAGTAGGTTTATTACTTTAATTAGGAGGATTTTGGGTTGCATGGGATTTCTGGCTAAGAAGTTTGCAGCTCATTCTTTTGGAATTGGGAGGGCTTCAGATTTGGCTAGACAGGGTAGTTCAATTGAGGTTATTAAAAGGGTGGGCAGGTGGGCCTCAAATGCCTTTTTATCTTATATTAGATGGTAGTGTTTGTGATTATTGACATTTTTTCTTTTTCTTTTAGGGAAGTGTATACTCATTTTGGGCCATTCGTATATCCACTGGGCTGAGAAGCGTGCTTCAATCAGGGAGGATGGAAGTAATGTGTGTTTATCTTATTTAGGATGCTCTGTGTTTTGGCATGGGTTAGGGGTATGCATTGGGATAGGCTGATGTTTGAATTTCAGAAGGCTAAATCCCGGATGGGGTGTCCTGATATAATAATAATTCATTTGGGAAGTAATGACTTGGGTATTTTGGTTAAGAAGTGTTTAGCGGAGATTATTTTGCAGGATTTGTGGAGACTACAGGATAGGTACCCGGGTATGCAAATATTGTGGTCGGAGTTGATTCCTCGATTGTGTTGGAGGGAGGCGTGCAGTTATAAAGCAATTGAAAGGGCCAGGAGGTTTGTTAACCATACATTGGAGATGCAGCTAAGAAAATTGGGGATATATATCATTCAACATGGGGAATTTGGGCAAGGAGAGGTAGGTTGGTATACGGATAGAGTTCATCTGAATGAAACTGGTTTGGATTTGTTTAATTTGCATCTCAAGCTGTTTCTACAAGAGATTCTGCAGGTTAAGGTTTAGGAGGGGGAACAGTCTGGGATCAGGCTGGTGGTGGAGAAGAGGGACAGGATTGTCCTCTTCTGTTCCCCTCTAAGGATGTGGTTTGATTTGGCCAATGATTTTGTGTGGTGGAAGGTGAGCAGGTATGCTGCCTATTATTTGTGGTGGGGGGGGAGCAGGTACACTGCCCCAGTGGAAGAAGCTTCAGGGTGAGGAGGTACGCTGCCCTGAGGTGTAATCGAGCAGGGTGAGTTGTTACGTTGACTTGAGGATTGTTGTGGCTGAAGGCAATTGATGTTGTTTATATGTTTGAAGTTCATGTATGATAATATATAATGAAAGTCGTCAAATGGCTTTGTGTGTTTAGAGTGGTTTGTTCAAAAGGGGGGCCGGGACAAATGCAGTTTGGCACAAACAAAGTTGTTCTGGACCCATGAGTAAAGTGTAGGGGAGGGGGGTGGGGAAGAGCTAGGCTAGGGATTAAGGGATTGGCTAATCACTAGAGTCATGGCAATGTAGGTATTGAAGGGGGATTGGAGTAGTTAAGGAAGTGAGGTAAGGAAGGGTGGGACTCAGGATGGGTTTAAGTGTAGGGAGCTAAAGGAAGTAGTTACATTTGGCATTAGTTGGTCCCTCCCACCCTCCCTTTTTTGGTGGAGGAAGATTTGGTTGGTTGGAGCGGAGAAGAGGGACAGGATTGTCCTCTTCTGTTCCCCCTCTAAGGATGTGGTTTGATTTGGCCAATGGTTTTGTGTGGTGGAAGGTGAACAGGTATGCTGCCTATTATTTGGGGGGGGGGGGTGAGCAGGTATGCTGCCCCAGTGGATGAAGTTTCAGGGTGAGCAGGTATGCTGCCCTGAGGCATAATCGAGCAGGGTGAGTTGTTACGCTGCCCTGAGAATCGTGGCTGAAGGCAATTGATGTTGTTTATATGTTTGAAGTTCATGTATGATAATATATAATAAAGGTCATCAAATGGCTTTGGGTGTTTAGAGTGGTTTGTTCAAAGGGGGGCTGGGACAAAAACTGTTTGAATCTGTTGTGGAGCTTTTCTACCTGGGCCTTCACTGAAATTGGGGTACTGGCTCAGTCAGACTTTCCTGGCTATCAAATGACAAATATAAAAAAAAGTCATAAAAAAGTGATGATACTGCACTTTGTATCATTTAGTTTGAGCACATTTTTGGTACATGAATAGTTAAGTAGGGTAAGTTCATTTTGGAGGGTTTGGGTATCACTATGTGACTTATCAACAACCCCTGTTTACAATCTTTTGTATGCATGCCCATAAATATATTCACTTTTGTATGCACGTCTGTGTGTGTGTGTGTGTTTGCGTGTGTGTGTGTGTGTGTGTGTGTGTTCGCATATGTGCATCTGCTCACATGTGAGCATGCTTTTGTGCACATGTGTGTATGTCAGTGTGTGTGTGTGTGTGTGTGTGTGTGTGTGTGTGTGTGTGTGTGTGAGTGATTTTTTTGGTAGCTATTATCTTTTGTTTTATGAATAAATGGATTTTTAACCTTTCTCACTTTATAGTAGACCTTTGCTTACACTACAGATAGAAGATAGGTGAGTGGGCCTTTATATGTGAGAAAGAGAGCAAAGTTTAGTCATCTTCTCTGGCTACTGTCCTTCAGTAATATGTATCCTCTTCCTGGATCTGTATTTTTCCTATAATCTTACTTTATCTCATTTACCAAACTGCTGTGCAGGAATAGCTATTGCATTTTCCTTTGCAGTTTAGGACTAAAATTAGTCAGCTCTCTCACACTGCAAGCACAACTTTAACTCTATTATTTAATTTGTGGTTCCTCATATTAATTGATGGTTGCCTTTGCTTAATAGGTCCTTGAGGACTGGATGCAGGTATTCAATGTCTCAGCATGTCATGCAGATGATCAAAGACTATAATATTAGTCCATTTGTCTCCTGATAGCTAACTATAATTAGGAAATTGCATTGGAATAGCTTAAAATTCCCTGTCCTTTCTGGATGTCTTAGAAATTAAAGCAGCAATAAGCAGATAACTAGAAGAAAACTCTGTTACTTGTTTGTTATGGTACTAAGATGATAACTCACCCCTAGGTAGTAGTACCTTATTTCGTTTTGGTTCTTTGCTGTCACGTAACACCCACCTTCTGTTGCTGTTGGACATGATCATCTAGCTTTTGAGAGCGTAAAATTCTTAATATAAGACTGGAGAGTCTATAATTTGAGTTTAGGGTTGCAGTTCATGTTAAACTGGTGATTAAACCATACTATAATCTATTTCTTGCTATCTGACACATGTTGATGTTCTAAAATATAGCATTAATGTTCAATATCCTTTATCAGTTTGAACTCAGGTTATCCCTTTGAGGACACAAATGATTCATAATTGGAAATCTGTTGCAAAGAGCAGACAAATCTGTTTTTGTAGTGTTTCAATCTGCTGCATGAAACCACAGATTCTTTATTTTCATCCATCTCCTTATTGCTTATGTTTACCTTTAATATCGTTTCCATGCCATTCCCAATGATTATTATTATTATTATTATTATTATTATTATTACTATTATTACTATTATTATTAAACAGGGAATGAAAACATGGACACCAGCATTACTAGTGATTGAAGATGAAACTAGCATAATGTGCATTGAACCATTTTTTTATTTCACATTTAAAAAAAGTGAGAACATTTCTTCACTGAGACAGAAAAGAAACGGAGAAACTGTACCCAAGGAGCTATTGTATATCTTTCCAGAATTTAGACCAGACATACCATTTCACAGGGGATAACTGAAAGCAAATGTTCATGCATCTATTGCTGTCTTTATAAAAAGGAGATTATGAAAGAACTGCCACATATAATTATATAACTGACATGGCAAAATACTGTTTATATTGTTCATTGACATCAGCTCTACAGAAACCAAACTCTAGATCTCTCACAAAGCAAGGTTTAAAAGTCTTTGTGTTATACTTATTAGTGACCAATAACAGAATTCCCTTATGACTTCTACCACCACAGCTTGAAATGGACCAATTATTTTTCCTGTATGAAAGAACCTGTGATGTAATACAATTACATTTTATAAGGCTGAAACAAGAGGACCAAACCTCTTCTTCTCTAGAAAATAATTCTTTAATAATATAAGGGATAATAAATAAGTTGTTGCTGGGTCTGTTAAAAGAAGGCTTTCTATGCAGTCATTGTTGTTTTTATTAACTACATTTGAGAGCAGCTACAGAAATCAGACACTTGACCAAGTCACAGTGAAAGATGGCCACATCCAACAAATAGACTTTCTCCATATATAGATTTTATGGACAAGTTTGAACTTACTTGCCCAGTCATTCATGCATTTGACCATTCAACTATAACTTTTAAATAAAATGTGTAGTTTCAGTTGTATACTAAAGTGATAAATGTTCAATTCCTAATTATGTTTATACAATCCAACACTAGTTTTAAATACCTTACTAGAAGATGTTGATTTATTAGTTTTTAAAGAGATTATTGTTTTATATTAAAGCAATGCATTTCTTATTTTAGCAATATTAATAATATAGTAAGGAAAAACAAATCACATTTGCCATGGTGGTTTTCAGCTAAACATTTTTACTGTAAAAAGAATACAGGATCATTGTTTTCTTTTTTCCTGTCTTCTTCACCATGGTAGTACCTCTCAACCTCTTAGGGCAAGAAATTCAGGCAAAGCCATGAATAAAAGTGGGGCACAGGCTCAAAAATAGGGACAATTTTTAAATATAGCTCTTACAAACTTAGAAAGTTGATAGAATAACAGGCTTTGCATTAACACACATTTTCTGACGGGTATGAAGTCAGAAACTCAAATACGTCATTATTTTCTAACTAGAATCTTTAATAATTTACAATTAATTTGACAGAAAACCTCAATTTTATGAAAAAACAAACCAAAAATACAGTCCTGAAATATCACATTTTGTGGCTTCTAGTGCTAACCCCTGGTCATTATTTCAGCTGCTATCTTCAAGACTAACTCCATTTTATAATCACCCTTATCATAAAATGACTTAAGAAATGTAAGCAGTGTCTTAAATTGTGGCCTCCCTAAAGGTTTATACAGCTAGCCTGTTGTGATAGTGTTGGGCTTAAAGCCATGACTATGACCCAGATGATCCAGGTGTCATTAGTAACTCAGACACTTGATGGCACATGCAGAAAGGATGGCTGTGCAGAATGTATTTTTAGGTACATTATCAAGCTTGACCAATGGTGGAAGCTGGGGACTCATGGAGGCTGTTGTACTGTAGGGAGTAAGGCTCAGGATGGGTTACACACAGAGTTGAGGACAAGATGCAACAGAGCACATGAAATGCCATTCCTGAGGATGGGATGAGCACACACAAGGGCCAAGTGAAAACACTGTCCAGCAGAGCCAACTTCCCTTGTCTCCTCATATGCTCTTGACATGGATCAGGCTTAGCCTATAGAAGTTAAGACAGGTCTGGTACACCCATTGGTTGAGGACAGGTCCTAAGAGCAAATGATGCTCAGCTATGTTGTGTCAAGAAACATGCAGTAAAAAGTTTGCTGGTTGAATTATAACTGTTTTATTATGCATTAAATGAGTAGCTTTCAAATGGCTGTTTTATATTACTCCCTCTCACATTGTATGTTTACTTTGAGGTCATCAGAAATTAGAGGCCCTAACTGCATATCTGTCTCACTGGTGTTAGCACCTGTTTTCTCACTTGCAGATACCTTTTTCAGAAAGGTTTTCATAAACAATTACTTCTTCACTGTGGACACATGCCTAAGAGAGTATACATATGTGTGTGTATAGGGGGGGGGGGGGGCATGTCATTACTGCTTTGTACAACTAGTGAAATATTGAAGATATATGAGCATGTCTTTATTTAGAGCAGTGTCATTCAACATTGTAGTGCAGTCAACTTTCAGAGTTATCTATTTGTAAAGTCTGTTTACTAAATTACAGTAAAGAACAATGTGAGGAAAAAAGCATACCCGTGTTAGAGAAGGAGCATATTCCCATTGGTCAATAAGATCAGAAAAGCATAGTTTCTTTCACTACACAAGGTAACTAGTTTCATGTTACATAATGAGAAGTCAAAAAAATCGTCTAAACAGGCAAAATAGACCAAAAAGTAACAAAATCAAATCAAAAGAAAAAAAAAACAATGGTCCAAAACTGTCAATTTATTATATAAGAAATCTTTCAAGTCAACAGACTCTTCTTCAGTGTTAACTAAAAACAGACAAGCTGTAACTAAAATTCATACAATTAATATATACAGAAGTAATAGAAGCATTTATAAATACTTCCTATTTTTCCTATTTCACAAACCTATATAGGGAGAGCCTTGCACATCCTACCTATATTATAGTATTAAGTTACATAACAGTGTTTCTCTTTCAACAATGGCTTCCAACTATTAGTAATAGTTAATCCTGGTGGATGGTCAGCATAAAAATTATTAATCCTTTTATACTTTTCAATTTCTGTCTTGTTTCTAAGTTAACAGCTCCTACTCCCAAGTGTTATCCGTGATAAAGCACAAAACTTAAAACTATGCTGTACACCATTCATCATAACGTGTTTAGCCAAAGCATTGGGGGTAGACAACATCAGTGTGGTATATTGAAGATTTACCCACAGCTGGTGTGGCTTAATCATGAGGGCAAAGCCCAAATGATTAAACAAAGGCAACCATGGGTATATCTTCAATATGCCACACCACATAGTTGGTTATTGCTAGCATTCAATGACATTATTTAAGAAAAAAATTACTTTTCTTAAATAATGTCTTTGTATAACTGCTCAGGGGTTCTCTTCCACTTTTCCTTTGATATCCAGGAGCTTTGTTGATGCACTGTGCATGCATATGGGACTTGTGTTCCTATGCTTTTGCAGTAAACCAGTGCTGTGTGAAGAAGCAATGGAGAAAGGAATATTAACGAAAAATACGAACACTAAAAAGACTAATAATAAAAAAACAAACACTAAAAAGACTAATAATAAAAAAACAAAAGTGATCCGTAGACTGATATCACCATTTTTCCAAATTTATTGTAACACACTAAGCGCTTTCACCCAGCCAGTCCGTGGGTTTCATCAGAGTAAAAGACATTAAAAACCTTTTCAGTTTTATACAATTCAAACCTATCTTCGACCAATCACATGTCCACTTCAATTAAATTGTGATTTGGAACCATCAATTAATACATTTCTTGTTACTTTTGTTGCATTAATTAATTAAATTAAATTAAGTTAAGGTTTTTAATGTCTTTTACTCTGATGAAACCCACGGACTGGCTGGGTGAAAGCGCTTAGTGTGTTACAATAAATTTGGAAAAACGGTGATATCAGTCTACGGATCACTTTTTTTTTTTTTTTATTAGTCTTTTTAGTGTTCGTATTTTTCATTAACAGTTCATTTATTAAGGTTATCCGTTATTCTGGTACACTGTTTAGTTTTGGGATTTAAAGATAATGGAACAGCTTTTACAACAGCAATTGCTGATTACACAATGCCTTATAGCTACATTGCAGGAACAAAGAACTGATATTATGGTTCGTAATGGGACTAACAATAATTTAGAAAATGGTAATGTTTCATTGACAGAAACTGAGGAACAATTGTTCACAATACACTCTACACCAGGTACATCACAGAGTGTTCCGTCGGCTAGTGATGGCTCGGGGGATTTGATTGGAAGTCGAACATTATGCTCAAGGACAGGAAGTCAAGGGCAGGAAGTTCCGCTTCCGAATTCCAGCACGAATGCTAGAGATGGCGCAAAACCTAATGGCAGGAGTGGCCAGAGGATTCCTGACATAAAGGATGTACTTTCAGCTCCTAAATTTGTTATTCCAACCAGCAATAATGCTCGAGACATGGGATGTTTGAACAAACAACTGCAGGACTTTGAAAAGACTTTAAAGAAGTTTAAGACACTCCAAATGGACAATGTTTATCTTGAGAGGTCGTTGGAGTTAAAACAGGTGCCCAAAGGATTACGTGTATTTAAATTACCCTTTGGGTTCGAACACAACAGTGAGTTGTTCAATTAACTTATAAATATTTTTGATAACACAGGTATGGAATTGATGAGATTAATTATTAAGAACAACAATTTAAAACTTGCTAAGTTGAATGAAACATTGCTTACTTTAGACAATAGTATACGAAATGATTTATTGTTTGAATATAACAAACATCGTTTTGATAACATTATAATAGACATGGATAGATTTGTTAATAAGGGTCTAGATATAAAAAACAGCAAATTACATAGGGACAGTCAAGATTACACAAATAGAAAGGCCTATGCACATTTTAGGGAATATAAATGTAATAGAGCAATGACATACAATAATACAGGTATGGATGACCATATAGTTGATGGTGATGATACGACACAGCAAATGGAGAATCAAAATCAAACAAGGGGTCAAAATAGTAGGGAAAACAAAAATATGGACAAAGCTTTTTTAGAGGAACCAGTAATAAGGAGGTCAGAGCGTATAAGGGATCGTTACCAGGGTCAATATCAACAACAGTACCAGAAGAGGGACAGAAGGTACAGAATAAACTCACATTATTGAATGAATAAGTTGATATATCACTGGACAAAGTTGTTAGAACTGTTGAGAAAGAAGTAAACACATTGTCTGATGCTGATATAATACAGAATGAGTATGTAGAAAAAGAGAAGGATTTATTTGATAACACTATGTACAATGATTCATTTTTTTCTAAATATGTTGAAAATATTGAATTTCTGGATGTGATAGACAACATAGGTTCATAGGTTCATACTAGGCTATCTGCCCTAGGGCATTTATAAGCCTAGCCAGAGTGTGTTTGGCTTTCGCCACCCATTTTAAATTAATTTTGCTATGCCTTTTTTTGAGGTTAGTATACTGTGCCTCTGTCTAACAGTGACACAGAAGTGATAGCCGGAGTAAACCTACGATCTCCCATCCACTCATCAAGATTCCTCTTGAAGAGAGTCAATGTGGGACTCTGCCTAACCTGGACTGGGATTTTATTCCAGAGTGAAGGGAGCCTCTGGGTTATGAATCTGTCCCTCCAGCATGTCCTATTTATTTCAGTGCTGAGGTTCAAGTCTCTCAAGCGTGGCTCGATGGGATTTGGATTTTCTGAGGTGCAGCATGTCCATTAATTCGGGTTGGACATGGCTTTATACGCCAGGCACAGATCGCCTCTGAGCAGGCGGTATGCCACTGAGTAGAGCTGGAGTTTCTTTAACCGGCAGCATATGGCATCTGTTTGAGTCCTTTGATCCTCTTGGTGAGGTACTTTTGGGGTCTTTCCAGTTGCTGCAGGTGTCTGGTAAGGTACATCCCAAAAGGGGCATTGTACTCAATTATGGGCCTGATGAGGGATGAGTAAAGAGGTACGATGACCTCCCTGATCTAGATGTGAATCCCTTCATGATTAGGTGGGCTATATAAAATGTTTTTCTAACCACTTTGGCCACGTGGTTGTCAAATGAGAGATTGCTATCAACTTGGGTCCCCAGGTCCCTAATGACTTCTTCTGTACTTAATGGATTACCACCTATGTGGTAATTTGTGGGCACTTTGTTTTTGCCAAAGGGGATGACTATACACTTTTTGGCGTTTAGCATGAGGCCATGGCTCTGGCACCAGTTGTCTGTTTCTATGAGGCCCTTTTGGAGGATGCTTGTGTCAGCTGGAGAGTTGATTATGGCGCCCAGTTAGCAGTCATCTGTGAACTTGGTCAGCCACAGTCCTTCCGTGTTGGCCTGTACCATCGAGAAATATATACCGAACAAGAGAGGTCCCAGGACTGAGCCTTGTGGGACGCCACTTGTAACTGGTTTGGAGTCTGACATGGCTCCAGCAATTCTAACCATGTGGGTTCTGTCCTTGAGCCAGTTTGCAACCCATCTAGTGACATAGGGGTTTATATTTAAGCTGGTGAGCTTATCTATAATGCCCGAGTGGGGTATTGTATCGAAGGCTTTTGCGAGGTCCAGGTAGGCTGTGTGGACCACCTTCCCTCGCCAATGGCCTTGGTGACTGTTTCAAAGAAATCGACCAGGTTTAAGAGGCAGGATCTGCCCTTAACAAAGCCAAACTTGGTAGGATCCAGTGTCTGTAGGTCCCCAATATCTTTATTTATGAGGTCCATGATGATCCTTTCCATAGCTTTGCAGACCAAGCTAGTCAGGCTTATGGGGCGATAGTTTCCAGGATCCGTTGAGGCATCACCTTTGTGGAGAGGGACCACTGTTGCTGTACGCCACTCTTTGGGTACATATCCTGTAGTAAGGCTAAGATTGAA
Source organism: Protopterus annectens (assembly GCF_019279795.1). Taxonomy (NCBI): domain Eukaryota; kingdom Metazoa; phylum Chordata; order Ceratodontiformes; family Protopteridae; genus Protopterus; species Protopterus annectens. The sequence continues at coordinate 916,665,929 of NC_056732.1, forward strand.
CAGTAGTTTTATGTTTGGGTTTAGCTCTTCTTGGAGTTCATGTAGGACGCAGCCCGGGACACCATCTGGTCCCATTGATGCTGTGTTTTTTGCTTTGGAGAGGGCGGCTCTTACCTGAGCATCTGAGATGTCAGGGGCAGCACTCTGTTGGGATAGATATTTGCCCTTTGGTGGGAGAGGGGAGAAGTTTGCACTGAACCTGTCAGCTAGGATGTTGGCAATGTCTGTGGGCTCGGTGTATTTTTGTCATTTGGACTAATTCTGAGCATATCTGGGAATTCCCACCCAGGTTCCTAACATAACTAAAGAAAGCCTTGTGATTATCCTTAGTGTCCTGTGCAATTTTTCTCTCGAAGCTGGCCTTAGACGATTTTATGAGTTCCCGTAGTTTTTTGCTAATACTAATCAGAGATGCCTTCCCTTTTTGGGATTTTGCTGTATCATGTAGTAGCTTCCTCCTTCTATTGTATAGTTTGTTTATGGCTGGGGTCCACCAGACAGGACGTCTGCCTTTGGAGGATTGGGTCTTGGTTTTATTTGGGATTGCATGATCCATGCATTTCTGAAGGTGTTCATAGAATGCGTTTATAAAGGATTCTGGGGCCGTATTTTCCACAGGCCCGGGGACTTTGAAGGATTTCGCCTCGGTTTTGAGGCGTGTGAAATTTGCTTTAGAGAAGTTTTTCACTGTGGTTTTCTGGGCAGGGGGTGGGGTCGGGATGTGAATATCCAGTGAGATTAGTTTATGGTCTGATCTTACCAGTGAGGGATACAGTTCTGGTCTGGAGCATAGTGTCCCCATGTTGGTGATGATCAGGTCCAGTATGTTTTCCCCTCTTGTGGGAGTGGTAACAAGTTGTTCCATAGCATTTGAGTTTATAAATTCTAGGAACCTTTGGGCTAGGGTGTTGGAGCTAGAGTAATGCTCCCAGTCTATGTTTGGGTAGTTGAAGTCACCCAATATAATGGTGTTTGGAGAGACCTTCATATTTTCCAGTGTTTTACCCACAGTTAGTTGCACATGGATAGTCTCTGATGCTTCGTGCTGTGCCACCAACCTGGAGGTGTGGGTATCTTTGAATATTGATACTCCCCCTCCTTTTGTGGTTCGGTCCAAGTTTTGGGGCCGAAAAGCATGGTATGAGGTATAACCTGGTAGTGCTGGGGTGCTCTCGGGAGCCTTGAACCAGGTTTCTGTTACTGCACAGATATCGATGTTCTCCATGCTAAGGAGAGTTTCGAGTGCGTGCATCTTGAGGTTTAGACTTCTGGCATTGAGTAGCATTACTCTTAGTTTCTTATCCCTTGTGATACCTATGGAGGTGGGTTTGTCTTTTGAGCCTTGCCTAAAAAGGCACTATGGGGGTAGCAAGAGCCTTTGCCAATATCCAAAGCCCAGGGATGACAGGTGCAAGCCGTCCCTAGCGAAGCATCGTGGCTTGTCGAGCATGTCATCCCAGGCTGACAGGCATTGGATCCCCTTTGAATGACACCAACACTTAAGCCAATTGTTGAAATTGATCATCTTGTCTTCATATTGTGGCATCATTCTTGGTGAGGGTAAGATGCTACTCAAGGTCAGGGTCATAACGGCCTGGGCTACATGCTCAGAGAGCTCCTCTATGTCTCTTTTCATGTAGTCCAGGGAGGTGCGCCTCAGGTCATTCACACCGCATGGACAATGACTGAGTCATATTTGTACTTGCCTTGGAGTGACCTGAGTGCTTGTGTTATGTGGCAGATCCTAGCCGACAGGCAGCTCACCGTGACCTTCTCCTTGTTCAGCCTGGTGAGCGGGACGTCAGTGTGCCTGACGATAGAGTCACCTATTACAAGTGTATCAGGTGTGTTGTTTAGCCTTAAGGGCTGTGACTGTTCGGCACACTGGCTTTGTGAGCTATGTGTTGCACGTGTTTTGTTTTGGGGTAGCGGTTGCTTGGGTGTCTGCTTTGGAGGTCTCTGCTGCTTAGGCAGATTTTTATTTAGAGCCTCCGAGTATGTTTTTGTGTGTTTATGTGTTTGGTTTGTTGTCACAACAGTGATGCTAATCAAGAATTTAGCTGTGTTATAATGAAGGAAAGTGGATTTACAGTATATAATTATACAGATAAAAACCTTTGTCATAATTATGTGCCAATTTTTAAAAAAGGATTTAGTTATGTCCCCAATTTTAAACTTGATATTGGGAAAGTGATGATTAATTTAAGACTGTATACAAGATTATTAAACTTAAAAATGTTCTTTTCAAAAAGTGTCAGCAAAAATATTGAGACGGACACTAGAAATTTTACTTTAAAGAGAACAAGCACTTTTATTCCACCTCAAAATTCAGTTATTTATTTATTTGAAATGCTGTGTGATATGCAGATTAGGAGGGTACTAAAGGAACGGTGTGATTTTAAGGACAATTTAACAACAGCAGAAAGGTTTTGCTTAAAAGAAATAACAACATCTGATAAGTATAGAATTATGAAACCTGATAAAGGGGGTGGCGTAGTGGTGATGACCAAAGTGGATTATCAGAACAAAATGTCGGACATGTTAAGTGACAGTGATATATATGAAAGAGTCTCAAGATATGAAATGATAAAAGCATATACTAAAATTGATTGGCAACTGTACGAATACCTAATTGAAGGTGTGATAAGTAAAGAAAAATATAACTATTTGCTAGTAGAGCATCCAATCACAACTTTGATTTTTGGTATACCTAAAATCCACAAAAGTACAAATAACCCCCCCCTTTAGACCAATAGTTTCAGCAAAACGTTCTAAATTAGAAGCCATGGCACATTATATAGATGTGAATTGTAAAGAAGTTGTAAAGAAATTATCTCACATTTTAAAGGACTCCTGGCATTGCTTGGAAGTTGTGAAGGAACATTTGTCATATATCAATAAAGACACCATTATGGTCACAATTGATATAGTTAATTTATTTTTGGTGATACCACATGATCTTGGCCTAAAAATGTTTGAGGCAAGTTTGGAGACCTATAGTGATTTCCGTATGGTCAAGCGAAGATCGTTAGTTGAAATGATGGAAATGGTATTAACAAACAATTATTTCCAATTAAAAGGTGAATTCTTTAGACAACACTCAGGTGTGGCCATGGGGGAAAAATGTGCACCTATATATGCAAATTTAGTTTTAGCAAACTGGGAGACACAAAAAATATTTACCAGTAGCTTCTGGCCCAAAATAACATTATACCTTAGGTTTCTAGATGATATAATAATTTTTTGGAAGGGAAAGGAAGAAGAGGTTTTGGAATTTGTGACTTTCTTGGAGAACACCACTCCCTTTTTAAGATTTATGTATAATATTAAAAAAGACAGTTGTGATTATTTGGATATTCAGTTGCAAAGAAAAGAAGAAAGTATAGAATCAAATATATATAGGAAGAAGACCTACTCTAACTCGTTTTTGCATTTTAAAAGTTGTCACCCGTGCTTCCAAAAAAGGAACCTAGTGAAGGGAAAAATGGTAAGACTATCTAGGATTATAAGCAACAAGGTGGTTTTTAAAAACGAGATAGACAAACTCACAGACATGTTCTTGGACAGAAGCTATCCAAAGCAGTTATTAACTGAAATAAAAAAATGAAGTGGAGGTTAAAAGGAAACACAATTTTAAACCTATTTTGAGGTATGGAAGGACAACAAACACAAGTGAAAAAACAAATAATATGAGTAAAACAGAGGCATTAATATTACCATTTAGTATTAATACAAGTATAATTATTAATACAGTAAAATAAACATGGGAGAAAGTATTTAACAATAAATTGGACATTACGAATAATTTAGGTAACAGTCCCAGTATTGTATTTAGTAGGGGGAAAAATCTTAAAGAATACTTTGAGAGTGACCGACAATATAACAATTAAAAAATGAAAAAATGTGGGTTATGTAGAACCTGTAAATTCATTAATGATGGTCCCTATGTAATGATACAAAACTTTAACAGATCCATTAGGTGTCCAGGTCATGCCAACTGTAACACCAAGATGGTGGTATACTTAGCAACATGTTTATCATGTCCTGCTTACTATGTAGGTATACTATAAGGAAGTTAAAAGAGCGTATAATGGAACATAATAGAGACATTAAAAATAAGAGGGTAACAAGTTCCCTATACCTACATAGTATAAAATGCCTGGATTTCAAAAGGTTTATATTTTTTGTAATTGATAGGATCCCAGATAATATTAACAAGGAAGGAGATGTGAACAACCTACTGGAAACAAAGGAATGTTTATGGCAACTCAGGCTTAATGCCAGTAATGTACCTGGTATCAATGAGCATATTTCCATTTCTAGTATTTTAAAAAATAAATCATATTGTATTTAACAGGTTTTTATACTAAGTAAACAGAATAAAAGAGTACATGCATATTAATAATAATAATAATAGAAAGCACATTAATCAAATACATATAATATTTTAATTTATTTAACATTTATTTATATATATTTAAGAATTTTATAATTTAGAATTTAAAACATGATTGAATAAAAACATTAATTTTTAGCATAAGAAGTTTTTAGTATTACATATTTTAGATAGACATATTTATTGAACATTAATTATATAATTTATCACTAATTTTATCACTAATTGTAAATCAGGTTGTATTCATGAATTAGGGTTAGTGTATATGAATTTTATTATAATTATATAGTTACATGTACATATTTTCTGTGAAATATTGTTTTTTATTTTATCAATTTTATCAATTTTGAGGCGTTATGTTGTTAACTTAATTTAATTTAATTAATTAATGCAACAAAAGTAACAAGAAATGTATTAATTGATGGTTCCAAATCACAATTTAATTGAAGTGGACATGTGATTGGTCGAAGATAGGTTTGAATTGTATAAAACTGAAAAGGTTTTTAATGTCTTTTACTCTGATGAAACCCACGGACTGGCTGGGTGAAAGCGCTTAGTGTGTTACAATAAATTTGTGAGCATTAAAAGCACATACATACCAAGGAAAGAATTTCAGTTTATTTAACAGGACAAATGGCATTAGGAGAACTGCTTTTATATGAATGCAGGAGCTCATATGTTCTTACTTCAAAGTTCATAATCTTTATGCGTCTGGAGAAGTTGTACAACACTATGTGCAAATGCATTCATAAAAAGTTATAGTGGAGATGCAGTTCACAACACTACAATCTTGATTCTTTGGCAATCACTATTTGACATCTGTAATGGTAAGAAGTAATAAATAGAAACCAGAGAAATAGTTCACTTTCTTTTGCAAGATTAGAAATATTTTTGGTAAACTGTTTGCTTGTATGATCATGTTTTCTTGCTTTGTAGTTCATGTTGTTTCCATATGAAATGTGTTACTGTAGATAAAAAGACAATCATGAGAAAGTAGCATACAAATTTACAGTCATCATTCTTTAATAAGCACTTTTCTCTGATACCCTTTAGTAAGAAGTAATTGCCCAATGTTAGCAAGTTGTGTAGTCCAGTTTATTTTCTCTTATTGCAGAATCACTTTGAGTGAAATGTTTCCCTTGCTCTTTCTTGTTTCTTCTCTACGATCACATGACTTTGTTACTTCTACCTGAATTTTTAGACAATCACTTTTTTCTGATACCCACTACTGAGTGGGGATAGTAAAATACTAGTGTGAGGAATATTTTATTTTATTTTATGCTGTTTTATTTTCACAGCTGAATATCCACTATGAATGATTAACAATCTACCAGTCCTTGACTACTATAATCCCATCACTCCATAATACCCTAATGCACTACTGGTAAACTGTTTGCCTGTATGTGTAGTGAATCTATGACTGAAAAATCAAATATTCATAATACATTTTTATGAAACCATGTTCCACTACTCCTACTACAATCCCTTCAATTGATTATAACCTGATACAACACTGCCACCCATTCATTTTTTCATGAGTGATATTCAGTGATACATAATAGTAGGAAGTGATGACAAAATATAAGTAAGATGCATGTTCAGTTTTATCCATGACTTGAAATTCACTATGCCTGCTGTACTTCTCAAGTTGTTTCATTACTACCACTACCGCACCGTCACAATGTTACACTGTTGTGCATAATGTATATGCATGCCCACATCTGGCACTGACAAATGCTTAACTGTAGTATTAGAATACATGGCATACAAAATTAAACATGCATTAAAATTCAAGTTGGAGCTGGTTATTACCTACATAACTGTTAATGACATATGCAAATTTAGGTATTTATTTTCGTTTTCTAGAATATGTGTAACAGTTTTGATACTGAAGCACTTTTTCAGCCAGAGTGCAAAAACAACCTAAAATGAATAATAGTGAATGAAAATCAAAACCATCATCATCATGATAAATCCACTTGTCCTTATTTTTGATGGGGACAGCATGTCACATGAACAGTCACCACTTATTTTTTCCTATTCAAAGTCACTTTTCTCCCTTCGTAGAGAGTCATGCCCACATGTCTCAAATCTTCTCTTACACAATCCATCCATCTATTGGCTGGACATACTTGTCTCCTCTTGCCTTCTTTCTATCCCTCCCAAACATGTTTTATCAAATCTTCTGCTTTCCTGTTCATGTGACCAAGCCACCTTAATCTGTTCTCCCTAACCTGATCTTTAATTGGAGATGCTATGGCTTCGACACTGATGTCCTCATTCTCTAATCTGTCACTCAGTGCACATCTTACCACCCATCTGAGACACTTCCTCTACATCACCTCTAGCATCCTCATCTGCTCTGCTTTTACTGTTGAGGATTCTCTTCAACACAGAAGCACAAGTCAAAGTCACAACCCTCTCTCTAGACCTTAATTTTTCAATTTTTTTGGCAGTCTTCTATCACAAACTGCTCCTAAATTTGTGTGCCAGGTAGCAATAGCATCTCTTATTCTAGCTTTGACTTTCTCATTCAGGCTTCCCTTCTCCTCAACCATACCTTCTAGATCCTTGCAGTTGTTAACTTGTTCCACTGTTTTCCTTTTTATTGCAATGTTGAGCTTCTTCTGATCTGTGTCATTTGCCGCCTTGGCCACTATCTTCATTCAACTTCATCCATTGTGCCTTCAGCTTTTCATTCCAGTTCCTTATAATTTGATGAAGCTCCTATTCAGAATCTGTGCATAGTGCCACACAATCTGCATGGAGAAAGTCTGTTGATCTGGCCTTCTGGGTTGTTTGCTAAAGAAATCCATCACTGAACAAGAGTGAGGTTAGAATTGCGCCCTGATATGCACCATCTCCCACTACAAACACCAATGCAATATTAAACATTTTAAAAACTTGTGTCACCACATCCCTTTTCAAAACCCACACTAATTCTATCAAACGTTTCTGGGCCTTAGTACCATTGCAGGAATGCCCAAATCAGGGTTCTTGGGACTTTATCAGAAGCCTTCTCTAGGTCAAATAATACCCAGTTGGACTCTTTTATAATCTCCAGCTTCTTCACCACTATTTATTTCACTGCAGACATTGGGTTGTACAGTATCATAATCTGAATTCAAATTACTTATCTCCATCTTCCTTGCATCTAATCCATGCATTCAGTTAACCATTACCCTTTCCTACTCTTTCATGCAGTGTGACAGAAAGTCGACACCTCTGTACTATATGCAGTTATGAATATCCCCTTTTCCTCATATATCAGTACAATAATGCTTGTTTAGGACTTGTATCTCTTTAATAGATAAACTCTTACTAGAGAGATCCCAGACTAATGTTTGGGAACTTTCTCCCACATATTCTTCAATGTAGGACCTGTGTGCTCACTCTTCTATTGAAGAGGTACAAGTCCTAAACAAGGGACTACCGTTTATACCCTCTACGAAAAACAATTTAACAGATTTAGTTATTGATACTAAGCTGTTTCCTCTTAATGTACAGCTTAAGTTAGAGTATGGTAATGATTAATCCATTGATCCCAATAGACTTTATAGGAAACCCAGTACTTTTGTACCTAGCCTACATCCCCTGATGGATGCTTTTGTGAAGATGGTAGAAGATGATTTACACAAGTTGGATTCTGATAACAATAAGAGGAAGTGGTTTGGTAGTCTTAGTCCAAAGATTAGAATAGCCCTAAAACAACTAAAAAATGATGATACTATCGCCATTAGACCAGCAGATAAAGGGGGTCCAATAGTTGTGATGGATAAGGATAAATATCAGGAAGTTATGGGTCTGATGCTGTGTGATGAGAGATTTTATTCCATTATAGGTATAGAAGAGATAGAGTTTCGTGTTAGAAGCATATTTCAAACTTTAGAAGACCTTTTAAAAAGTGAGATAATTACTTTAGATTTGTTTCAATTTTTTTGTAGTAGTTAATCCACTAATCCGTGTTATTCAGGGACTGCCCAAGGTCCATAAAAATCCCTTAAACCCTATGAGACCAATAGTAGCAGGGAGAGGATGGGATACCGAACCACTTTCCCTATATTTGGCGAAGCATTTTAGACCAGCAGTGGAGAAACTTAGGTATATCTTGAGGGACACAAAATAATTTTTGTTAGATTTATATGGCAGGATCTCTACACTTGGGGAGGATTTAGGCTTTAAGTTAGTAACTTTAGATGTACAATCATTATTTACCGTTATACATAATCAGGAAGGTATAGAAAGCATTCAGAGATGTTTAAGGGGTAACACAGATTATAATTTAACTCATATTTATTTACTCTGTACACTGTTAGAGGTAGTCCTTGAAAATAATGTTTTTTTTGTTCAAGGATATAGCATATATACAGAGGGATGGCGCAGCTATGGGCATTTCGTGTGCCAATAGCTACGCCAATCTGGTAATGGCTGACTTATTCCCCCTTGATAGTTTTCAGAGACATGTCATTTTTTATACTAGATTTGTGGATGACCTGTTCCTCTTGTGTAAAGGGACAGATGCTGAGCTATTAAGTTTTTTTGATGAGATGAACTCTTTAGCATCATTTTTAAAATTTACAATATAATTCTCAGATGATTGGATAGCCTTTTTGGATGTTTATATAGAAAGGCTACTTGATGGCCTATTGAACACAGGGGTATATAGGAAAGCCTGTTACAAGAATACGCTCCTACACAGAGAGAGCATGCACCCCCACTTTGTCTTTAGAAATATAGTAAGGGGGCAAGTCATTCGAGCCTCACATCTGAATCCATCTGATTTAGGGTTTGAAAATGAGTTATCTGACTTAAAGGAAAGACTAATACTTAAATCTTATAGCCCTTCTGAAGTTAACATAGGCTTTGAAGGAGTGCATTCATTGAGGAACAATAGTGCAAGTCCATATTTCTCTGATAGATGAAGTACAGGTAGTGCACCAGTAATTACAGGTAATAACTCCTGCGTATGGAATTCTGTAGTTAAGTTATATTTGAGTTATACACAAGATATAAGTAAAGTGAGGGACATTTTTGAAAGGAATTGGAGAGTATTGTTGGTAGATCCACAATTAAAAGATATAGTTGGAGTGAAACCCCACTTTTTATATAGGAATAGAATGAACTTGCAGAGGATGTTATGTTATCCTAAGAACCATACACAGGTATCTAATGACTTTAATGTAGGGTACGAGACCATGTAATAACTGTAAGTTTTGTGATTTTATATGTACTGATCCCCATTTCATACCCCCTGTTACACACAAGCATTTTAAATTTAGATCAGCAGCTACCTGCAATATACAACACATTGTTTTTTTAGCTCAGTGTACAGCCTGCACATCATTTTATGTAGGCAAAACAGACAGGCGTCTACGTGAGAGGATGAGAGAACACATATATAATATACAAATACAGTCTACCACCAATGCTTTATCCAAACATATTTTGGATACTAGTACTCAACATAGTTTTAAGTTTCAGGTTATCTGCATTAACAAACCTAATAACAGGGGAGGAGATGTAAGGAACTGCACTGAGAGCAATGAATTTCAGTGGATCATTAGGCTCAGGGCAGATCAGAAACCTTGGCTTAATGATAAAGTTTCGATCAAACCAATTTTAAGAAATAGAAAGTTAGTTATTAAATAAAAGTTTATGAATTGTTCAGTACTTATTTATAGATGTCACTTATGTGTTTTGTTTTTTAATTTTTTTAATAAAGTTGAAAGTTCACAGTTTGTATTAATGATAGGACATAATGTCATGAATTGTTTAGTATGTAAGAAGTGCTTTTTTGAGAGATGTTTTAAGGTCTGAAAAAGCCCATGAGGGTGAAAGCGCAAACCTATTTGTTCTGTTACAAATAAATTTAGAACTTTGAAGATATATTGTGTTTGCTGTCAACCAGTGATTTGGTATTACGTTTATGTGGATTTATTTGGTCAGCCTTGGAGCGCTCCTGTACTTGCTTCTTGCTTCCGTGTTTATTTTTTCAAGTTTTGGGAGTATTTACACACTGGTCACTATCGTTGGATTTTTACAATTATGACATTCTCTTCCTGAACTATTTTTTTTTCCTTAGTGCCATGGACAAACCATAGGTCTAACATCTTTTCTCTTCATTAACCATACTAACTGTGTTTAAACAGGAATATTTATGGAAATGACTCCTTGCTATTTTACTCTGAAATTTCTATGGGAATCGCTTCCTGCATTTTTGTTCTGCTTATAAAGTCTGCATCTCTCAGCCTTCAATGAAGTAAATACCTACAAACTGACATTCATTTTAACAGAAAGCATTTATGAATAAAGTAAGTGTAGTCTCTGAGAGTAAAATTAACTATTTTTTAGTATTTAAGTTTTTGCATTTGTTAGCCAGGTTTGTGGGGTGGTACGCAAAGTATTTTTATCTATGGCCAGGGCACAAAATGACAAGGGTAAATACAAGATATTAATATCTTGACAACATAGTTTATCTTATGTTTTTTCATAGGTTCATAGGTTCATAGGTAGGTACTAGGCTATTGGCCCACGGGCCTATGTAAGCCTTGCCAACAAGGTTCCCTGGCTTACGCCACCCAAGAAAGTTATTTTCCTGTGCCACTGTCGAGCAGAGACACAGAAGTGATCCACGGGGTGTATTTCCTATTTCCCATCCACTCATCAAGATTTTTCTTGAAGAGTGCTAATGAAGAACTTTGCTTGACATAGATGGGTAGCCTGTTCCAGACTATGGGAAGTTTCTGGAACAGGAATCTATGCCTTCAGCAAGTCCTGTTTATTGTGGTGATAAGGTTTAGGTCCCTAGAGCATGTAGCTCGGAGGGATTGGGATTTCTTTAAGTGTAGCATGTCCAACAGCTCTGGGTTTGACATAGCTTTATATGTTAGGCAGATATCACCTTGGAGTAGGCGATATGCTACGGAGTAAAGCTGGAGTTTTTAGAGGCGGTCAGTGTAGGGCATTTGTTTGAGGACAGTAATCCTCTTTGTGAGGTACTTCTGTGGCCTTTCCAGCTGCTGCAGATGTCTTGTGAGGTACATTCCAAAAGGGGCATTGTACTCTATAATGGGTATAAGGAGTGTCGAGTAGAGGGGAACAATGTCCTCTTTTTTCCTGAATGAGAACCCTTTTATGATAAGGTGTGCCATGTAGAAGGACTTCCTGACTACTGTGGCGATGTGACTATCAAAGGAGAGACTACTGTCCACCTGCGTCTCAAGGTCTCTTATCACACATTCAGTGTTAAGTAGATTTCTGCCTATATGGTAGTTCATGGGTACAGAGTTTTTACCAAAGGGGATGACATTGCACTTTTTGGCATTGAGCTTGAGGCCATGGCTCTGACACCAGGCATCTATCTCAGCGAGGCCCTTCTGTAGGATGTCCACATAATTTGAGGACTTGACTATGGCTCCTAGTTTGCAGTCATCTGTGAACTTCATTAGCCAGAGGCCTTCTGTGTTAGCTTATACTTCAGAGAAGTAGATACCAAACTGGAGAGGTCCCAGGACGGAACCCTGTGGTGCTTCATTTGTCACTGCTTTGAGGTCAGATTTGGAGTCTGAAACTTTTACAGTGTGGGTTTTGTCAGTGAGCCAGTTGGCAACCCATCTTGTGATGTAGGGATTTATACCTACTTTAGTGAGTTTAGCTATAATTCCAGAATGGGGGATGGTGTTGAAAGCCTTGGCCAGGTCAAGATAGGCTGTGTGAACCACCTTACCCTCATCTATGGCTTTGGTGACTGCCTCAAAGAAGTTGATCAGGTTCAGGAGGCATGATCTGCCTTTCACAAACCAGAACTGGGTGGGATCCAGAGTTTGGAGATTACCAATGACTTTGTTTATGAGTTTCACGATGATATATTCCATGGCCTTGCAGACCAGGCTCGTCAGGATAATAGGTCGATAATTCCAGGGATCAGTGGTGGCTCCCCATTTGTGGAGTGGGATAACTGTTGCTTTGTGCCACTCAGCGGGCACAAAGCCTGATGCAAGGCTATTACTGAACATGGTGCTTAAGTGGGGAGTCAGTTTGTTCTGAAGTTCGTGTAAAACACAGCCTGGGATGTTGTTCGGTCCCATGGATGCTGTGTTTTTGGCTTTAGAGAGTGCAGCTTTTACCTGCATAGTTGTGATTACAGGGACTCTGCATTCTTCCTGTATAGATATGGGCCCTTTTGGGGGTGGGGGGGTAAAGTTAACACTGAACCTATCTGCCAGGTTGTTGGCAATATCAGTTGATTCTGTAATTTTCGTGCCATTGTGCTGTAACTCAGAGCAGATCTGGGTGTTGCTTTGTGGTTATCGTTAGAATTAGTGGTGATTTTCTTTTTGTAGCTAGCTTTGGAGGATCTTTTAAGGGATGTCAGCTTCTTACTGAGGCTGACCAGGGAGCTTCTCCACTCATGATATTTTACTCTCTTTTGCAAGTTTCTTCCTTCTGTTGTACAGTTTGTTTATGGCAGGGGACCACCAGATTGGCTTCCTTTTTTTGGAGGATAGCATCTTGGTTCTGTTTGGGATAGCACAATCCATGCACTTGTGTGAGTGCTTATAGAGTGCATTTGTGTAGGATTCAGCAGTTGTAACTGTATTGTCCATCTGCATGGGTGTCATGAAGTTCACCACTTCTGTCTTAAGAAGCATGAAGTTGGCTTTGGAGAATTTTTTACCGTGGTTTCCTTAATGGGGGGGGGGGGCAGGATGTGGATATCAAGGGTGACTAGCTTATGGTTGGATCGGACCAACAAGGAGTTGACTTTAAGTGTGGAACACCGGTCATTCATGTTGGTAATGACTATGTCTAGGATATTGTTGCCCCTGGTGGGGGTGTGGATAAGTTAATCCAGGGTATTGGAGTTTATGAATTCCAGAAAGCGTTGAGCTAAGGAGTTGGTACATGAGTAGTTTTCCCAGTGAATGGTGGGGTAGTTGAAGTCGCCCATTATTAGGGTGTTTGGTTGAATCCTAATATTTTCCAGTACATCAAGAAAAGAGGAGTGGGAATCCTGGGGCATGGTGGGGAATCTGTAGCAAGCTAAGATTTGGATTGCAGTTTTGCCCAGAGTTCGTTGCACTTGGATAACCTCGGATGCATTATGCTGAGCAACTAGCCTGGAGGTATGGATATCCTTAATGAATATGGACACACCTCCGCCTTTGGTGTTTCGGTCCAGGTTACATGGCCGAAAAGTGTGGTATGAGTTATAGCCTGGTAGTGCAGGGGTGCTCTCTGGAGCCTTGAACCAGGTCTCAGTCACTGCACAGATATCGACGTCCTCCATTTTAAGGAATGCCTCGAGTGAGTGCATTTTGAGATTTAGACTTCTAGCATTGAGTGGTATTACCCTCTATTTCTGCTTGCCTGCTACTGTCACAGTGGTGAATTTTTTATTTGAACCTTGCCTAAAAAAGGCACAATAGGGGCAGCAAGACCCTTAGCCAGTATCCGGAATCCCAGGGGCGACAGGTGCTGACCATCTGTGGCAAAGCATAGTGGTCTGTCGACCATGTCATCCCAAGCAGACAGATACTGGATCCCCTTAGAATGACACCAGAAGCTTAGCTAATTGTTGAAGTCAATCATTCTGTCCTTGTACTGCAGTATCATTCTGGGCGATGGCAGAATGCTACTCAGGGATAGGGTCATACCTGCCTGGGCTACAGGATAGGAGAGCTCTTCCATGTCTCTTTTCATGTAGTCCAGGAAGGTACATCTCAGATCATTCACACCAACATGGACAATGACATAGCCATATTTGTACTTGTTGTGGAGTGACCTGAGTGTGTGGGTTATGTGGCGGATCCCGGCACCCGACAGGCAGCTGACAGTAACCTTCTCCTTGTTTAGCCTGGTGAGTGGGACATCAGTGTGCCTGACTATAGAGTCACCTATGACTAGTGTGTTGGGCAAGTTGTTTTGCCTTATTGGCTGTGGTTGAGTGGCACACTGAGTCTGTGGGCTATGTGTCATTTGGATTGTGTTGGGAGATGGAGGTTGCTTGCGTTTCTGCTTTGGAGGTGTCTGTTGCTTAGACAGATTAATATTGAGAGCCTCCGTGAATGTTTTTGTGTTACTATGTGTGGATTCTGGTGGTTTAGATTTAGTGAGACTATGTGAAGAGTGTGGTGTGGTGCAAATGTTTACCTTCTTCTCATGACTGTCAAGTTCAGTCTTGGTTGGATAGAGCTTTACCTCCAGTTTGGCTAGATAAGTGCATCTCCCATAGGTTGTAGTTTTGGGTGGTAGGAGAAGAGGGTTGTCTGTGTACATGAGGCAATTTCTACATTGCCTCAAGATGCTCAGATTCATCAGATAGACAGGAGAGAACACTGGGAGCTGACCATTGGACATGCCTGAATAAAAAACTATTTTCCTCTAGATAAGTGAGGAAAGTGAGTACAAGAGCTGTTTTTCTCTAAGCAAGTGAGAAAAGTAAGTACGAAAACTGTTTTCCTCTAGGTAATGAGGAAGGTTGAGTGCTATAGTAATTAGTAGCTTATTTAGTGCTTACAAGTTCTGAACAAGTGCTGAGCACGAATAAGCAAATTTAAGTGCTAAAACTAAGAATCTGTATCTGCACTAGATGAGTTACAGGACAGAAACAAGTGCAAATGCAGGCTTTCAAATCAGAAAGTTGAGAGAGATGGAAGAGATTGACCAAACGGCCAATAACTACAATTTCTGGGCCAGAACCACTCCTTATGTGGTAGACAGGTTACCTAGTGCTTACCCCTCCCACTGATAAGCTAGAAGGCTTCTCTCCAACACAGAAAGGCTCAGGGGGATCAGAAGCTTACATACAGTCCTGGATACAGCAAATCTGTATCTGGAACACTAGTTACAGGAAAGGTAGGAAACTGGCTTACGTTTTTTTTTTTTTTTTTTTTTACAGAAAAGTAGCAAAAACAGTAGTAAAAACAATTCACATGCAGTGCAAGCTAGCACACTTGAGTATGTAGCAATATTACACCAAACACAGTTTAAAAATGCAATTAAATTTAAAAGGACTAAAAGCAAGTGCAGAAATAGTTTATTAGGTAGAATGTGGTAAAGAGATGGGACTGGGGGAGTGTCCCAGATCAAATCTACAGTGGGGCGGGCAAATGCAAAAGCCATCAAATTTAAACTACAAGCCAAAAATAGGGAAGGTGGGTAGGACAAAGTTTCAACAGAGATCTAAGCAACAACTAACAGTACAAACTCTAAAACCAAAAAAATATATATACTAAGCTCTGTATATTTGCAGATAGATTGGAAAGCAGTCTCTCAGAACACAGGTTCCAGCAATTAAATGCAGGCTGCTACTAACAGCTCTAATTTTATGCAAGTGATCCTTGAGTTAGATAACACACAAGCTGTAAAAAACAGTTATAACAACTGAAGACACGGCAGAAATAGGGAGGGGGGGGCAGTTTCAACAGAGATCTAAGCAACAACTAACAGTACAAACTCTAAAACCAAATAAATATACTCAGCTCTGTATATCTGCATATAGATTGGAAAGCAGTCTTTCAGAACAGGGAGACAACAGTTTCAACAGAGATGTAAGCAACAATTAACAAATTTTAAAACCAAAAAAATATACTCAGCTCTGTATATTTGCAGATAGATTGGAAATCAATCTCTCAGAGCACAGGATCCAGCAATTAAATGCATGCGGTTACTAACAGGTCTAATTTTATGCAAGTGATCCTTGAGTTAGATAACACACAAGCTGTAAAAAACAGCTATACCAACTGAAGACACGACAGAAAATAGGAGGGAACAGTTTCAACAGAGAGCTAAGCAACAACTAACAGTACAAACTCTAAAACCAAAAAAATATACTCAGCTCTGTATATTGCAGATAGATCGGAAAGCAGTCTAACAGAACAGGGAGACAACAGTTTCAACAAAGATCTAAGCAACAATTAACAAACTCTAAAACCCAAAAAAATATACTCAGCTCTGTATATTTGCAGATAGATTCTTTCTGGGGAGGTGGGATAAAACTGAGATACTCAGAGATATCTATTGCAAACACAGGGATCATGGAAACTCCAATTAGACAGTGTCTAAAAGTAAATGTAGCTCCTTATCCTTGACCTGTATGACATAGGTCATTCCACTAAGACACCATTCTGCCATAATGATCAGAGAAAAGAATGGGATGAGCAGGAAATAAACATTGGGACTTGCAAAGTGTATGCATGTAGTAAACAACGGTGCTGCCTCCCCATGCCTACATTCACACACACACACACACACACACACACACACACACACACACACACACACACACACACACACACACACACACACACACACAGTGATAGTTATGCAAAATCAGTTACTGTCCCTTGTTTTACAGTCACATAACAAGACATGAATAAATTGAGATTTCTTAGAAGACAATGTGTTGAAAAGCAGCCAGGAGCTGATCTTACTGTACCACCATTGGCAAATGCCCTTATAAATTAAAAAAAAATGTACACTTGAATTACTGCATATGCTGTATTGACACTGTATATGCTACATGCACATCTCATGCACATCTCACTTCTAAGCTTGATACATATTATTCATCTTTCTTGAGAGTACTAACACTCTGTGACCTAATCCAACTATTAAAAATAGAGGTTTCAATTATTTTCTAGAAAACTATGTATTTTGCAAGCATTTGCAGCATGTGTGATGTTTCTAGTTTTAGTCTTATGGTCTCTAATACAAACAACTGCAAAATAATTGGGTATCGTTTCCTAAATAATCCTAATCCATATTTTGTTACTGTTCATTCCATAAAGGTTATTTTCTTTTGCTCCTGAATATTCTTGGGAAAAAGGGTAACACAGAAGGAAACACCTACAGGAACTATATTAACAAATGCTCACTAAAAGTTTCAATGTTATCAGTGAACCTTGCCTTCAGAAAGAGATATCAGATCAACAGGATGTATTTTGTGATTTTCCTAAAAGCTCAATCTCCATGAAGAATCAACTAATGTGACACCCTAATGTACAGTAAGGTCAAATGAAAGACTTTTATAATGACTGGTAGGGACTGCTTCATCTGCAATAGAGATGCTGTCCAACCTGTCTGAAGGTACCAAATTTTATCACCCCTGAATATGACATCTGCCATAGTTTTTTTTCAGTATTCAGTAATTTTTAGCTTACAGAGAAAACTATATGGATGTCAGAGAACATCTTACAGTGCTTTTGTAGGATCCTTGGTATGTACTAGGCTATTGATTTGTGAGCATCACATGATGCATAGTTCTGCATGCCCAAGAAGTTTTTTCCATGAGGTTTTGTTCATAGGTTCATAGGTAGGTACTAGGCTATCGACCCTGGGGCCTATACAAGCCCAGCCAAAAGGGTACCCTGGCTTTTGCCACCCAAGAAAATCATTTTCCTGTGCCATTGTTGAGCAGAGCCACAGAAGTGATCCCCGGAGTGAATTTCCTATCTCCCATCCAATCATCAAGATTCTTCTTGAAGAGTGCTAATGAGGAGCTTTGTTTGATATAGATAGGTAGTTTATTCCAGAGTATGGGAAGTCACTGGGACAGGAATCTATCCCTCCGGCATGTTCTGTTTATTGTAGTGACAAGGTTGAGGTCCCTAGAGTGTGTAGCTCGGAGGGATTGGGATTTCTTTAAGTGGAACATGTCCAACAGCTCTGGGTTTGACATAGCTTTGTATGTTAGGCAGAGATCACCTCTGAGTAGGCGATATGTGATGGAGTAAAGCTGGAGTTTTTTGAGACGGTCTGCTTAGGGCATCTGTTTGAGGCCAGTAATCCTGTTTGTGGGGTATTTCTGTTCACAGTTTGTCTGACACAAATGTCACCATACTTTATGTATCTTTTTGTTTTATGCTTGTTTGTTATTTTTATTTATTTATTTTATTATGTTTTCCAATTCAGGGTGATGAGCTTAGTTAGAAGTGTTTATCTCTGTGTTCTTTGATAATGTGGCATTAAAAAATCCTCTTTTTTCTCCTTATTTCACATACTTTCATTGGCCTTAGATTGTGGGGACACCAAACTGTCATCAATCCTAATGAAATGGAGAGCAAGTCCTGAAACACAAAGACTGAATGGTCAAAAGATCAGGCTTGCATATACTAAGTCTGAGATGCCATTTCTCAGAATATCCTATTTTCTCCAAGGTATAGTGATCTTGGCATTGGTGTAGATATATATATATAAATATATATATATATATATATATATATATATATATATATATATATATATATATATATATATATATATATATAGATATATATATTTAAGTTTGGGAGGTATGGGGGGGGTTGCATGGGGGATTGACCACCACTCTTTTAAGGAGAAGAGCAATATTTGAGATTCAATCTTTTCCAGGTTTTCTGTCTTTTTTAAATGCTTTTCAGCACTCTGCATTTCTAGTGCTGACATTTTATTAGGGAGCCATTTAGCTGTGTGCATTTGTGTGTATTTGTGTGTGTGTGTGTGTGTGTGTGTGTGTGTGTGTGTGTGTGTGTGTGTGTGTGTGTGTGTGTGTGTGTGTGTGTGATTAATTCCCTAAACTCTATCAGTGCCTTGGATGTGATGTGGTGGAGTCATACAATCTGTGCATTATGAGTAGGTGTGCTCTACCTCTATGAGGATGTGTTTCCTTACTGCTCATCCCCAACCATCTGATACGACACTGCCATGAATGCAATCTCCTTTCTGCTTTAGAGATTAAGATGTTTTGGCATGGTACAGCATTAGCCCATTCTCTCATTTCCTGATAGAAACAAGCAGACTTTGTCTCGTCGTATTCCTTTCATCACCAGCAATTTCCCCCAGTGCTCAAGCCACTAACTTAACTTGAGGTTTTTCCCACTATATCACAGACAAAATACAAACTGAGAGGAATGTTAATAGCTGGAGTTGTTAAAGCCATTATAAGGAACTTAAGAGAAAAATTAATTGACTTTGAAACTGAAACATTTACATCCAATCAGTGTTAGTAATAGCCAACATGTATACAAAAAATATATATTCCTTGTTTAAACCTTCTGCAGTGCTTTACATTTTAGATTTTGATTGGTTAGCATCCACCAATTGTATTTTATAATTCCTGACCTATAATGAATAAAAACTACATTGTGACATGATTACTAATGTCATTATTATTAACTAACATTAAAAAATATATGTCATCTTAGTTAAAGTTGCCTTTATAGTTCCTGTTTAAATTAGTTGTATTCTAATATTATGTGCCACATTTGATAATTTAAATTTAAGTGACAGGAAGTGTTAGCAAGTACTGATGTATCTAACAGATGGAACACTTGCCCCATGTACCATTCTTGTACACAACCTGAACCTAATAACAGAGAATTTAATCAAATCAACATCAGTACGTGGACATCATAATTTGTCCCAATCCTCTTTTTTCCAGTAAAAGACACTACACCAACATGACATAAGATGACCTTTACTGAACAGTGTTAATCACAGAATTAATTAATTAATCATAGAATTTATTAATCAAATATGAACATAATATTAATCAAATATGAACATAACTTCCACATAATAACTTAATAATGGCAGCATCACCCACTCACCTCTGTCCCGCCCAAAGTAAGCAGTATTATCCCAACCATTGACTTAATCTGCCTTTACCAGAAGCAGCGTGACACCACTCACTTCAATACCAAACCAACTACCTTGTAAAATCCAAAACATATTACCAGAGGGAACAGAAGAGGCACATGCCAGCTCCTCTTCTCTACCCATCAACCACTCATGTATAAAAACACACAACATACTATAAGACACAAGAAAAAAGGAGGTGGGAGGGCAGCAGCAGGTTCATGTCAAAATCTGATCTCCCCACCCTACAACTCTTACATAAAACTGAATTAACTCCTCCATATATTTACCTTGCTTCCTCTCTAAACACCCTTACCCTTAACCTTAACCCTTCCTTGTCTAACTCTCCACCACAACACCTTCCGCCATTCACCATTTAATATAAAACCTCCACCACTGCCTTTTCACCACCCACACCCCCACCCCAAATCCCTAAAACATCTCTGGACCAATTAGTTTGTTCCAAATTACATTTATGTTTCTTGTATAGCCTGCCATCATTGTATGTATTCAGTGAAAGCTAGAACAGTCTGGTGACAGACACAAACAGAACAAATGATCCTGGAAGTTCTCATCAAATGAAATTGTATGTAAACAAGTATACAGAAGCAGAAAAACAAATTTAACAAGTACATAGTTTGAAGTTGCTCTGGGAAAAGGAAATGAAATATTAATCCCAATGTAGAGCAACTGATGCTGAGTCTGCCTGTAACCTTGGAGGAGGCTGCATGAAATATAAACAGAAATTGATGGTGAGTCTACCTGTAACCTTGGAGGAGGTTGCATGAAATATAAACAGAAATTGATGGTGAGTCTAGCTGTAATTCTGGAGGAGGCTGCATGAAATATAAACAATAATGCTGGTGGACTTGATATCTTACCATTATCTGACTGATTTAGGTCAGATGTAATACCCCAGTCATGGCTCAGTGCCAAAGATAACAGATATTCTATAGGACTACTGCAGTTCATGTTTCAGTACAAAAGATGGCAGACATGGCACACAGTAGAAGAGCAGACTGTAAAGCATATTCATAGATGATGGTCTTGTTGGGCACATGTGTAAATAAAGCATGACATTTTACCAAGTTTGCTCTATCTCCCTGTTAAAGAATGCAGAGATATAGAGCCGGATTTACGAAAGCTTGCACGGAGTTGTAGAGTAGTGTAAGACATCAAACAGGCAATATGTCTGCCGTGCGATCCAGGAACAGCCGGAAGGGGCGTGCATGAGAGCTGCTAAAGCTACTCTTGCACGGATAGCGTCATGGTATGCAAATTACCTCATTTGCTGCTGAAAGCTATGCAAATGAGGTAAATTTGCAATCCAAGAAACACTAACCTGTCCGTGGAATATTAGTGTTATCTGCAGAAATGTACTCAATTGGTAACGGAGTACCGTTCTGCAAATAGCTAAATAGAGCTATGACAGCTCCAAATAAAGGATGCATACAGTTGAGGAAGCATGCCAATGGCCAAATGTAAGGCCATTGGCATTTATAAATGTTTAAAAATATAAAAATCTAACTTTTTTTCCCCGATCTCCGATGTTTAAGCATAGCGCAGCACAGCGCAAACGTGCAGCGCTTTAAAAAACAAGAAAATAATTTAGAAATAGCCAAAAATAGGCATTTTCTCTAAAAAGCTTATTCTGCCATGCAGGTAAATGGCAGGCTGAAGACAACATGGCCACTGAGTAGTGGTTGCTAAGGGGGGGGGGGGCTCAGTGTGAGAGATGTAACCATGCATTAGTAGGCAATCCTATGCAAATGAGGATAAGGATAGTGAATCCCAATTTTTCCCAGCATGTGAGCCATGTCCCTAGAGTGTAAGAGTAGGAGTAGGTGAGTAGCAGAGTATAAAATAGGTGACATCATGAGGGTGTGTGTCAGAAAGGCTGTAAGCTAATTGGAGCACAGTGGCTTGTATTTGCCCTGAGTTGCTCAGGATTGCAAGAGGCGTGCCTACAGTTGTACTATTTGAAAACCTGAAACCAAAGGTGCACACTGTTAAAAGATCAGAAATTTCTTGCAAACATGCACACAGCGTGTGCGCTCGTGTGTGCTTGTGTGCATACTTGTGCGCGTTCTTGCGCTTGTTTTGCGTGGCTCTGCCCCGGGCGGAAACAGAAAGGCAAAAGGAAGGAAAAGAAGTAGAAGAAAGTTAACCAAGGAGAACTAGCAGAGCTGCCAGATGAAATATATCAGAATCAGCAATTACACAGGCAGCAGACTAGCCCAGCCCAGTCCAGCACTTTAAACTCTGCAAACACCATCCCCCCCTGTTTTTACCCAAAAACTCTGCAACACTGCAGTATACAAACAGGGAAAGCTTAAAAAGCTTAAGTCAGACAAAATGTTAGTGGCTGCTCTTGCTATCATAAACCAACATGTGCAAGGTGCTGAGGGTGGTGATGTTGTGAATGCTGCTGAGCAACCCACAGTGAGGAGACGGACAAGAGTGTACAGACCCAGGGTAACCTACCAGGGGCTACATGAGCTGGAGATAGTGGAGGGCTATAGGGTGGACAGAGACCTCCTACAGCAAATTGTTGAGCTGTGCCGGCCATGCCTCACACAAAGAACCAACAGAGAGGAACCCATTCCAGTGGATACCAAGGTATGTGTTTTCATAAGAATACTAGCTACAGGTACCTTCCAAAGACCAACTGGTGATATGATGTGGATTTCACAGGCATCAGCATCCAGGGTACTGCACCAGTTCCTGGATGCCATGTCAGCAAATGTCGGTGACCACGTATATTTCCCCAATTCCCGTGAGGCATTGGCCAGCAATATGCATCTTTTCCACCAAATAGCAGAATACCCTGAGGTAGTGGGTGCAATAGACTGCACACACATACACATCAAAGCATCACCTGGTGAGCGGGGTAGGGTCTACATCAACTGCAAGGGCTTCCCCTCCATCAACTGCCAGGTCATGTGCGATGCCCAGGGCATAATAATGAATGTGTGTGCTGGCTGCCCTGGAAGCTATCACGATTCCCACATCTGGCATCTGACGCAGCTATACCACAGATTTGCCAATGGGGACATCCCTGATGGTCACCTAGTGGGGGATGCTGGATATGCACTAGAGCCATGGCTGATGACACCCATCAGAAATGCACACACACCTGAACAAGAACTCCATAATGAGGCACACACACAAACAAGAAACATAACTGAGCATGTGTTTGGGATGCTCAAGTCATGGTTCCAGTGCCTGGACACATCTGGTGGAGCCTTGCAGTACTCACCAACTACATGTACCCAAATTGTTATGGTATGTGCCATGCTACACAATATGATCCTGCGGAAACAGCTGCAGCAGGAACAGCATGGGGCAGGGCCAAACAACCCCCCACCATTGCCAAGGCCTGCACAGGCACAGCATGACTCGAAGGAGGAACAACCTGAGCCTGGCTCAGTAGGCAGAGGGAGGCATGCCCAGTATGCCCTAGCCTTAGCAAAGAGGCAACGCATAGCACATACACTGACTCAGTAGGAACCCAGGAAATGACACCGCTCTCTGACTCGCACATACAATAAAAGAGATGCCTAACTTGACACTACCTGTTTTCAAACATGTATAGGGAGTGTACTATGTGCATCTGACATAGGCAGCCCTGCAGCACCACCTGAGGCATGAGTGCCATATATTAAGCAATATAAAGCACTGCTAAGCACATTTTACCAGTATTGAGCATATTTAAATACAATTGGGCGTAGCTGTGCACTGCGCTATCCAGTGCAACGTCAGGCAATGTCAGGCAAAATTGGGTAACGTTGGGCAAAGTCAACTAAAGTCGGGTAAACATGCTCACACCTGCTTTACTGTTCCTTAACCAGACAGGTCAGCCCTGCAGGAAAATACAAAGCAGTGATAGGGCTCGAACTCAGGATACTGTGCACTATAGTCACAGTACTGAACCACTAAGCCATGACAGCATTTCACTGGCACAGACACAACTTAAGTCACTCACCCATACTAGTTGGGGGGGGGGGGTCACATACCTAACAGTCACAGCCAGCAGGACAAATGTAGACAAATGCAAACACAAAAAAATGCTGTATCATGCCCTCTGAAGAGGCATATGAGTAACCTTCCCCCAGGCCTATGCAGACAGATAACAGCAGGCCAGGCAGTGTGATGTGGGTTGGGTAGGCTATGAAGTCACAAACTAATATGCGTGTAATTGGAAGCTAAGGTCTGTAGTACAGTGGTATGCCTCAAGCCAGTATGATAGGCAACAGTACAGACTGAAATGGAGTACCTGACATACCAGTGCAGGCCTAGCGAATGTGTATAAGTGTCAGGTGTACTCCTTATCCTATGTACACCCACAGTAACAATCAGGTGTGCCCCCCAGGTAGAAATGTACAAATAATAGCTGTCCCCCTGTATGTAGAAATGTTGATAAGTCTATACAAATTGACTCATGGAAGCCCAGCAGGCACAGCATGCTTCCTATCGATGTACAACACAAAGGTGAGATCTGAAGTAAAAAACAACTTGATTTTTCACACACATATAGTATATATGCCCATAGTGGACATGCTCACACACACAAACAAATTTAGCAAATTTCAGTCATCAACATACTGAAAGGTCATACTGGGCATGCTCACACACAAACAAATGAAGCAAATGTCAGTCAACAACATACTGAAAGCTCATACTGGGCATGCTCACACACTTAGGCCATGTGTGAGTACAGTAGTGGGCCACACATATCTGGCAGTTGCAGTTCTTACTCCAGACACTTGTCACTATTCACCAGTCCTGCCTTGTGCACACAGTGATATGAAAACAGACCCATATAATGTATTTGACCTCTGTCATAATCAAACTATGTACTACAAGTACTTACGTTGTTCAAAGAAAGTAAAAATCCAAAGAAGATCAATAAATCTCCTATCAGTATCATCAAGAAACAATGAGCACTCCTAACAAGCCGTGTTCTGGCAAAAATATTGCCAAAGAGCCCATAGAGAACCATGAAGCTTTCTTTCGCTATGTCATAAATATTAATGTAAACTCATATATGTTCTGAGTCAGTGCAAAGTGTAAATGAATACATGTACATGACTGACATTGCCAACATCTTGTCAGACAGGTTCATACATATTTACCCCCTTCTCACTGACAAAAGAGCCCATTACCATACCTTGAGATTGTGAAAACCCAGAAATCACATATACAGTAGTTAAACAGCTCTATCCAAACCTAAAAACATGGCGTCTATGGGATGACATAGTTTCCCTGGCTGTGTCATATGTGAACTCCAAAAAAACAGACCCTGCACCTGAACAGTCTGTTGAGACTCACCCTCTGTACAGGATATGAAACTGCTGAATGGGTTACAGCAACGTTTGGCACACTCCACAAGTGTTGATGCACAACAGACCATGGGAACTATTGTCTTATAAGCCTAATAAGCCTGATCTGCAAGGCCATGGACTCCATCATTATGGAACTCATAAACAGAGCTATTGGGAGCCTACAAACACCCAACTCTACCCATTTTGGTTTTCTCAGGGGCAGATCATGGTTCCTAAACCTGCTAGATGGTTTTCAAGGCAGTTACCCAGGACATACATCAATGAAATGAGCTACACATGGCCTACATAGACCTTGAAAAGCCCTTTTCCAACATCCCACACACATGTCGTATCCACAAAATCAACAACCTGTGCATAAACACGTATGTCATCTGATGGATTGCCAACTGGGGCACAGTTAGGTCCCACAATGTAAGAATTGTGGTCTCCCTGTTGGACTGTAAGCTGGTAACAACTGCTGTCCCCCATGGCTCAGTCCAGGGACCCCTCCTGTCTGGTGTATACTTTTCAGAAATACAGTCAAACACATGAGGGCTATGGTTAGCAAAGTTTGTGGATGACTGCAAAAAGGTTGTCATAATCGATGTTTGGGACAACAGAGACATCCTTAAAATGGGTCTCAGTCAGACAGATGTGGTGTCAAAATTATGGCCTCGAGCTACAGTCATACAAATACCACATAGGTGCCAACACCCTAAATAGGAGGTAATAATAAGGGATTTATGGGCACATGTGGATAGTCATCTCTGCTTCCAGAAACACATTCACAAAGTGGTTAGAAAATCATGCTATGTGTTCCCACAAATTGCCAAGGTCTTTACATGTAGGTTAAAGGAGGTTTCCTCTACTCATCTGTCATCAGACCCATCAGAGAGTATCACGGCACACTTGCAATGAATCTGACTAGGCAACTTCAGCAGCTGGAAAGACCACTGAAGTACCTCAACAAGAGGATTACTGGCCTCAAACAGTTGCCCCATGCAGCAAGACTGAATTTAACTCAATCTGTACTCTGTTTCATACTGTCTACTCAGGCAATCTCTGCCCAACAGACAGGCCCATGTCCAATGCAGAACTGATGTACGTGCACTATCTGAAGTAAACCCAAGCTCACTGTGCCACATGCTCTAGGGATATCATCATCACAACAATAAATAGAACATGTTTGAGGGATACATTACTAACTCGCAGACTTCTCTTGCTTTGGAACAGGCTCCCAACCTACATTAAGCTGAGTCCCTCACTGACAATCTTCCAGAGGAGCCTTAATGAGTGTATGTGAAACTGAACTGTCACACCATGGATCACTTCATCAGCTCTACTACACAGAGGCCGAGGGAAATAACCTCTTTTGTGGTGATAGCTGCACACTCTGGCCATATTAATATATGCCTTCAGGCAGATAGCCTATTACCTACATATGTACCTATATATATGTAGGGGGAACACAGAATAATAAGCCAAAGATGGATGGGCAGAGATGTGTGTAAGATGGTGACCATGACAGGGAGCCATCCAGGACTGTCCCACCCAGCACACATCCCAATGGCACAAATGACATGAGGTGCACATCTCACCCACTGTACATAACAGCCACCAGTATCTGTAGGCATTACAGTGTATGTGGTCCATGTGCCTGCTGTACAACATGACTGTACAATGAAGTACGCATCTACTATCTGTAGACATGTGCCTGTCACATAGGTTCATAGGTATGTAGTAGACTATCTTCACGAAGGCATATATTAGCCTAGGCAAGTTGTGCAGCTTTCACCACTCCCATTGGGTAGTCTCCTAAGCCCTAGTTCTAATAGTTAGTACCCTAAGCCCCTTTCTAGTGGGGCTGCTCATGTGATACCTGGCATGAATTGTTTGTTTCCCATCCACTCATCAAGGTTCCTACTGAAGAGTGTCAGCGAGATGCTCTGTCTGATGTACATTGGGACTCTGTTCCACAGTAAGGCAAGTGTCTGGGATGGTACTCTATCCCTCCAGCATGTTGTATTCATTGTTATGATGAGGTTCATATCCCTGGAGTGTGTACTGCAACTCAATTTTGTTATCTGTAGATGGAGCATATTCAACAGTTATGTGTTGGACATGGCTCTGTATGTTAGACAGAGTGTGCCTCTGAGTAGGTGGTACGCAACGGAGAACATAATTAGTTTTACCAGTTGTGTTGCATAACACAACTGTTTGAGGCCAGTAATTCTCTTGGTGAGGTACTTCTGTGGTCTCTACATTTGCTGGATATGCTTAGTTGAGTACATCCAAAATGGTGCATTGTACTCAATGATGGGTCTGATGACTTAAGAGTAGAGGGCCACCACTACCTCTTTTGATCCTGATGCAAACCCTTTGTTGATTAGGTGGGCCACATAGGATTTCCTAATCACTTTGGCAACATGGTTGTCAAAGGAAAGATGACTATCTACTTGTGTCCCCAGATCCCTTATTACCTTGTCAGATTTTAGGGGGTAACACCTATGTGGTAGTTTGTGGGTACTTTGTTTTCACCAAAGGGGATTACTATGCATTCTTTCACATTGAGCTTGAGGCCATGATTCTGACACCACACATGTGTCTCATAGAGTCCCTTCTGGAGAATATTTGTGTCATTAGGGGAATCTATTATGGCAAACACTTTACAGTTCCCAGCAAACTTAGTCAACCACAACCTTCCTGTGCTGGCATGTACTTTTGTGAAGTCTATACCAAACAGGAAGGACCCCAGGACTGAACCCTGGGGGACACCAGTTGTTACTGGTGTAGAGTCTGACATGTAGCCAGCAACTCTTAATTTGTGGGATCTATCTGTGAGCCAGTTTGCAATCCATCTTGTGATGTATGGATTCATGCCCAGGTTGGTGAGTTCATCTATGATACCTGACTGGGGAATGGTGCCAAAGGCCTTAGCAAGGTATAGATAGGCTGTGTGGAGCTCATTTCAATCATCTGTAGGCTGGGTAACTGTCTCAAAGAAATCCACCCAGTTCAGGAGGTGTGATCTGTATTTGACAAAGCCAAACTGGGTGTGGTCAACTGTGTGAAGGTTCCCAATGTCTTTATTGTTGACTTCCATTATGATTGGCTCCATTGCCTTGCAGATCAGACTCGTCAGGCTCATAGAGCGTGAATGCCAAGGGTCTTTTGTGGCCCCATCCCTGTGGAGTGGGAAGAACATTGCTGTGCAACATTCTATGGGTACATATCCTGTAGAGCGGACATAGAGAGAGGTGTAGGTATCCTTGATAAATATGGATACATTCCCACTATATGTGCTATGATCCAGGTTCTGATGCTGGAAGGTATGGAATGAGTAGTAGCCTGGTAGCACTAGTGTGCTCTCTGGAGCCTTGAACTGGGTTTCTGTTACTGCACAGATATCAATATTCTCCATACTGAGAAGTGCATTTGGAGGCTGAGTCTTCTGGCAATGAGTAGTATTTAGCTCACTTTGTGGTTATTTGTGTTGGTTACGGGGTTTGGTTTGTCCTGAGTGACCGGTGTTCCACACCTGAAGTCAATGCCTCATTGGTCCGATCTGAACATAAGCTAATTACCCTACATATCCACATTCTGCCCCCACCCCCCATTAAGGAAACCATGTTAAAAATGTCTCCAAAGCCAACTTCATGCTTCTTAAGACAGAAATGGTGAACTTCAGGACACCCATGCAGATGGACAATACAGTTACTACTACTGAATCCTACACAATTGCACTTTATAAGCACTTAGATGAGTGCATGGATCATGCTATCCCAAACAGAACCAAGATGCTATCCTCCAAGAAAAGGAAGCCAATCTGGTGGTCCCCTGCCATAAACAAACTATACAACAGAAGGAAGAAACTGTTGCAAAAAAGGGTAAAATCCCATGAGTGGAGGAGCTCCCTGGTCAGCCTCAGTAAGAAGCTGTGATCCCTGATAAAATCCTCCAAAGCTAGTTATGAAAACAAAATCGCCATTGATTCTAAGGACAACTGCAAAGCATTCTATAGCTATGTCAAGAATCTCAATGGCAACACTCAGATCTGCTCTGAGTTACAGCACAATGGCACTAAATATACAGACCCAACTGATATTGCCAACATCCTGGCAGATAGGATCAGTGTTAATTTTACCCCCCTCTCACCCATGAAACAGCCCATCTCTATACCGGGAGAATGCAAAGTTGCATCATCATGGCTGCACAGGTAAAAACCACACTCTCCAAAGCCAGGAACACAGCATCCATGGGACCAGACAATATCCCAGGCTGCGTTCTACATGAAGTACAGAACGAACTGGCACCACACCAAAGTACCATGTTCAATCATAGCCTCACCTCAGGCTTTGTGCCTGCTGAATGGCACACAGCAATGGTTATCCCACTACACAAGGGGGGAGCCACCACGGACCCCGGGAACTAGTGCCCCATTAGTCTGATGAGCCTGGTCTGCAAAGCCATGGAATGTATCATCATGGAACTTATAAACAAAGACACTGGTAATCTCCAAACTTTGTACCACAACCAGTTCAGGTTTGTAAAAAACAGATCATGTCTCCTAAAATGTATAGACTTCTTTGAAGCAGTCACCAAAGCCGTAGACAAGGGTAAGGTGGTTCACACAGCCTATGTAGATCTTGCCAAGGCTTTTGACACCATTCCCCACTCTGGAATTATAGATAAACTCACTAAACTAGGTATAAATCCCTATGTCACAAGATGGGTTGCCAACTGGCTCACTGATAGAACCCACACTGTGAAAGTAGCAGACTCCAAATCTGACTTCAGACCAGTGACAAGTGGAGTACCACAGGGTTCAGTCCTGTGTCCTGTCCTGTTTGGTATCTACTTCCCTGAAGTACAGGCTAACACAGAAGGTCTTTGGCTAATGAAGTTCCCAGATGACTGCAAACTAGGAGCCATAATTGAAACTACTAATGATGTGGACATCCTACAAAAGGGCCTCACTGAGACAGATGCCTGGTGTCAAAGCCATGGCCTCAAGCTCAATGCCAAAAAGTGCATTGTCATCCCCTTTGGTAAAAACTCTGTACCCATGAACTACAACATAGGTGGTAGTATACTTAACCCTGAAAGTGTGATAAGAGACCTTGGGACACAGGTGGACAGTAGTCTCTCCTTTGATAATCACATTGCCACAGTAGTCAGGAAATCCTTCTACGTGGCACACCTTATTACAAAAGGTTTCTCATGCAGAAAAAAAGAGGTCATTGTTCCCCTCTACTCATCACTCATTAGATTCATTATACAGTACAATGCCCCTTTTGGTATGTACCCCACAAGACATCTACAACAACTGGAAAGCCCGCAGAAATACCTCACAAAGAGGATTAGTGGCCTCAAATACATGCCCTACACAGACCATCTCAAAACCCTCCAGCTTTACTCTGTCGCATATCGCCTACCCAGAGGTGATCTCTGCCTAACATACAAAGCTATGTCAAACACAGAGCTGTTGGACATGCTCCACTTAAAGAAATCCCAATCCCTCTGAGCTTCAGCCCCAAAACCTGGACCGAAATACGAAAGGAGGGGGTGTATCCATTTTCATAAAGGATACCCACACCTCCAGGTTAGTGGCACAGCATGAGGCCTCAGAGACCATCCAAGTGCAACTAACAGTGGGCAAAGCTGCTTATCAGATCATAGCCTGCTACAGATCACTTACCTTGTCTAAGGACCCTCACTCAGCATACCTGAGAACACTGGAATATATAAAGGTCCTACCAAACACCATGATATTAGGAGATTTCAACTACCCAAACATTGACTAGGAGAATTACTCAAGTACAAACTCCTTTGCCCAACACTTCCTAGAGTTTATAAACTCAAACGCCCTGGAACAGCTGGTCACCATGCCCACTAGAGGTGACAACATACTAGACCTGATCATCACCCACATGGGGAATCAGTGTTCCACACCAGAGGTAAACTCCTCGCTGGTAAGATCAGATCATAAAGTAATCACACTGGACATCCACATCCCGACCCCACTCCCAGTCAAGGAAACCACTGTAAAAAACTTTTCAAAAGCAAACTTTACACTTCTCAAGACCGAAGTGGAAAGTTTCAAAGCCCCCTTGCTACAGGATAATGCTATCCAACCCACAGAATCCTTTACAAGTGCATTCTATGAGCATCTACAGGGATGCATGGATCAAGCTATCCCAAGTAAAACCAAGACTCACTCCTCCAAAAAGAGGAAACCAGTCTGGTGGTCCCTGGCCATAAATAAGCTATACAACAGAAGGAGGAAACTACTACATGACAGAGCAAAATTCCAAAATGGAAAGGCATCACTGATCAATTATTAGCAATAAACTATGATTGCTCATAAAATCATCCAAGGCCAGTTTCAAAAGAAAAATTGCCAAGGAATCTAAAGATAACCACAAAGCCTTCTTTAGCTATATCAAAAATTTAGGTGGCAGCTCTCAGATATGCTCTGAGCTACTGCAAAAAGGCAAAAAATACACTGAACCAACTGACATTGCCAACATCCTGGCAGACAAGTTCTGTGCAAACTTCACACCCCCCTCACCCCCAAAAGGGCCGTGTCCATCCCAGAAGAATGCAGAGCCCCAGACATCACGAACATGCAGGTAAAAACAGCCCTCTACAAAGCTAAGAACACAGCATCAATGGGACCGGGTGGTGTCCCAGGCTGCATCTTACATGAGCTCCAAAAGGAACTAAACCCTCACCTAAATTCACTGTTCAGAGTCAGCCTTACCACAGGCTATGTACCCAAAGAATGGCGTACAGCAACAGTCATCCCGCTCCACAAAGGTGGTGCCACAACAGAACCTGGGAACTACTATCCTATAAGCCTGACTAGCCTGGTCTGCAAAGTTATGGAGCAAATTATCATGGAACTCATAAACAGAGACATTGGGAACCTCCAGACACTGGACCCTACCCAATTCGGCTTTGTTAAAGGCAGATCCTGCCTCCTAAACCTAGTTGACTTCTTTGAAACAGTTACCAAGGCCATAGATGAAGGGAAGGAAATCCACACAGCCTACCTGGACCTTGCTAAGGCCTTCGACACCATTCCCCACTCTGGCATCATAGACAAGCTTACCAGCTTGAACATTAACCCCTATGTCATGAGATGGGTAGCCAACTGGCTCATGGATAGAACACACATGATCAGAGTTGCGGGTGCCATGTCCGACTCTAAACCAGTCACAAATGGCATCCCACAGGGCTCGGTCCTGGGACCCCTCCTGTTCGGTATATACATCTCTGAGGTACAGGCAAGCATGGGAGGATTATGGCTGACCAAGTTTGCAGATGAATGCAAATTGGGAGCCATAATCGACACAATGGCTGACACAGACATCCTCCAGAAGTGTCTTACAGTGACAGATACCTGGTGTCAAAACCATGGCCTCAAGCTGAATACCAAAAAATGCATAGTTATCCCCTTTGGAAAAAACAAAGTGCCCATAAATTACCAGATAGGTGGTAATCCACTAGGTATAGAAAATGTAATTAGGGACCTGGGGACCTAGGTAGATAGTAACCTCTCATTTGATAATCACATTGCCAAAATGGTTAGAAATTCCTTCTATCATGAATCATGAAAGGGTTCACCTCTAGATCAAGAGAGGCCATTGTGCCCCTATACTCATCACTCATTTGGCCCATGATAGAGTACAATGCCCCATTTGGTATGTACCTTAATCGGCACATGCAACAGCTGGAAAGACCACATAAGTACTTTACCAAGAGGATCATGGGCCTCAAAGAGATGCTCTATGCAGCTCAACTAAAGAAACTCCAGCTCTACTTGGTTGCTTACTGCCTGCTCAGAGGTGATCTATGCCTAACGTATAAGGCCATGTCCAATCCGGAATTAATGGACATGTTCCACCTCAAGAAAACCAAATCTCTTAGAGCCACACGCTCCAGTGAATAAAACCTCAGCACAGCAATAAACAGGAAGTGCTGTAGGGATAGATTCTTGCCTCAGAGACTTCCCTCGCTCTGGAATAGAATCCCAGTTTATGTTAGGCAGAGCCCCTCGCTGACTCTCTTCAAGAGGAATCTTGACGAGTGGATGGGAAATTGTAAATTTACCCGTGGGATCACTTCAGTGGCCCTGCTAGACAGAGGCCCAGGAAACTAATTTAAAAGGGAGGCGAAAGCCAACACATTCTGGCTAGGCTTATAATTGCCCCTGGGCAGATAGCCTAGTACCTACCTATGAACCTATGAACCTACATGCTCTAGGGACCTAAACCTTGTCACCACAATCAACAGAACATACCGGAGGGATAGATTCCTGTCCCAGAGACTTCCCATACTCCAGAATAAACTACCTATCTATATCAAACAAAGCACCTCATTAGCACTCTTCAAGAAAAAACTTGATGATTGGATGGGAAATAGGAAATTCAACCCGGGGATCACTTCTGTGTCTCTGCTCAACAGTGGCACAGGAAAATACATTTCTTGGGTGGCAAAAGCCAGGGTACCTTTTTGGCTGGGCTTGTATAGGCCCCAGGGTCGATAGCCTAGTACTTACCTATTTACCTATGAACATTTGAGCCTTGGCTAAAAAAGGTAATATGGGGACAGCAAGAGCCTTGGCCAGTATTCAGAAGCATAGGGGTGACAGGTGCAAACCATCTGTAGTGAAGCAACGAGGCTTGTCTATCATGTCATCACAGGCAGACAGAGACTGGATCCCCTTTGAATGACACCAGAAGCTCAGCCAATTGTTGAAGTTTATCATCTTTCTGTTATATTGCAGTATCATATAGGTGAAGGTAAGATGCTACTCAGGGTCAGGGTCATACCAGCCTGGGCTACATGATTATAGAGCTACTATATATCTCTTGTCATGTTGTCCTGGGAGGTATGTCTCAGATCATTCACACTGACATGTACAAAGAACACGTCATATATGTACCTGTTCTGGAGTGATGTAAGTGCTTGTGTTATGTGGCGGATCATAGCATCTGACAGACAACTGACAATAACCTTCCCCTTGTCCAGCTAAGTGAGAGGAATATCTGTCTGTCTGACTATGAAGTCACCTATTACTAGTGTGTTGGGTATGTTGTTTTGCCGTAGGGCCTGTTGTGAGGCACACTGCTTTGGTGTATTATGTGTTTTCTGGCGTGTGCTTGGAGGTGCATGTTGCTTGCTTGTCTGCTTAGGAGGACACTCTCTCTTTTTCAGATTAATATTTGCATTCTCCGAGTATGGTAATGTGTATTTATGTGTGTGTTTTGCTGGTGCTTATATTGTAGGTCTATGTGAGACAGTTGGTGCTGTGGTTGTATGACCCTACTCCTCCTGACTGTGTTGTCCAGTATTGGGTTGACAGAGCTTAGCCACCAGTTTGACCCTGTGTGTTCCAGCATGTGGTGCATCAACCCATATATGATATGGTCATGGCCCATGCATACAATACACTCACAATACACCTAGTATGATAAGCCTGCTGAGGTTAGCAAATGTGAAAAAAAACCTTTGGGCAAACTGTCAGCAAGTAATGTCTGTATTGCACCCTGTAACTCCATATTGCTTGCTGAAGTGTAAAGACGTACTTAGTTTGGATTAAGAACCCCGCCCTTGCCAACTGTGTGTATGTGTGTGTCTGTCTCTCCCTGGGGAGAAAACAACCTTTTTGGAGACTACTCACACCCCTTAAAAGTGGTATACTCACCTTTGTCAAGTCTGATAATGTCACCATCCTACAAATATACCTGTGGAAAAAAGAAATCCCAGTAATGTGTATAGCATGTCGTGTCAATGTGTACTGCTGTAGTATCATAATGTAGTTAGGTAGGGGTTAGAATCCTGCACTTGTCAACTGTGAGTGTGTGTGTGTGTCTCCCTGAGAAAAAACATTTATGGAGACTACTCACACCCCTTAAAAGTGGTATACTCATCTTTGTCAGGTCTGATGATGTCACCATCCTACAAATATACCTGTGGAAAAATAGCATCCCAGAAATGTATATAGCATGTTATGTAAATGCATACTGCTATAGTATCATAATATAATTAGGTAGGGATTTGAATCCTGTAGTTGCCAACTGTAAGCATGTGTGTTTCCCTGGGGAAAAGCAAACTTTTTGGTGACTACTCACACCCCTTAAAAGTGGTATACTCATCTTTGTCAAGTCTGCTGAGGTCACCATCCTACAAATATACCTGTGGAAAAGTGCAGTCCTAGTAATGTGTATAGTGTGTCGTGTAAATGCGTACTGGTGATAATATCATAATATAGTTAAGTAGGGTTTTGAATCCTTCACTTGCCACGTGTGGGTGTGTGTGTCTACCTGGAAAGTAACAATGTTTTTGGAGACTACTCACATCCCTTAAAAGTGGTATACTCATCTTTGTCAAGTCTGATGATGTCACCATCCTACAAATATACCTATGGAAAAGAAGCATTCCAGTAATGTGTATAACACATTGTGTAAATGCATACTGCTGTAGTGTCATAATGTAGTTAGGTAGGGGTTTCAATCTTGCATTTGCCAACTATGTGTGTGTTCCCTCGAGGGGAGGAGCAACCTTTATGGAGACTACTCACACTCCTTAAAAGTGATATACTCATCTTTGTCAAGTCTGATGATGTCACTATCCTACAAATATACCTGTGGAAAGATAAAATCCCCATAATGTGTATAGCGCATTGTGTAAATGTGTACTGCTGTAATATTATAATGTAGTTAGGTGGGGGATTGAATCCTGCACTTAATAACTGTGTGTGTCTTCCTGGGGAAGAGCAACCTTTTTGGAGAATACTCACACCCCTTAAAAGTGGTATACTCATCTTTGTCAAATCTGATGATGTCACCATCCTACAAATATACCTCTGGAAAGGAGATGTGCCTGTAATGTGCATAGCGTGTCGTGTAAATACATGCAGCTGTCATATCCTAATGCAGTTAGGTAGGGGTTAGAATCCTGTGTCTCCCTGGAGAAGAACCACCTTTTTGGAGAATACTCACACCCCATAAAAGTGGTATACTCATCTTTGACAAGTCTGATGATGTCACCATCCTACAAATATACCAGTGGAAAGATGTAAGCTCAGTAATGTGTATAGTACATTGTGTAAATACATACTGTTGTGATATCATAATATACTTAGGAAGGAGTTTGAATCTTGCAGTTGCTGACTGTGCGTGTGTATTTCAGGTGTGTAAGACACCGTTGGTCAATGTGGAGTGGGTTTTGATTTTTCTAGTGTATTATCACAATGACAACTGTATGTGCATTACACATGTAAGGTAGCTGTGGGGCAAAGCCATATACATACATGTGACCTCAATTATTTCATAGGTGGGTACTCTGCTTTCTCCATGAATGCATCTGTTATCTTTGCCAGAGCGTGCTGGCACTTTCCAGACCTTAGGTCACTTCTGTGTGCTAGTGACAAGCTTAGCCACTGCAGTGATCCCTGGCCTACATCTTCTGTTTCACATCCACTCATCACGGTTTCTATTGAAGAGTGTGAGTGAGGGTTTATGCTTGAGGTATATTTGAATCCTGTTCCAAAGCAAGCAAAGTCTGGCAAAGATGACTAATCATTATAGGTGTGCAACAACCTCTATGGATCTGCATGCAAACTCTGTATTGCTTATGTACTCCACAGAGGGGTTTCCTAAACCCTTTGGTAATGTGATTATCAAAGGAGAGATGACTAAACACATGGCTCTATGTATACATTAGTACCTGCTCCACATTTTGGGGGCTACTACCTATGTTGTACTCTGGGGATACTTTGTTTTCTAAAAGTGGATAACTATGCTTTTTTTGGCTTATAGCTTTACAGCATGAGTTTGACACCAGGTATCTGTCTCTATGATACCCTTTTGGTGGATGTGTGTGTCATCTGGAGAATAAAGTATAGCTCACAGTATGCATTTTCATCAAATGTGGGCAGACATATCCCTACTGTGTTTGCTTGCACCTAAGAAAGCTATATGCCAAACAGGAGTGGTCCCAGGACTGAGTGCAGGTGAATACCACTTGTTACTGGCATAGAATTGTACATGGAGGCTGCAAATGTTACTGTGTGTCCTACATCTGTGCGTCAGTTGTCAATCCATCATCTAACAACCGTTTATGGTCAGTCTGTTGAGGATATGTATAATATCAGAATGTGGGATGGGTATGAATTGCTGTTGAGCTATAGCTTGGCTGTGTGGACCTCACCTCCCTCACCTATAGCCTTGTTAACTGGCTTGAAGTCTACTATGTGTAGGAGCCATGATCTGGCCTTTAGAGAACCTAAGTGGGTATGGTGCAGTGTTTGCAGGTTCATAATGTCTCTGTTAATGAGTACCATAATGCTGTTTTCCATAGCCTTCCCGATAACATGTGTCTGGCTTATAGGGTGAGAGTTTCCAGGATCTGTTGTAGTTCTACCCTTAATCAATTTATGTTAACATTTGCACTGGGTGTGATGAGGGTGGACAGGTTTAGGAATAAGTATATTAGAGGGTCATCCCAGGTTTGAAGGTTAGTAGACCAAGCCAGACAGGCAGGATTAAGTTGGTTTGTGCATGTGCTGAGGAGGGATGCAGAGTATATTGTGAAATAGATGCTAAGGATGAAGCCGCCAGGTAACAGGAAAAGAGGAATGCCTAAGATGAGGTTTATGGCTGTGGTGAGA
Source organism: Protopterus annectens (assembly GCF_019279795.1). Classification (NCBI taxonomy): domain Eukaryota; kingdom Metazoa; phylum Chordata; order Ceratodontiformes; family Protopteridae; genus Protopterus; species Protopterus annectens. The sequence continues at coordinate 916,703,946 of NC_056732.1, forward strand.
GAGGACATGCAGGTGGGTGGTGTGACAGCGCAAGATGCAGAGGGCAGGAAGAAATAGAAGCAGATGATCTACTGTGGCAACCCCTAATGGCAGCATCCGAAAGGAGAAGAAGAAGATGTTGTAGCTCAACCCTTGTGGACTGTGAAAACCATTACCATGCGTCATTCCACAAGTATGTAACCTGCATAGAGGCTGCATCTAGACAGAGTGTTTAGGTGAGTGGTGACTTCATATGTCAGCTTGTGTATGACACAGCCAGGTACACTGTCCAGTACTATTGCCACTGTGGTTTGGACTATGGTAAAGAGATGTTTTAACTAGAGTGTCTGTGAATCATCAGGTTTTACATTCTTCAGGACTGGAAATGTGGCCCTTGTGTAATGACAGGGTGGCGAAATCCGCATTCAAACTCTCTGACAAGAAATTGGTAATGGCAGTCAGATAAGTGTACTTTGTGACCATTTACATTAACTGTGACCTGATCTGAAATTTATACACAACACTAAAGAAAGCTTTAGTGTTGTCATTGGAATCCTTGCCATTTTGTATTTTGAAGCTTGCCTTGTATGTTTATTGAGGGATTGTATTTTCCCAATGATACTGACCAGAGAGGTTATCCCTTCTTGGTATGTAACTCTTTTTTGGTACAACTTCACACCTTCTATTATATATTTAGTTTATGGCAAGGGTCCATGAGACTAATGCACTTTTACTGTATAAGTGAGAATTTATTGTGTTTGTGATAGCACGGTCCATGCAACCCTGTAGGTGAACCGTGTGCATTACTAAAGGATTATGCAGCTGGGACAGTGTTAACCTTAGTAATGCAAACCAATGCCAGATAGCAACAACAGCATCACCCACAGCACAGTGTCAACCCGTGTCATACACACACATGCTTACTCAAGTTCCAAAATGTGTGTAGTACAATGCATACTGGCCACCAATAGAAACTATGGCGTGTTAACACTAGCCAATACAGGGCATGTGACCCTGCCCAAGTGTCCAATATGCGTGTACATGCAGACAGTGCACCTCCACCATGTTCACAAATGGACACCTGCAAACCTGTGTTGCACACACCCCACACTTACTGTCTACTCTATAATGCATGCTGACACAACTACATACATCAGCCAAGTGGCACATTGGCAAACAAAACACAACTGGAATAAAGACTGGTTAAAACAATGCAGCATTGCTAATTACAGCTTTAATGCATCATGCCTGCTCAGCTACACCTTCAAGCATATCATTACACTTTACTGTTGACAACATGCTACACATCCAACCATTGCTAAACTTTATTAAAGTCATCCTGTGCATCAGCACCATCTTAGCCTGTTCCTGCATCAATGTTACAGATGAAAAGAGGTGGCACAGGTTTCATCATATGCACAGGGTGTGTTGTTGGTTTGCCAGAGGCCTACACTGAGCCATACAATTGACATGTGTGTGTGTGAGTGTGTGTGTGAGGGCCATGAGTACTGTTATGGGCCAATGTTGATGTAATGTGTGTGGGTATGTGTTTGCCCTAGGTTTCTGGTTTATGTGTGTGCGTCTGCATGCACACAGTTCCACCATGTGGCTGCCATAAATGGGGATTTGTGAGACATCTACAGACTGTACCTGGCAGGCTTTACAGATCACCATCTCTGGCCATGGATATGGAACCTGTGCCTGGCAAGGGTGCTACAGACAGTATCAGGTACTAATCCAGATTGGGTACTGTCCGAAGAGGTTAACTTATGTCCACTGGATCCAGGTCACTGCTGGGACTGGCCAGAGCCACGTGTACGTGGTCTGCTTGGACGATCTATGGACAGCCCCCCAACATTGCTGGGGCTGGTACTGGCACTATGGAAGCGGCTGTGACTTGCTGGACATCCACGGCGAACTCCAGCTGCTGATGTTGCTGGCATATGACCATGTCAACGTCTCAACTGTCCCTCACTGTCCTGACACGTGGACATGACATTGTAGAGAACATCCAATGTCTCACCCCAACGTCTATCAATGACCTCAGTGTAGTTACGTATGGCACCTGCTAGGTCACGGATACTGTCATTTACAGAGGTTTTATGAGCCCTCTGTGCCCTTAGCCCCTGTCTGGTGTACCACTCCATTCATGTCTGTGCCTCCATGACAGCCTGGAACATGCGTGTGGAAGAAAGAGGTGTGGCACGTCTGCCAGGGGCATGATGACCAGCAGTGCTCTGATGATAACCCCTGGGCATCTGCCTATGTGGTACCATTCCAGACATCTGGCTATGGCTGCTGTGTCCTGATACATGTGCCATAGATACCACACTGTCCTGGCCAGTCCCAACTGTACACTGTCCATCAGCTAAGGGCAATGGTGATGATGGATGTACAGGTAGTATGGCTGTGTGCATGGATGAGGTGGAGACTTGTGTACTGTCAATTGGTGGCCCAACAACAGGCCCTGACAAACCTGCCTGTGCCTCAACACAGCTATCCTCATCATCACTGTCTGTCTCAGTGACATCAGGTTCCCTGCTGTACTTGAACCAGCCCCACCTCGGCACCTGTGAGAGGAAAACAGGATACACATTTTAAGACCTGAACATGACTTCAGATCACATGCACACATGCACACATGCACACATGCACACATGTGCACAAGTGCACATGCACACATGCACATATGTGCACATGCACACATGCAGACATGCACACATGCACACATGCACACATGTGCACATGCGCACATGCACACATGCACAAACACAAAAATACATTCCTCCCTAAAGAAGACACACACAACACCAGCAATCACAGAACATACACAATAGCAGGTGATGGTGGGGTACAGTATCACAAGCAAAACAGTCATATCACACATGTCAGCATGCAGGACATGTGTTGCTCAACAGCATGCAGTGCAAGTGTAGTCAGTCCTTGTTACTAACAGCATACATGGCTTTGATGCATGTGTTTTGTTATTAGGTGATGGCTCTCCCCCTGGAACATAATGCATACATGGACACAACATTGCTGTGCAGATTTTCATAACCCTATAATGTACTGTGCATCATAACTCACAAGTGTACATACCATTGCTGGGTGTGTATCTGTGTGTCTGATAGGTATCCAATGCTGATTACAGCCTCTGTGTCTTTAGCAAATAATTGTGGGCACATTTTAGCACATGCATGATGAGTATTCACACAACATCATCAGTGGTGCATAGATAATTGATGGAATACCATTCAACCACATACCAAATGTACGGTATTTATGCTGAGTGTAGATCATATTGTGGACATGCCAGTCTCATCCATGATATGACATGCAAAAACACAACTGCATATTTAAACACTACACATACCCAATGTGTGTCATATGACCTAGCCACTCAATAGCATCACAAGACATATATGTGTCAGTTGTGCAAATGGTGATTGGTATGCATACTGTTTACAGGTGCATATGTGTGCACACACGCAACATTAAGGTGCATAGCAATGAAAGCTATGTGGTTACAATAACTGGATGGGGTATAGTACCATAGGCCATCATCATGAAGCATCAGGTGGTCACTCAAGGCTACAAATGTTTCCTAAACCAGCACTAATCATGCTGCGCCGGAACTGTACTTCCTTGGCTAAATTCACCATTTCACAACTAGTTGTTACGTGAGTTTGTAAGGAGGCCAATAAGGAACATTCCCTGACATGAATGTATAGTGTGTTGCAGAGTGTTTAAATGCCCCATGATAGGCCTCTACCCCTCAGGTATATTATGTGTAATGTTGGATGAGATTTTGGATACTGGAGTGTGTCTTTACAGAGGGTTTGGGAATCCTTTATGTGTAGCATGTTAAAATGCTCTGTGTATGACATAATTGTGTATGTTATGTGCATGTTGAGTATCAGCTGTGCCTATCCAATGGTCATTACAGTCTAGCCACATTTTTTTGAGATGGTCTGGGTATTGCATGTGTTTGAGGCAGCTAATCACATTAGTGAGATGTGTGTGCTCTTACACCAAACATGCACAGCATGCATTATGGGTAGGTATGTTACATGTGTACATGGCCTACACCTTAACTATGACATGCACTTTTTATTTACAATAATAAATTTAGAACACACTCACCAGCATCTGTCCGCTGCCTTGATGTCACCCCAGAGGGACCTACATAGAGATGAGACAGTTTGTCAGTGGCCACAACTGTGGCATTGCTACTGTGTGTTTGCAATCCTACAGTACAACAACAGTTTACATTTACAGGGCTACAGATTATGTTCCAAATGATCAGTATTGCACAACAACAGCCTCCACATCTTTGAACGACACACTCCACATCTCACAGATGCATGATCTACCAATACAGATAACAGTAGTCTACAGATATGCCATGTTAACTGCATGCTCCATGTGTGCTTGCTGGGTGGCTCCAACCTCCATCATGGTGTATGTCTACTGCTGTTGATGTTGGGCATGTGCCACCAGGCTCAGGAGCAGCTCCTCCACTCTGGTGAGGGGGGATCGATATTAACACCACCTCCTGTTGCAAGCTGTTGTCTACGCACATCAGCAGCACGCTGACGGACATGTCTGAGAAGATCACTGCAGTGGTGGCGTACCTGCTCATATGTCCGGTTATGCAGGCCTACCTCACTGACCCTGCAGACAACATCTTGCCACATTGCAGTACACTCCTGCTGGTCCTGGCTGGTTCGTGAGAACATGAGACGGTAGTGCTGAATCATACTGCTAGTAATGATATCATCTTCAGCACTACTGGGGTTCCTGTGATGGGCCATGATCCCTGGAAGACATAAATACAAAAAATATGTCTAAGCAAGTCATATGGCACATTTAACATTATACAGTACAGATATCACTGAACTGCCATATATAGCAAACTATAAGCTAACCAAGAGTGAAACACTGTAACTGCCACTTATCACTGCTCACCCCACAACTCCTTGATAGTGCCTTGCTCACTCTCTGTCTAATGAACCATGTTCTGCACAGCAAAAAAATAAAATCACTATATAAGACTGTACAAGAGTACCTGGCACACTGTATGCAACACAATGCACCACCTAGCCACAGCAGATATACATCAAGCTGATGTGTAAAGAAATATATCATCCATCACAATCAGTGTAAGGTCCAGTAAATGTATTACTATTATACCACAGAACTTTTTAATGGCAAACCCGTGGCCAAAATATGTGCACAATTGGGAATATAGGTTACATACTGCTGTAGTACACTATGAATGTTGTTAGATATGCAGTTATATGTTTTACCACACATATGTCAAAGGACATGTTACAGACATACCCACACGCACATTAGACTTAATTACAGGACACAAAGGTATGACAACCCAGATAAGCTTTCAGTGTATACTATACAGTACTGTGTGTCAGTATTTACACAACCTTAATCTTGAGAAATGTAATCTGTGATGAATACAGGGACCACACAAAACAATGGATGCAAGCAATGTGGGCATACACCATACTTTGCTGTACAGGCCCAGAGCTTCTAGTAGTACTACAGTACACACAGGATTTGCATTCAACATCGGTACCAAACAATAATCATAGATGTAGTGCGTTAGCCTCCAGTGACACACCCTAGTCAAAACCAAGGGACTTAATCACAATGTATGCAATAGCACTTGTTCTGCCTAGCAACAGAATACACAGCTTTTGCTAGGATCAAAGCAAGGACCCATAATACCATGACATAAACAGTTTCCCACTAAGCTATCCCACAGATAGATATCTTTGACATATTCACAAACATATTGACCATCACAGTCAGTCAACAGTACAGAGAATCTATTGCAACAAGTAGATGTAGGTGTGTATGAGTATATATAACTATATATATATATATATATATATATATATATATATATATATATATACATATACATATACACATCCATTGGTCTACATATACATATATATGTAGGCACACATACATTTCACCTTTCATAGTGAGAATATCAATTATACAATTGATGTAAGGAGTAAAGTAATGTAATAAAATCGCACAGTCTTGGGATAAATGCTTTGAAGGTGCTCACAGCCCAGGTAGCTTTAGCAGGCCTTACTGGCTTCAACATTGCAAACTGAACAAACCACCCACAGTGTTTAACCACCACATGTCATATACCAACACTGTATGCTGTCTTGTTTGTCACACACTAAAACCTACATACAAATATGCGCATACTAACCTTCACCAACATATATTTCTCCCCCCTTCACAAATAGTTGCAATATGTCCCCTACTCTATGCACATATACAGATGTGAATATATATATGACATATATATTTCTCCGTATGTGTGTGGCATACGCACACAAGGTCCACACTGTTGTAAGTCCCTGGACCTCATAGCTGAACTGTTGGGCCTTGATGCAACACAAACAGGTGTCACATATGAACACACACTATCATTAGGGGGGTATATATGGCAACAGATGCTAGATAAGCATACTAGACTGCTACAGCAGTTGCCAATGCTAAGCTACACTTTAATATGACTATCATGCATGTGTTGTTCTGTCACACCCATGTTTATATAATGTCAGCGCTAATTCCCCCAACAGCCATTGGCCACACTACTGTACAGAACACAGATAACATGGATCAGATCTTTGACATTTAATGCTGAGCTACACATTTCACAGGTATGCCCCACTGCTCACAGATACACACAGTATTGTCTATAGCAGTAGTTAAGCAGAACATCTGTGCATAAACAAGTACTGCTGCCACATATGAATGGTTCACATTTCTTCAATAACATCCACTACATGCCAGCAAATACATATGTGTCACATACCTTTCCTTTTTATGATTTGGTAATTTTTTTTTTCATTTTCTCTGTCTCTCTCTCTCTCTCTCTCTCTCTCTGTCAGTCTCTGCAATAGAGTGATTGAGTTTGTTGGCAGTGATTGCAACCTGCTTTTGTAGGAATTTGCACATGAGCATGTGATGGCCTCTGCACCAATTAGTGGCCACCATTTGCTAATTGCATGCAGCCTACTGTGTAGTAATTGCAGTAATCACTGTCATAGGAACCCAGTACTATACATTGCTGACTCATGTAGGTGTGGCACTTTCAGCCTTCCAAGATGGAGATCATCCTTTTTGCTGTGGACATCATTGTTTAAGACAGAAGTTTGGTATAGTTCTTATATCAGAAGCCAGGGGTGTAGCCAGAGATTTACTTTTTGTACTCAGACCTAATGTTGCTGCTTCCAGTACCCACTTGTCAGTGTAGAAATATACTCACCCCTCAAAATGCTACCCCAAGATACATGGAAAGATGTACTTTCTTTTCAACTGTTACAATTAGCTGCCATACAAAGCTAGTTATTGAGATGTACTCCTTTGGCACAAGAATTGTTTGTGAACTGCTATACTATGAATATTCATTTACTCAGTTCTAAACAGTTTGTGTTTTTTTAGTGTTGACATTAGCACAAGCTGCTCAGAAAACCTGGACACATTTCAGTACTGTGAGTATGCTTACCTACATCCTTGGTAGACCCTGCACACACAGGTATATTCTACATTTGGGTAGGGTTGCAGAAGTACGGAGAGCATAAATACTATTGTGTGGATTTTATCTTGCTGGAATTACAGGGTTGCTGTGTACATGTTAGTTTATCAAGGGAAGTAGTCTGTCTGCGTAACTCCCAACTGTGGAACTATCCACATGATAGCCAGAGAATAGCCTGTTATTTTTGTCTGTGCACCACACAGGTCTTTTCAGCAATAGAGCAATGGCATTCTTACAGTTGGTTGCTTCCAGTTCATGGCTACATCCATTTGTATTTCAGTGTTGTAACCCTACATAAGGGTATGCTTCCGAAGCACTTTCCAAAGCTATTTGCACAGTGTGTAACAGCAGAAAGGCTGATATGCCTCTGTGTTTCTGCCTCTGCCCGACCTCTCAACCACTCAGGTACATATTTGAACAGACTCAGGGAAAAGTCAAGAAAAAGTCAAGGATAATCAGGGACACCTTTAAAATATTAGTGCCATTAAGCTGAGACATTGAGAGAATCAGAGCATATGAATTAATACACCTTTTCTGAAGTAAAAGAAGCGTCTAACTCTTAATTATTGTCATTATTCATTAAGTGTAATTCACCACCTTTCTGGCCAAAGTCAGTAGTTTTCAGAGGGATTCAGAGGGACAGAGCTAAAATTTGTTGCAAAATCAGGGACATCCCTGAAAATTAGTGACAGCTGGGAAGTATGGCCTCTTCCCTAAACAGATTTAGTGTTTGTCCTGCTGTGATATTGTGTGGGGTTGTAAACTGATGGTGTAACATTATTTCCTGCTAGAATGTCTGCTTCTTTTATCACAGTCATGTAATGTAATCCCACAGCAACTGTTGGTCAACATCCACAGAACAAGTTATGTGGTATGGTATTCCTATTTTTCCTGTATATTCACTCTTTCTGATGCATTATATATTTATTTAAGCACAAACTTTATGTATATCTACCGTGGCTTAGTGGCACTTTATGTATATCTACCGTGGCTTAGTGGCACTTCATGTTGTGTAGTGTGTGCTAGGTCCGGGGTTCAAAACTTACAGAGAGGTATTTTATTTTGCTCCTGAGCAGAACAAGGGCCCTCACATACAGAGTGACTAAGGCACTTTTAAGCAGTTGTAAGCGGGTTTGTGCGGGTTTGTGCATTGCTGCGCATTGCTTAGCCAAGCGAACAAGCGCAAACTTGCACAAACCCGCTAACTACTGTGTAATAGTGCTTACTCCCGCTAACCCCTGCGCTCATTTCTTTGAAAGAAAAGAAAAATGGGGAGATAGGAAAGTGGTGAAAAAGGGGCACAAAGAGGGAAATACAGTATGGAAAACAGCTCGGGATGTGCAGGACAGGCGTAGGGAAGGTTCATAGCTGCCCATTTCTTCAACAGCAACAACTGTGCATATGCAATAAATTTGGAATAGATATGAACCCTTCAACCCCTGAGAGAGGGGTGAGGACAACAAAGTATGTTGTAATAAACAAACTAAACTTTAAACTTAAACCACACAGAGGCAGCGAGTAAACTGGTAGCTACAAACAGACAAAATGATTTATTGTGTTATGTTAATTTCGGGAGGGAATTCCTTCATTCTTCAATCAATTCACAATTCAATAAAATAACCTTCCTTATATAGCTATAACATAATTACTAAGTGACATCATTATAATCAATTAAGAGATCAATTGAGCATGCAAAGCACTTGGTGAAGCTGGAGCCTAGAGTTTTACTTTCACCAAGCTTTAAAACTAAATAAGCCCATAAAAGTCTAGTCATACATATTTCAATACACATATTTACAAAAATCAGCTAAATAAAAATGAATTAACAAATATGTAATTCATTAAATAAATAGTAGATACTGCAAATGGTAGCAAAGTAATAACATATTTTAAAAACCTTCTAAAATCCATTTAATATGCTAAAATGTTATAAGTATAATAAATACTAATTTCATCTATCATATCACAGATATAAAATTCCTAAATAACTAATCTTATTAACTTTATGAATATAAATATATATGAACTGTTTAAAAATTATTGTTAAATGTTATTTATGAATTAATAAGTACACTAAAATTGTAATGTTTATAAAACATGTTAAATATCTTATTCTTTATGTACTCTAACGTAACATGTTTTATACATTATGTGAATTTTAACTTACATAATTTTTTTTTAAAAACCAGAACATAAACGGAGTTATCTTTTCAACGCTAATTTTCTAAGCACACATTTTATGGAAACAAACTCATTAAGGCCAGGATGGACATAAGCTATAGTTCTAATCTGCCAATAAAGTTCGTGGCATTCTAAATCTAATTGCCACGGACTACCCCTAGGATCTGATGTCACCTGATGTAATACTACAAACCTAAAACTATGGTTAGGGTTATTAGCCAAATGTCTTGCCAAAGCATTATTATTGTCCCATTTAGTTATTAATATTTGGTGTTCAGAAAATACTGTTCTCAATTCTTTTTTTTTACCTATGTAAAAACAGGGGGACACCTTGGCATAGGGCACAGTAAACTGCTTTAGATAAACACGAGTGTTTACCTTGGACCTTGTAATGAACATTCCTGATTATTACCTCCTTATCAATACACAAAAACTTACATTGGTTACATCTTCCACACTTAACCATTCCTTTATTGTGACCATTACCCTTTTTTGTAGGACATTCAAGTAGTGCCTTAATGTTAGGACCTCTTCTATAGGTGATTTTCGGTTTATCACCCAAACATTTACTCAAACTGGTATCTTCCTTAATTAAAACCCAATTTTTATTAATAATTTCTCTAATTATAATACTGTCTAAATTGTAAGTACATAAAAAACTTGTGTGGAAGTTCTCAACTTTATTACAGATAACATCTATTTTTGGGCTGACTGCTCTAATAATATCATCAGGTGTACTTAAAAGGGGCTTAAAATCTGAATTTCTTTTATTAATAACCTCAAAAGAAATTTCTTTGATTAAAGAAACAGGATAGCCTCTTTTGATAAACATAGATTCCAGATGGGAACATTCTAAAAATCATTCTCTTCAGAAATCATTCTTGCCGCCCTCACCATTGTCCTTTAATATAACAGCTCTTCTCTGTGGGAGGGTGGCAACTTGTATAATGGAGGAATGAGTTTGAGTATGTAGGTTTCCTATATATTGTACTATTAAATTTAGCTTTTCCGAGTTTTTTAATAATAAGCACATCTAAAAGCTAATTTGGTCATGTTGAATGTCGTATGTAAATTCTAAGAAATTAGTTAAAGATGAAATATTGGAAATAAAGTTTGAAATAAGCTCACAGGGTCCTTTCCATATAAAAACATATCATCCTGGTACCGAGTGTACCAGGCAACAATATATTTAAAAAATCATTATTAAATAGAAGGACTTCTCCTAATGTGCCATCACACACACAAAAAAAGCTGCCCCCACAGGGGGTGACCCCATCACACACCTGTCTTTTAGAGGTAGATTTGACCTTCAAACCACATTGTTTGTTTTCTCAATACCAAATCAATAAAGTTTCAACTAAATATATACTGTGTTCTTTGATTTGTCTTTCATGCATAAAATCTCTAATCCATTCGAGACCAGTATCTTGTGGAATCACTGTATATAGGTCCTTAACGTCTACTGTTAAGAACGTAATCTTGATTGAAAGGAACTCTTCCTAGTTGTTCTAAAAACTCCAAGAGTCCTTACAAATTTGATTTTCAGCTAGTATTAAAGGGTTCAAACACTATCAACGTATTTGGCACATGCGTATGATAGACCTCTACCATCCACTATAGGCCTAAAGGGAGGGTCAAAAACACTTTTGTGTATTTTAGGTGCGCCAAATAATGTAGGTATTCTTGGAGAAATAATAGATAAATAATTGTACAAATCCATGTCTATTGAACTTTCTAGGAACAAATCTTGCAATATAGACTTAATTTTACTATAAGCTACATTGAGCTCATTACGACTAACCAATGCATAAGAAGGAGAGTTTACAAGTAACATCATTTTACTTACATATTTGTCATGGTCCATTAAAACCAATCACCCCTTGTCAGGCTTCATTGCTCTAATTTTACAATCCTGTAGTAATGTAATAAAATCATACTCACAAGAACTAATATTTTTGATAGTTCTTTAGTAGTATAAGAACTGTGACTTAAAGAGCATGTCAATTTCACACATCTTTTCAAATAATAATAAATTAGCATGTAGAGGAGGATTAAAATGACTAGACTTAGGCAATAATCGGACTAAATAGCTGGTCCTCCTAAAAGTGCATTTAGATTAAAACAAAAAGCTTAAGGTCAATTAGAGTTTTGACCACATTCATGTGAGCATCAGGTACAAAGGAAAACCCTTTAGAAAAAAATTCAATAATTTCATAAGACAATTGCAACATAGTAAAATTGTAAATGCAAAAGTCGTTGCTATGAGCATTTAAAATCTGGGCCCCTCATTTGGAAATTCAGTCACCGACTGCGCTGATTGCGCTCTGTTTTTTGACGCCTCTCAATTGTGTTGTTTCGAGTTCAATGTTTTCTGTTGATAGCGCTGGCCATTGGAAAAACCCTGTTGTCCACTAGGACCAGGCTGATTTTCGTACTCAGAATCCCTTTGTTGTTGTACAACAGCACTATATGAGGCATTGGAAAAGTTATTTTGGTTATTTTTATTATTATTGTTATTATTATACTTATTGATTCTTTCACTTCACTTTAACAACCGCCTTTTTTGGAACATCAGCACCATTATCACTTGTCAAGTCAGTGTCATTATTACTCTGGTGCTCATTACCTGATGTTTCTTGTGGTACAGGGTTTGTACCCAAGGATGAAATCTCTAGTTATTTTTTTCTTCTTACCATTTAATAATTTGCACATAGATGCCTCAATGCTAGTAAAAATGCATTTATAATCATAATTGTATTGTAAAAAATCTGGATGAGATATAATAATATGTTCCAAAATTTCCAATTCGCTCTTTAAAGAAATCATTTCAGTTTTGTATTGATTTACTAGAACCGTAATAAATTCAAAACCTTGTTTGTTAAAGAGCTCCAATAAAGTCTTGTGAAAGTCCAATCCTTCCACTAGACCCACTGGATATCTCCATTGCCTTAGGCCCTCAGGAATGATTTTCTTACTCAAGCACTCTTCCGAGTAAGAAACCTCCAACTGAAGTTTCCTGCATTTATACAATTTATTGTCAAACTCGTTTATACTTGTCAAAATATTGTCCACTACTGCCTCATCTTCTTGTAATGTTACATTAGGCACAGCTTGAGAAAATGTGTACTTATTCTCCAAAAAGTTAGTCAAAGTAGGCAAAGATGTGTTACCTGCCTGTCGAGATGGACAAACATTATTTACACTTGAAACAGGCTGCCCACCTTGCCTATTATCCATATTCAACCCTCTGGTATTGGATACGTCAGGACCAGGTAGTTGACGGTTTACTGCCAAACTGCCATTATTATTAGCTTCTCCCGACTCGTTCCTCTCTTGATTCTGTATCTGAGAAACACCATTTGCTACTAAATTGCTGCCATTTGAAAAATAGTCCATGCGTTGTGTTAACGCTTCCACGCGACCCAACAGCACTTGAATTAGTGCTGTCAAATTCCCGTCGGCGTTCGCCTCACCGGAAATAGCGTTTGTTGCATTAACAGAACTGGGGCTTGTCTCAGTAACAGTTGCATTAACAGTTTTCCTTGTAGAACTGTCAGTCCCAGTACTAATAGGCTCCACACGCTCCAAAATAAAGATAAAGATCCTTGAGAAGCTGCCAGTAAGTCGCTTGCCATATTATCGAAAACTGCTACAAACAAACTAAACTTTAAACTTAAACCACACAGAGGCAGCGAGTAAACTGGTAGCTACAAACAGACAAAATGATTTATTGTGTTAGCGCGGGTTAATACCCTTCCTTCATCAGACAATTCAATACACAAATTAACCTTCCTTATATAGCTATAACATAATTACTAAGTGACATCATTATAATCAATTAAGAGATCAATTGAGCATGCAAAGCACTTGGTGAAGCTGGAGCCTAGAGTTTTACTTTCACCAAGCTTTAAAACTAAATATAAAACATGTTAAGTTAGAGTACATAAAGAATAAGATATTTAACATGTTTTATAAACATTACAATTTTAGTGTACTTATTAATTCATAAATAACATTTAACAATAATTTTTAAACAGTTCATATATATTTATATTCATAAAGTTAATAAGATTAGTTATTTAAGAATTTTATATCTGTGATATGATAGATGAAATTAGTATTTATTATACTTATAACATTTTAGCATATTAAATGGATTTTAGAAGGTTTTTAAAATATGTTATTAGTTTGCTACCATTTGCAGTATCTACTATTTATTTAATGAATTACATATTTGTTAATTCATTTTTATTTAGCTGATTTTTGTAAATATGTGTATTGAAATATGTATGACTAGATTTTTATGGGCTTATTTAGTTTTAAAGCTTGGTGAAAGTAAAACTCTAGGCTCCAGCTTCACCAAGTGCTTTGCATGCTCAATTGATCTCTTAATTGATTATAATGATGTCACTTAGTAATTATGTTATAGCTATATAAGGAAGACTAATTTGTGTATCGAATTGTCTGATGAAGGAAGGGTATTAAACACAATAAATCATTTTGTCTGTTTGTAGATACCAGTTTACTCGCTGCCTCTGTGTGGTTTAAGTATGTTGTAATGCCAATTAAATAACATTTCATGTGTCCATTGGACATGTGTGCAAAATGGGCAACTATGTATGGGGCGTAATTTTTTTTTTGAGAGCAGATTGCCCTTTTTTTTCAGGTGAGAGTGGAATGGGGGGTAGGGGAAGTAGGTATATTTGGGGAGGTAGGTTGGGGAGGTAAACAGACAAGACAAACAAGACGCATATAAGGGCGGTATATGACATATGTGGTGGGTGAACATCTTTGACGGGGAGGGATGTTTGGAAATCGCAAGCCCATGAGCCCCCAGATGGAAACAGTGGGGCTGAGGCCCCCACCCATGGGCAGTCACCACTACACCTTCACGGCCCAGAGGGTGGCTGTGCTGGGGGCTGTGTAGGAGGGGCAGGCTGACCCGGGAGTTGCGCCACTCGGGCCTCAAGCTGGCATAGAGGTTCTGCAACAGAACATTCAATCTCTCTACGCACCACAGCCTGGACCGTTCGAAGGGTGATAGGTGGCCCTCCTCTGCCCACACTTGCACAGGGGGGGGCCGAGCGCCATCCCCTGCAGCACTTCCATCCAAAGGTGGCACAAGGTCAATGGAGAAGGACGCCCCAGGCTGGGCACCAGATCTGCTGGTGCCAGGTGCCATGGCCAGCTGAGGTAGGACAGGTGGGTCCGCTGGGACCGGCCTTCCCATACGAACTATGCTTTGGAGAGTTTAACAAAGATATGGGTTAGTAACAGTCAACAGCATTCCCAATTAGTTATAACAGCATGCAGAAGTATTTCCTTTAAGCCAACGCACCAGAATTTCAACAGTTGAAAAGCAAGCATAACACATGCATATATAGAACATTAGTGGACATTACAACAGCATGCAGGTTGAATTGATGGCAACAGGCCACCAATATTGTGGTATTTTAAGAGGGCACATGCATAGAAATAAATGCAAATATTTATGAACATATGTCCGAACAAATTATTTGAGATTAGACATACCGATTGAGGTGTGGAATTGCATTTTTTATGCACATACAGTAGGGTGGAAAAAGATAGCTCAATTAACAACTTATATATTGTTCTAGTTTTCACTACATTCCTATTAACTGCAGTTATATGCCCCTTACATGTATTATTACACTACCCAATGTCCTTATATTGTGCAATTGGATTTTGCTAGATCATTATATACATGAGCTGTATCTTACATACAAACTGCCCAAGATGCAGATGTTACTGCAACACATTTTGAGAGTTGCTCACACACACTACTGCTAAGATGGTCCACTGACAGCTCTACTTTCATATAATTATCTAGATATGTTCAGGTGAAAGTATCAGTTATATGTTAACAGCTCTCTACATTTTTGGCAGCACACTGACATTTCTGGGGAACACAGTACCAAGCTACTCATGTGCCAGATTAACCTGTACATGCTGGGCATGAACCAACAATTGAGAGCTGTAAATATGCATAAAAGCCACTGGCACTCCTTTCATCCACGTTATATGGGCCTACCCAAGTGTGGGTTGACACTGCTTAATACAACACTAGTATTTGTAGAATGCAACAGTACAACAGCATATCAAAGAAAATGACACAGATGCACTCCAGGAATTATACATTTATTAAAGGATTAGTACACCTTTATTTATTGGGTTAAAACACTTTTTGAAGGCTCTCTCATTTATTTTATATAACAGTACATGCAGAATAATTACTAACCTGCCTGATGACGCAGCCTTTGCAGCCTATCTTCATGGGCTTGCTGGTTCATAGCCCGGACACCTGCAGCTGTGAAGTAAACGCAGTGATATTGAGACATACCTATCCATAGTATAGACAAGCATAGCAATTCTTAACTACTTAATACAATGGCTACTTACTCAGTACTTGGGCATTAGGCATCGCATGAGATTCCTGGATCCACTGGTCCAGTTGATCCTTCCTATATCGCTTCAGGTCAGAATAATGGTGCCTGACCTGCTCACCAGTCCAAGGAGCACCAGTGGCACTGGTGAGATCACAGGCAAGACTGTTCCAGGCCTCTGTTTTATATTGGGTACCCTGGTACTGGCCCCGCAGGAGTCTTTGGACTCCTCAATGCCCCAGCGTTGCACTCTAAATTGAGTGTGTTCTCCAACACCGACCATGCTGACAGCAGAATGAAGCTACAACCAGTTATAGCAAGTATTCCCACCTGTGGAGCTTAAATATGCCTCATTTCCTGCACTTATTTGTGATTGGCCACTTTTGGAAAAACTCAGCTGTAGGCACGCCTGCTTAGCTGATGCTGGCAATGCTTAAAATTCCTTTGATAGATATGTGCCTGTTTAAAGTGCATTTTTATGAAATGCTGTCATGGCTTAGTGGTTAAGTACTATGACTATAGTGCACAGTATCCTGAGTTCAAGCTCTGTCACTGCTTTTTATTTTCCTACTGGGCAGACCTGACTGGTTAAGGTACAGTAAAGGAGGTGTGGCCGTGTTTAACCGACTTTGCTCAACTTTGACCGACTTTGCCCAACATTGCTCAATGTTGCTTGATGTTGCTCGACGTTGCCCGACGTTGCGCTGGTTAACGCGGTGCGCAGCTATGCGAAAATATGTTGTGGTTACGCTGGTTAGCGTGATGTGCAGCTATGCGCAAAGACATTGCGCTGGTTAACGCAGTGCACAGCTACGAGCAATTGGATTTAAATATTCTCAATACTGGTAAAATGTGCTTAGCAGTACTTTATATTGCTTAAAATAGGGTACTCATACCTCAGAATGCATAACCATTTCACTTTCATATATATATATATATATATATATATATATATATATATATATATATATATATATAATTCGTTCACTACTACATTTAACTTTTCAATTCTTTTTACAAAGCTTATACATAAAAAATGTCAGGAAATATTTTTGTATACTGATTTCCAACAGAAAATGGAACATGCAGTAGTGGGACTCGAAATGGGAATGACTCCTCTTTGTGTGAAGGCTCTAACCACTACGCTTTTGCTATTTTGCTTAATTTGCATATATTTTTCTTATTATCCTCTCCTGGTGTCGAAGCTGCTAACTGTAGCTAAGCAATGGGCAAACCCACGCAAACATGCAAATACAGGCAGCTATATCGGATGAAATAAAAAAAAATAATAAAACTCTTTCTATTTTTAATTTTGTCAGTTGTTTAACATATGGGGGAGTGTAGTGTTACACTGTGCACATGTGAGCAGACTCGCTCATGTAACTTGAAATTGTGGTGTTTCTTCATTGCAGGGCCATGGATTTTTGGACTTCTTGGCAGTCAGACATGCCCCCTACACTCGTCCACGCTCCGTGTAAGCTTTAGAGTTGAGGCAGAGCGCCCTCATTAATATGCATGGTGCTTTGCCATCATACTCTTAGACTGGCACTTCCATGTAAGACTAATCTAGCCTTACACAGAAGATTAGCAAATCCTGGGGATAGTCTCACCATGTTATTTGAAATAAATGACTTAATATCAAGAAATATTGAAGTGTTAACTTGCAACATGGCTGCACACTGGGTAAAACTGCAAGCACATATGTACAAGGAGCATTTATGGCTGATGTAGAAGTAATTGTAGCTGGCAGAAATGGCTGTCTTTCTAAAAGAACACTGTGGCATCCTCTAATGTAAACCTTATACACTTCAGTACGTATACTCATAATTTTGTTGTTAATTGCAGTGAGAACAAGAAACCATGATATACTGAAAAATATGACATCAGTTTTGATGATTGCAATTGATTTTCTTGTCATTATTGTCCATGACACCACCTGTCTGAACATGGCAGTAGTACAACAAGTTATTGTAATATTACTTATCAGTCAGTCTTATGGCTGTTCACTCCCCACTTATTTGAAATCACTCATCTATTTCCTGTAACTTGTGCAGTCCTGCAAATACCTCTGATAATGCACATCAAATGTACATGATCTAATGCTCCAATGCTATACTTTTGGAGGTGAAGCCCAAGTTCCTTTGTTTTGCAAGGCATTCAGAGATAGTGTTTAAAAGGAATCATTACATCTGAGGGTTAAGACCAGGTCTGAAAGCAGTTAGAAAGTATCTATCTATCTATCTATCTATCTATCTATCTATCTATCTATCTATCTATCTATCTGTCTATCTATATAACCCTATATCGCTATATCTCTATCATGGGGATTCAATAACCTCCATGTAGGCTTAGTGCAAAGCCTACACAGAGTCGGCATGTCTCTGCAGTGAGCAGCAATGATAATTGCATATGCATGCAATGCACCATGTTTGAATGTAAATAAGCAAGGCATCATGGCAAAAAACAGTGTCACTGGCCAGGAAACCATGTAAAGCAATGTGGACAGCAGTAGACATGTAAATCTGTTTACTTACAGGCAAATTAGGTCTGCATGTTTGTGCAAAATGCCCCAAGGATTACCAGGGTTATTAATAAAGCAAGGTTTATTTCCAGCACATTACATGAAGGTGTATAGAGTGCAAATTATTGTGGAAACCTGTTTCAGGCTTACTGAACAAAAGTTATGTAAATGATCAGTAAGGGTACATAGACTGCAATATAAGTAAACAGTCAGGGGAAATGTGTGTATTGAACAGGGAGACACACATGAACTGTAGGAATGAACACAGATAAAGAGGACAAGTGAAACATGGTAATGTACAGCAGATCAGGGCATGTCAATGAATACAGCTGTAGCATGAATAATAATCACATATCAACATGATACAGTATGGACTGCACAGTGAATGTATATGTAGAATATACCTTCACTAACGATGATGCCACAATATAAACAAAAAATGATCGACTTTAACAACTGGCTTAGCTTCTGGTTTCAGTCCAGGGCAATCCAATATCACTCAGCCTTGGATGACATGGTTGACTGGTCACGCTACTTTGCCAGTGATGGTCTGCACTTGTGGCCTGTAGGCTGTCAGATACTGGCAAAACTGATTTTCTTCCCCATAGTGCTTTTTATAGGCAATGTCAAAGTGACAAAATTTATGACATAAAAAAATCCACTGGAGGCAAACTGAAGGTTCTGCTGCTTAATACTAGAAGTCTAAACATAAAGCTGCACTGGAGGAAATTGCCAACCTGCTAGCTGACAGATTTGGTGAAAATTTCATTCCCCTTTCCCCACTGGCCATATCCCAAAGCATACCTGACACCAATTCTCTGCCTCATATCTCTAGACATCAGGTCATATCTGCATTCTCCAAAGCTAAAACCTTAGCCTCAGTGGTACCAGATAACATTCTAGGTTGCCTACTAAGCAGTCAGAAATAGACCTTAGTGGACCTACTTAGTGATTTATTTAGCCATTAACTGAAAACTGTCTTTGTTCCAATGTAGTGCAAAAAACAGCAACAGTAATCCCCTTGCACAAAGGGGAGCATCAAATGACCCTGAGAACTATAGACCCATAAGCCTAATCAGTCTTATCAGCAAGGCCGTGGAAAGAATCATCACAAACCTTATCAACAAGGACATAGGTGAACTTCACACTCTACACCTAACCCAATTTGTCTTAGTTAAGTCTAGATTATGGTTATTAAACCTAGTAACTTTCTTTGAGAAAGTCACCAAAGACCTGGATGAAGGTAAAACAGTGCATACTGCCTATTTTCACCTTGCCAAGGCTTTTGACATGATCCCCCACTCAGGTATCATTATGAAACTTTTCCAGCTCAAGATTAACCCTTACATTACTAGATGGGTAGCCAATTGGTTCAACAACAGAACACATACTGTCAAAGTTTGTGACTCAACCAATATCAGTAGAGCCGTCACCAGTGGCATACTGCAAGGATCTGTGCTGGGACCTTTACTGTTCAGAATCTATTTCTTGGACATCCAGACTAAAGTAGATGCCCTTCAACTTACCAAGTTTCCTGATAATTACAAATTAGGTGCAATCACTGAGTCCCCCAATGATGTTAACATATTACAGGAGCGGCTAACACAGACAAATGATTGGCACCAAAGCCATGATCTACAACCAAATGCAAAAAAGTGCCATTATTATTGCCTTTGGCGAAGTTGAAATCCCTGCTAATTACAGTATTGAAAATGCCCTACTTTAGCTCAGACTCAGTGGTATGAGACCTAGGAACACAGGTAAATAGCAATCTTTACTTCAACCACCAAGTTTCCACAATGGTAAGGGAAGCCTTCTACGTCATACACCTCATAAGTAAGGACATCACATCCAGGTCTGAGGATGTTATAACATCACCTCACTTGCCCCTCATCAGACCACTAACAGAGTACAATGCTCCTTTTCATGTACCTCACCAGACATCTGCAAGAAGTGGAGGGATCACAGCAGTTTATCACCAAGAAAACACAGGATCTCCAGACCATGCCATGAAGTATTTGAATAGACTGAAGGACCTGACACTGTACTCTGTATTTTATAGGCTGGTGAGAGGTGACTAGTGCTTGGCCTACGGTGCAGTCTTTGACCCTGCCCTGATGGAAATGCTGCACATCCACAAATCTAATGATACAAGAGTCCCTCACTCACTCTAGGGATCTTAACTTAGCCTGTGACATTAACAGAACATGCAAATACAGATATTTCTCCCAGATATTGTCAATACTCTGGAATAATCTTATAAACCACATGAATCACAGCTCCTCACTCACTCTATTCAAGTGCAACCTTGACAAAAGAATGGGAGACCACAAATCCACCCCATGGGTGGCACCCATATCTCTCATGAAAAGGGGTAGTCAGTGTTGACCATATTCTCATTTTGCGAATTATGTCCACCTTAAAAAGACAACTTGGGCTACTTGGGATGAACATGGCTAGGCCTGTATGGGGTCTAGAGCTGCTAACCTAGTAACCTCCTATGAACCTATGTCAACAGTTCTCAGGGGTGTATTACTACAACTGTTATGGAAGGAGCATGTAATGCAATGGCAGCAATGGCCATCAATGCATTAGCTCACATCACAGAATGTAATACCCTCTTGTAGCCATAATGTACATCCACATCTTAGTATAGCACATATCAATGACAGCAACACTGACAAGTGTACAGGCTGTTCTTAAAAAATATCTAAACTAGTACTTGCTTTAATGTAATTTGGTAGTCTGTACCATGCATTACCTATTCTGTCAAAGAACCAATGAGTACACTTCTCATTCCTATAGAATCTTCTACATAGGTTGCCAAATGATTCTCTAGTACTTTTTGATAACCTCAAACATGCCCAGAGGTAGTTTGTGTCTAAATGCCCTAATTACCTGAATAAGATCTCCTCTAAGATATCTGTAAGAGACACTGTACAAGTTCAGATATTTTAGTCTTTCATAATAACTTAAATTTTTACACCCATGGATGCCCTTGGTATATTTCCCTTTAGTCTTTCCAGTTTACTTATGCTTGTTTTCTTATAGGGCTTCCATATTGTTATTCCATACTCAAGTTTGCATCTAATGTAACTAACAAACAATGACTTCATTATTTTTGATTTCCATGACTTTATAAATATTTTTATACAACCTACAGTTCTAGAACTATCATTAACCAATTGGTTTACATGATTAAAAAAGCTCAATCTATCCATATACCCAGGTCCTTAAATGAATCTATAGTTTCAATCACTGTGTGCTGTATTAAATATTCACCTTTCAATTTATGTCTCCCAAATCTCATATGCTTAGTTTTTGATGCATTTATCAGCATATTATTCTCCTGTGCCCAAATGGTCAATTTAGTCAAGTTATTTTGCAGACATCAAAAGTAAATTAAGGCACCAAAGTTACACACTGGAAATCAGTCACTGTACTTTATTGCAGAAGACAAACGGTAAGCGCTTTCACAACTTAATTTTGCTTCATCAGACCACATCACTACAACTGATGCTTGGTTAAATACTAGGACAATTAGTATGACATCACAATTTAAAGAGATATTACTCCACTAACATAAGAACATATATCAATATCCATAAGAAAAATGCATAAAATATATAGAAAGGTGTGTATTTACACACAATAATATTGTATAATACTAATTTACTTTTGCTGTTGTTGTGTGTTTTGGGCTCCTCAGTGTACCTGCAGCCGTTTGGTTTTTGCATCTTATTTTGCAGACATGCCTTATCAGTAATGCATTTAATCAGTTTACCCAATTTCAGGTCGTCTGCATATAGACTGTAGAACACCTCAGATGAAAAAGTTAGGTCTGAAAGATACAATCTGAACAAGTGCGGGCTTAGGATAGAGCCCTGTGGGACACCCTGACTGTAACCAAGGATTTCACCTGTCCAGTTGCTGTATGATACTTGTCATGTCCTGTTTGTAAGCCATGCAGCTATCCATCTTATCAAGAGTACATCAATACCTAGTTGTACTAATTTATTGATCAGTGTTTTCTGTATGACCCCATCAAATGCTGAAGTTAAATCTATATAAATTACATCACAGCACAATTTTTCATTCATAGCTGATATTATATTGTTATAGAACATCATGTTACAGGTGGTAGTAGATCTGTTTTCAACATATGCATGCTGTTATATGGTTTCAAGGTCCAATCTATCCAGCTCTGACAATAGCTTATCCGATATTACCTTCTCTATTATTTCTCCACAACATGAAAGTAGACCAACATCACATGAAATCCTAGCCATTATTATAACATGAAAGTAAAAATGCCTATATGTATATTATGAAAGATAGTAAGACTATTGTGTGTATGTGTATATTTGTTCGATTGCATTACATTCTGCCAATGTCCATATGGGACCTGTGCATCACACCATGACAGAATTAACAATCACACATGCAGTGGTCTGAAGATAGCTTGCATAGACTCATGGAAGGACTCTGCTTCATGATGTATGCATGCGTATTTGACATGAGGACATCGTCCGCTCCCCTGCAGGAAGAATGTCATGTGGCCAGAGGACAAAGGATGAAGGCTGGGGCTATGTTAAAGGTACCCGAAGTGGTAGTCAAATGAAGAGTTTTTCCAAAGATCACATAATGACCATAATGTGCCGGCAACCTGACATACAGCTTAAATTGGTCCTGATATGAACATTACACTTGTGTTGGTGTAGAATATGAATGCCATGCAATGCCACAGTACTGCTAACACATACATCTGACTGTAACAATGTCAGATTGCACTTTATGGAGTATGATAGCATCATTGTATGCTGAAGATAGCATGTTGCAAGCATTGTAGTGCATGAATGTCGAGTCACATCCCTGTGTAAACTTGTCTCAGAAGTGATAGCTGTATGTATAGACATGCAAGTAGCTTGCTGTCAGATTAAAACACCTAGATGTGTAGTTAAAGTAGCATGCAAACACAGTAGTTAATGTTACTGCCACACCACAGGTTTGTCTTGAATACTGCTAGAATGCATGTTATACATGATGACATCATCATTGCATGCCATAACAAGATGTTTGGAGGAGTGGTGGACATAGCTGTGGACTCACATATCATTCTAAAAGTACCTAACTATTTAAAAGCACCACAGAACTATTCTGGCCTTTTTAGTCAGAGAATACTTTATAGCTGATGACATCAGCATTGTCTGGTGAGAGAAAGATGGTAATAGAATTATCCCACATGATGGTGTAAAATGCTCTTTCTAATGTCAATCAAGTGCACAAATGCATACACACACACACACACACACACACACACACACACACACACACACACACACACACACACACACACACAATGACTGCAGTGAGATAAGATCCCCTACCTAAATGCACAGACTAGAGAACTCAGTAGTAATGCAAGCACCACTGCACAAGTCTGACTTTTACAAGACTGCAGTGCAACTTATAGTGGATGACATCATCCCTGGATGTTTGATAGAAGATGTTGGGAGGCCAGAATGAAATGGTTGTGTAGGCTGCACAACTGCAAAAATATTAGTACTCCATGTGATTGTAGGATACACAGTTACGGTCTTCTAATTAGACAGACACACACACACACACACACACACACACACACACACACACACACACACACAGACCAGTTGACTGCAATGAGATTAGAACCCCTACCTAACTAAGTACACAAACTAGAGAACACAGTACTTAACACAAGCACCACAATACAAGTCTGACTTTTAGAAGGCTGCAGGACAATTTATAGTGGGTGGCATCATCACTGGATGTTTGTCTGAAGATGTTAAGAGGCCTGTCTAAAATGGATAGCTAGCTGTGTACAACTGTCAAGATATTAAAGATCTGTATGCTACCAAACTGATGAGTGTGTGCAAAGTATACCATTTGATGTTGCGTTTCCAATGTGCATATATACCTTAAAAAGACAGCTTTGCAAATTATATGCAGGCAGCTGTCCCCATTTCTACAAGTATTAGAAAATCTGAATGCATATCGTGAGTATAAAGAAGTCCATGGTATATAAGAAAACATTTTTATTTATTTCTGTAGTGTAGTTGATATATTTGTGAACAAGTAATGAAAGACCAAGTTTCAAGTGCATGGGTGCACATAACACATGGCTACAGTGTAAATATGTGTTTTTTACTTAAAAAGTCCCTTCCTTTTGTTTGTGTTTTTACATGCACTTTTATGGGATGAAGATAAATGGACTCTAAACATAAGTAATATATGCTATTGTGCACTTTCCATAGGCACCACTGAGCAGCTGATTTGCACAATTGATGGCAAAGTGTTTGTACATGTGAGATACACAGGTATACTGCTTCCCCCTTTGGAGCACAGTCATCTGGCAAGAAAATGCAAGCCTCTGCCTGATTGATAAAATTATGAGAGTTCTATTAGTTTGCTAACCTCCATGCAAATACATGAAGCAGAGAGGAGCATCAGTTAGCAGTGTGCATAGAAAAACACACCTTCTGCCTAACTGACTCTGTGGCAGCAGGTGTAAATGCATTGACAGACTTCTTTTGTAGCCCAGATAATATAAGGTTTGAATCGAGGTGTATTTAATAGTTTTAAATACGTATTTATACTGCAATGAAATAATGTTTTATTCTACATTAATTGTGTCTTACCTTAGTCCAGCGTGTTTAAATGGCATTGTATGGCAGTAACCCACACCATTGAAGAGCCCTTCACATTTGTTTGGCAGTGGTGCACATTGTCAAACAAAGCACAAACACAGAGAACAAAGAGTGAAGGGATCCATTGCTTTTTTAACCTATGTGTGTTGTATGTGATTCCATTTTTTGACCTGATTAAAGGTGTTAAAATGGGGTAGGTAGGAAAGTGGTGAAATGGGGGCAAGCAGGTGGAAGACAAAGGGAAGGCAACATAGGAATGTGCAGGAGGGAGGTAGGGAAGAACCATAGCTATCCATTTCTTCAAGAGTGTAAAATGAAAATATGTACATAATATTAGCTGAATTTGGACTGTCACCTCAAAAAAGAGTGGTGATAACAACACAGTCATGTTGTATAGCCAACTGGACCTATTCAAGTGTGTCAAGAAGACATGTGTGCAAAGTGGGGAGTCATGTATGTGACAATATTTTTTTTGTGGGATAGGTGCCCATTTTATTTACTTCCATAAGAGAGGAGTATTATGTAAGGGACGTAGGTATTTCTGGGTCAGGTAAATAGGGTAGGTGAGGAAGCAGATGCAAACAAACAGGACAAACAAGACAAGACACAGGGATTGTAAGAGACAGAACAGGTTGGAGACACCATGACTGGGGTTAGGGAGGGCACAACAGATGCCCATGCCTATCAAACATGAAGACAGTGAGAATCTAATCCTCAGCCACAGGACTCTCATTACTATCTGCTTACTCAGCTGGCTGTTGGAGTGCTTGGCATCTTCTCCTATGGACCACAAAAGATAGCATCTTCTCCACCAAGCATAGCATGCACCAATGGTACTTTGCACAACCCTATGGACCAAGCCTGGCAACTCATGTCAGGTGACCAAATCCTCAGCTTTGCCACTACTCCTGGAGGGAAGCATAGAACCAGCTGGCACAGTAGTGCTACCTGATGTGGAGAGCCCTGATAGTGCACAGCAGAGGCAGTACTGCCAGGTTGGGTCCCAGATGTGCTGGACTTCAATGCAGCAGCCGGTGGAGTGTGGGCTGGCTCAGCCATGGGAGTTGGCCTACCTCCCTGTGCTGCAAAGTATTTTGTGATTTGTCAGACATGGATGACATGGAAAATGTTTGACAAAATATAGAAAAAAGTGAGATAAGGGTTGTGGTAAGAGAAAAAAGAGATATAATTAGCAATATCATATATGACATACAATGCATTATCACAATAATAAAGTATTTTATCTCTAATAATACATTTAAGTATATGTTTTAACAACTGCAAACTATAAGTAAAGATTGCTCAAAGTAATCCATGCAATGTGCATATATTGCACATATGCTTAGTCCAATTATACAGATTAAGTTAACAGCAGGGCGTTTATACCATTGTGTTGAAATTAAATTATGCAATATTTTTTAAGGATTTTACTATATATTTGTTACTTGTGGTATTTGAACCCACAGCGTCTGACTACAGCATTAGACTTGACTCCTACAGTTGGTTTGTGCTGCAGACTGAAGCATGAATGCTTACTTTTATAGTTAGGATATGCATGCTTACTTTGCTACAACTGTATAGAAGAGCAGTAGTGTAGTTAAATAATAGTTATGTTGTGCTGCATATATATACTCTTTGCTTCCCTCAGTCTCTCTAGGCACTCAGAATGGGCATCTCTATTTGCCATAATCTCTTGGCTGACTGCGGAATAAAGAAATGATAACAAGTGAAGAGCATTATGCATACCAGTCTTGCTTATATGCTATGCAGTTTTCCATCTACTATAAATTCTCTTTATCAGTACATTTACACAACTGTGGGATGTCAGCAGTCCTAACCCCATCCAGACACTGGCTGAGTGTATCCACCCTGTGCCTTTTCAAGTCATTAAATGATGCCTACAGTGCTGTCCAGTATGTGAAATGCCAGTTTGCACTGGAGGCAGCCTTGGTGAGACTATTTCATGCCTCAGACTTGTACTGGCAGCCAGTATAGTCCTCCTGCAAGCACCTTCAGCTGTGGCACTTTACAAGGAGTTCAGTGAAGATTCTAGAATCCTCAATACCCCACATCTACTCCCTAAATTGGGCATATTCCCTTCTACTACCAGACATGTCCACCCAGGGAAAATGACAATAGTTTTTTTTTTGTATTTACTGGTAGTGTTATTGTATTTATTGGTAGTGTTCAAACCTGAACAATGATGCCAACTATATTTGTGCAATGTTAAGTGGAGAGCAACTGGCCAAACAGAAAGGAAATCAGTTTTTGAAACTGGATGGTTAATTTGACACTTAGCATTAGTTTGAGGGTTGTTTGCTGCTGTAACTGTTAGGTGATTTATACATTTTATGACCTGACACATTTTTGTGTGACTTTACAAATTGATAAAATTAATTTTACAATGTGGGATTCAAACCTACACATAACAGACAGACATTTTCTTTAATAGTGGTGACTTTTCATCCTAGCCACTGAACAAGTACTTCTCAGATCTACTCAGGAATTATATATAAATACACACGACAGACTGAGGGGTTAACAATGTATGTGTGTGACCTGACAAGGTCCTAGTTTATACATTCATTTGTTTGTGAGTATTATTGAATTCTAAAGGCTATCCAAGGCCGGAGAACACAATTATAATTACATAAACACAATAGCTAGTGTACCCTCAGTCACACAAATAATTCATATGACGTCCACTGCTATACATAGTTATTATTTATAATTATGTTTAAATTTAATTTTTATGTGGTTATTAAAATTGAGTGTACAACCCTTAGTAAAATTGGGAGTGTGTAGTAATTTTTTTCATGTGAATTTTAATATAAATAAAATGGAATGACTGTAAAAATAAATAGAATTTGTTGTATTAGAACCCAGGATCATCATCTGTATTTCAGCCCTACACATACACCTTCTGCCACAGGAATAGATAAAAAACAATTGGATATTTTCATATTCATTATTAACATCTGTGTGTTAACTGCTGTGCAATGCTGCTTAGTGTGTTTGCATGGCAGCATAACATAGAGGCTACAATGTATCAGTTTGAAATTATCTACTGTCTGCTTCCATTCTGCAGGTGTTCTATACCTGCAGGTGTTGGGGAAGGTTGCTAAACAGTGTGCAATGTTGCTTTGTGTATTTGTGCAATGGAAAGCAAAAGATGCAACAATGTATCCTTTTTGAAGTTAAGAATGACTGTGTCCTGTTTTTATGTGCTCTGTATGCTTTGTGTTTGGGCCATTAGTCCAGATTTGTGTGGCAGTAAGCAACATGCAAATGTAAGAAGCAAACTAAAAATGTTTTATCCTTGTGAGCAGTGTTTCTTAGGATTCATCCTTAAAAGACAAATGTGGGACTTGACCCATGATTTACAGATAGTATATAGTGCGTGGATCTCCATGTTTAACAGATGTGCTACACACGCATGTGATTCACAGGTGTAGTTTATGCATTGGGTATCATAGACGTACATTACATGACATTCAACATTTAATGTATTTATTCATTTCCTGTGTTTGCACTAAGCCATACACCATGCAAATATTGGTATTAAACATGCAAATAAATATATGAAATAAACAGCATTACAAAATAAATGTTAGTACACATAAATGATTTTTACACAAGTCTGGATTTGAACTCTCATACCAATTAACCTACAAAACACAGTAAGAATGCCTTATCCCTTATTGCCATAGAAACAGCTTTGCAGCAGGAATGAAAATCATTGTGCATACAAGCAAGTCCTATATCATCCACAGTATTAACAAGACATATGACACTTGTACACTTCTAAGTTTGTTTATGTGTTAATTTCAGATATAGCGATGAGTGATCATACAACCATTTAGAAGTTATTTACATAAATGCAGCTCTGTCTTATCTTTGTATGGTGTTCATTCTTCTCTTATCTGAAAAGTAATCTGAGACATGCAGTCTGTAAGGCATTTTGTATCATTGTCCTTAAAATATATGAGAACATTAAATGGTAATAATATACAGTTTTCAACAAATGCACTGGAGTTTGGATATTACTTAACAAAAACTGAGAAATGTGTGCTGTTTACTTACATTTAAAACCTTCATACAATTACTTATGCATTTTGTAAGTGTAACCTGGCTGATGCACTCACGGGAGCTAGGGAATCTGAATTGATAAAAAATGCCAAAAAACAAAAGTTCAAGGAGGCCAAAATGTCCAAGATAAAAATGTATCCAAACTGCCAAGAAATCTGAAGACACACCGATTCACCACAGCACAATTTATTGTAGGCAAAATTACAAGCAATGCTTTTGAGATGAACTCTTTTTCAATGCTTAAAGAGCGTATTAGTTCTCAACTCTGTGATATACATAGATGTATTAATAAAAATGCCCTATATAAACATATTTCTCTGAAAGGTTCTAACCATAAATTAAAGTTTAGGGTGCTATAAAAAATTTCTCTGATGGTAGAGGGGGAAATTTAGTTGAGAAAACAGAACTAATAGAGTATAAATAGATACATTATTTTAGGGCTGATGTTCCACCAGTATTAAATGCACATCATAATATAAAACCTGTTTTAAAAAGTTAAACATAACCATATATAATATGCTTTGATATAAATGTCTATTTAAATGGTTATATCCTTAAATGTTTCAGCTTATTTACATAATTGATTGTTAACTACCTCTGCGTCATTGGCTAGCTGATGCAAAGGATAGTATTTACATGGTTTTATGGCATTTTATTTCTGTAAAGCATTGAAAAGGAGTTTATATCGAAAGCTTTGCTTGTAACTTTGCCTACAATAAATTGTGCTATGTTGAATCAGTGTGTCTTCAGATTTCCTGGTAGTTTGGAGTCTAAATTGCTGTGGTGTTTTTCTTCTCCCTACCAGTAATCATTCACAGTTGCAATCCATTAGCAACAAACACTGAGGGACTGCCTGCACTATGTTTGCTTACATCTGATACATGGACCCTAGAATTTGGGATTCAGCAATTCTAATGAGTTCACACCTCATTTGCATCATCACTGTGCTCACAGGCCTGAATCTACACTATGAAAAGGGTACCATGTACCTATGGAACCTGAAAGTGAGGAGACTTGTTTATGTGAATAATAGGGAAGAAGATTGCAGTTACTTGGATTTATCTGCACAGAAAACTATTGATCTTGATAAGGTATGATTGCATTTTTCAGTTATATACTGGATTTGTTCATGACACTAGGAAAATATTATGCACACATACATTAGCAAATCCAACGTTTATCTGTATGCACTCCTTAGAAGTTTACTGATGGCATAGGCATTTTTGTCATGGCATTTTATTTTCTAAAATGCACAGCCTTATTAACTTTAATCACAAATGCTACTGTTACAACTGTTTTACTTTACACTCCTCTGTGTAATTTCAATGAAATGTAAATATCCTATATCGTCAATAAAACGGGTGTTATCCTTCTAGTATGGCCCACAGACACCTCTAGGTGAGTACTGGGCACAGGTAGAGTTGATTGGTAATTTCATAAAAATGACTGCTCTGTGGTAAATGTGTACACCTGATTTGGGGACAGTTTGTTTGAAAGCACTTATAACAATTCACTGATGTTTTATTTGTTGTTTGGTACAAAAATATCATTTGCCTGGTGTGTTTTGGGGGTGGGGGAGCCGAATTGCATTTCTGTGTTGGCACAACCAAAAGGTTTTTACAGAGGTTTGCTTTGCTATTGTTAGTCCTTGTTTTGGAATAAACCTTGTTTTGTGTTTGGCTGTGATATGTTAGAATCACATAACTCTTTTTTATATTTGAATAACTGACAGTTATTTTGTTTCTCTAGTGGGTAATATTGAAAATATAATAACATGTATTATATATAAGCAGTGCTTTTACTTCTGTCATATTATGTGTAGTATCCATCTTTTGTGTTTTATGTCACCCTGGGCTATGGCACCCAAGTGTCCCAATCCCCCCCTCCCCTTCAGTGGTTCAGAGAACAATGTGATTGTCCAAGGCTTTCATCAACAGGGTACCTTTCTGCATAAGAGAGGATTTGGGGATATGTCTAGAAGAATGCAAATTTTGAACCAGATAGTGAGGAATGTCAATACTGTTTGGGCATGCAGGAGGAGGAGGAGGACATATGACCAGGTGTGTCATAGGGCCACTGACATCATTTCATTGGCCTGGAGGAGAGCAGCTGCCCTAGCCTCATGACACCTGATTACTAGGGGGCAGCAGCAGAGCCACCACTGACACTAAATGAAGAGTTAATGTCCAGTTTCAGGGATCCAAAGAGCTTGCCAGTGGTGGTGGTGGGACGTGTGGCCCTTCCCCTAGCTGTTCCTGTTAAAGCTCTTTTCTCAGTATAATTTTGTGAAGCATAGCACAGATAGTGAATATTTAAAAACATGTATTGGGGTTATACTGCAGGGATCCCTCAGATGTATCTAGGTACTGGAAGCATAACTTCAGCAGTTGAAACACAAGTTCTATGATACTTCTTTTTAAGTGTGTGCTTCGTTATAACATTTTTCATTTGGGGTATGTGCATTTCTGAAGCCCTCTTCAGCCACGGTTCCAATGTACAACCTGCATCCCCCAGTAAATGACCATGTGGGATATCACCCTAGTAAACATCTCATACAGTTGACAAGTTATGCCAGAGTCATGGTAACTGCCTGGGGTGCCAGCACACACATTCAGGATGATTCCCTTTGCAGTACATATGGCCTGGCAGCTAACAGAGTGGTAGCCCTTTCTATATATGTACACCCTTCTCTGTTTCCTGGGCAGTGCTTTGTTTTCTACATGTGTACAGTCTATGGCACCTAGAACTCCAGGGTAGTATGCTACAGGGTAAAACTTCTGCAAAGGTCTGGCTCTGTCTTCAGGTGTATGGGGAAAATATATATACTCACTAGCATACAGTAACATAGCATTTAGGGACTCATGTAGGATCATGGATGCTGATGCTGGTGACACCTTCAGCATGTCCCCTGTTTGTCTCTGGAAGGTTTCTGTAGCTAAAATTCTAAGTGCTGCACATACCTTCGTCTCCACTGGGACTGCATCCCCCCAGTTTGCTCTTGCTCTCAGTTAAGGACAAAAGAGGTTGCAGACTTCCTGTAGTGTGTTTCTATCCAGCCTGTGGTGCTCCATAGTTTCCATCTCATGCAGATTGTGAAAAGTTAAATGGGGTCTAAAAGCCCTTCTCATTCTTGGCCATGGTCTATTAACAGCAGCAGCAACAGCATAGACATGGAACTGCTGCACATACACATGAATAAGAGCAACAGCAAACCTTAACTTTCTTTCCATGTAGGTTTTAGAATTCAGAGGGAAACCAACACTAAATCTACATTTTTTTATAGCTTGTCAAATAGCTCTTTCATCTTGGATTCGTTGACTAGCATACAGTTCAGTCGCTGCTGTAATTAGCATGTAATGATGTTTACCATGTTTGTGTAGCTCTACACAGCATATAGTCACATACTGAATACAAAACAGTGTACTATCATGTGTTTGTCACACTGTGATGCGAACACAGTTTTAGTGGACCATGTAGGCTTTATTAAATCTGCATCTATATCTGTCTATATATAGTTAGATAGATATAAATATATAGATATCTACTTGTGTGTGTATATATATCTATATATATATAGTTATATATGAATCTAGGACTTTTGATCGAAAGATCAAAAGTCCGAATCCATTATCACCAAACACACTTTAGCGAAAGCGCTTTTCACCGAAAAAGTGCTTTTGCTCAAGTGTGTTAAAATAATAATAAAAATAAAGTAAATTAACATTATGCAGGGAGCAAGTCCCCCTGCACTCCCTATGTGGGGGGTTGTGCCCCCGCACCCCCCCTACTTTATTATTCTCACTCCAAGATTGCACTACAGTGGGGAAAACGGAAAAATTCACTTAACCGCACCGTAGTATGATCTCTGCAACAGTCACTCCCCTACAACTCCCTCTACCTCCAGGCATACTTCCGTGAAAGTGCTTCTTCGGTGAAAAGCACATTCACGTATGTATGCCAAGCTGTATCAGATTTGGTGAAACGGCTGTTCACCCATTAGTTCCAGACCCATATATATATATATATATATATATATATATATATATATATATATATATATATATATATAATATATATATATATATATATATATATATATATATATATATATATATATATATATATATATATATATATATATATATATATATATATATATATATATATATATATATATATATATATATATATATATATATATATATATATATATATATATATATATATATATACACACACACACACACACACACACACACACACACACACACACACACACACACACACATACACATACATGCAGTGGTGCAGTGGCTAGCATTGTCGCCTCACAGCAAGAGGTCATTTGGTTTGATTCTCAGCTTAGGTGCCTTCTGTGTAGAGTCTACATGCCCTGGCTGCGGTTGTGTGGGTTTCCTCTGGATGCTCTGGTTTCCTCCCACATTCCAAGTAAGTAAATTGGACATTCTAAATTGGCCATAGGTGTGAGTGTGTGTGTGTATGTGTGTGTGTGTGTGTGCGTGTGTGTGGTGCAAATGAGCTAACGCAGCGGGGCTCCCCACCTGGTGGTGTAAACCTTGGCTGGAGATGATCGTCACTGTTGAAGTGACACCCGAACCTCATGTGCAAAATGGAAAAAAGGGATTGAGAATGTATACGTATATATATATATATATATATATATATATATATATATATATATATATATATATATATATATATATATATATATATATATATATATATATATATATATATATATATATATATATATATATATATATGTATATGTATATATATATATATATATATATCCCCGGGATTCATGAAGCTCAGCGCAATGACGGTGTTAGGTTTACGCCGACCGTGCGGCGTAGAGATGGAGCAGTAGTGCCATATGCATATTAATGAAGGTGTGCTGCTGCCACATCCACGTGCAAAGGAAATGTGCCTGAGTGCATGGGGCATGTCAAAGCGCCGCATGGAGGCGTGGACATGTCGGCTGTTTACGTGCAATCTAAAATGTTGAATATTACAGCCTGCCTCCAATTGTAATCACACCTCTCAGTGTCCATGGATACTGAAACGTATGCAAAGCATGCTAGACAGTTTTGCGAACACAAAAATAAGAAGCAAACACAAATGCACTTAGCTGAATATTGAGTCCCCATCCCTCGAACAAATGACATTTATAACCCAGTGACTGTATTCTATGCAGTGTTGATAGTTATACCAAGTGGAAGTGAAACGCATCGTGTTAGCGCACCACCAATAGCTATGTCTAGCCCAATGGTCAGGGTTACCACCTGTCCCACATTGTGAGGGACAGTCCCCCTCTGGGCAGTTGTGTCCGTACCAAAACCATTATAAATGGAAAATATCCTGTGATCATAGGACATAATTATGTCCCACATCTGATGTAATAGTCACATACAATAGTTATTTCCATATGTAACATACCTACATGTTACAAGAAACAAAATAAGCAAGTAAATGCAACAGAAGAAGCAGCTAAACTGCTACAACAATAAGCTTACATTTAGGTGTAAAACAAAGGTACTATCTGTTGTACTGACCGTGGGTATGTGTTGGCCTGTAAAATATGATGTGTGTCCTAAATATATCCCATCCTGGCCATATGAAAAGGTGGCAACCCTACCAGTAGTCAGAGCATTCGCACAAAATCTGCCCATTTGCGGTTCAAGGCGTCCTTGTCAGGATGGGCCAAAGATGAATGGGTATTACCCGAGTCTACCTACCATGTCATGAAAGATAAGTATTTGCATGTACATGTGTGCGTGATGTACAGCATGTGGAAGGTGAAAAATGCTAGGTTAGTCCTCACAACCATACAGGCACCAGAGATATGTAGTGTATGCAATGTGTTCCCTTGACTGTGCCATGGGCCATCAACCAGAGAAGTGATTAATGGAGTGTGTGGAATATGGGTGTGAGGGGGACGGGTAATGTAATAATTTGACAAGGGGAGACTGTGTTGGATGCATAATAGATGAACTGGAGGTGTATGAGGGAGCAGTGGGTGAATTAGAAAGAAACACAAAGAACAAACATACACATCCGCAATACAACCTGACAGGCCATACTGTAGCACACAATCTCACCAACATATGAATATTAAAATGTGCAATACACATGTACAGAAATGTCACCGGTACATACCCACATAATGGTCTGGACTGAACTGAGCCATCCAACCACAACAAACCTGGATGTATAATTGAATACTCATCATCCCCTCTACAGCACACAACCCCCCCCTTTCCTGAACGTCCACCAAATTCAGCCATACTCAGGTTGCTAGCTTGGCGCAGCCATATCTGCACATAGTGACCACTACTCATATCTAGTAGGCAGTCTCACCCTAGGCAGTCTCAGGATTGCAAACTATGTATCCCTTGCATGTATAACCCTATAACTTTTCCGTAAATCCAAAAATATCGAAGTTTATTGCCCTGTTCAATTTTTGGATATCCCTCATGGGATAAGTATCCTGTGTAAACATCAGACTTGGTGTCACGACACGATGTCCAGTCCTGTAGACATCTGGACACAAGTTGTATGTGCAGTAGTGGTTCAGGAGACTGCTCAGCCTCCAGCTGGTCATGCATGCAGAACCTACTACCCAGGATTAAACACCTGACCATGATACACAGCT
>NC_056732.1:916745069-916747569 GCF_019279795.1 Protopterus annectens
TATTTTCGCATGACACATACGCCTAAGAAGGGACTGTCCCATGCAAAGTGGGACAGGTGTTAATCCTAGTCTCACCTCAGACAATTTAAAAGGCGGAAAACCTACAATAGGTATGCGGTAGCATGACCCAGCAGACAGATGTGGGTCCCAAAACACATTTACTTGTCTACATTGCAGAGTATCGGTTCCCATATATCAGCCAGATGGGAGCAGATTGTATGAGGAACATGTATATAATATGATTAACTCACTGGACAGGCCGCCGATTTCGTACAGTCGAACGCCATGCCATCACCTAATGGTCAGCCATACCCGATACTGTAGTCATGTAGTATGATGTAATAGGCATCACAAGAGATCGTGCCTATCCAACTTGAGTGACACATGCAAGCACCAGTGTCGGTGCATGTGCAAGTGAGGGAGCGAGCGGGTGTAAGCGTGTTTGGCTACCAGTATGCGAGTATTGCACTGGTAAAGAAATGTGGAGTCTAACCAAGTGTAAGAAGCTGTAACCAGAGGTCAGCAGTGCTTAACACAGCACAAACCCACACACAACGCTCCCAACTGCTTCAATGTGCCTTACTCACTCCGTATCTAATGGGCTTGCTCTGGCCGCAAACAAATAATCGTCCTTTGCAAGTGTTGGTAGCAACACCCTGCGCACACAGCTAATGTGAATTACCAATACACCATGGCAAATATACAGACAATAGACAGTACCACACACATACCATACAGCACAGTCATCCAACAGTATAGCAATGTACTGGCAGATATGTCTGGACCACTGGTGTTTGCAGACCTGGTCATCTTGTGTTTACGTGTGTGAGCATGCCCAGTATGACCACTCCGCATGTTGTTGACTGACATTGCCATCATACCTTCATGTGTTTGAGCATGCCCAGTATGGCCAAATGTATTGCATGTGTTACATGTCCAGGTAGTCAGTACTGTGGTGCCGACCTCTGCGTTGTACACTGAGAGGTGGCATGCTGTGTCTGCAGGGTATCCATCGGTCATGTGGCATTGACTGTTGCTACATTTCTGCACAGCGTGGGGGGACATCCGACTGTATCCACATTCCTACACAGCACGGGGGGGGTGCACCTGACTATTGTTACATGTGTACATTGGAAGGGGGGGGCACACCTGACACTTGTAGACTTTTGCTACTACTGTACTGGTATACCAGGTACTCCATTTCAGTGTGCAGACCTACTTATTGTGCTGGCTAGCGGCATACCAGTGTACTCCAGATCTTAGCTTTAATTACCAACATATTAGATTCAGATGTCCTAGCCTTCACAACCTACATCCAACTTCCTGGCCTGCTGTAGTCTGTCTGTGTGGGTCTGTGGATGGGGTGGTCATCCATTGGGCATATTCAGAGGCCATAGTACAGCATTTGTTCAGATTTGGGTAGGTGTGTCCTGACCAAAATAATACAATGACAAATGTCCTGTGATTGTAGGAAATAATTATGTACCATATTTCATGTAACAGTTGCATAAAACAGTTATTTTGCATGTAAAATACATAAATCTTACAAGAAACTGAATAAGCAAATAAACTGCTACAAGAATAAGCTCTCATCTAGGAAAATAAGTAAAGCTCGAAACCCTGTACTGACTGTGGGTATGTGTTGCCTGAAAAACTGGTGTGTCCCGAATATATCCCATCCTGGCCATATAAAAAGGTGGCAACCCTACCAATGGTCAGAGCATTCACACAATAACTGGCAAGCCTCTTAATCCCCTCTAAAACCAGTGACCTTTGGAGGAAAGGTGATGAATTACACTGAATGAATAATGACAATAATTATAATATAGACGTTTTCTACTTCAGAAAATAAGTATTAATACATATGCTCTGATTCTGTTAACGTTTCAAGATAATAGTACTAATATTTTAAAAGTGTCCGTGATTGTCCCTGCGTTGTCCTTGCCTTGTCCCTGTTACTGTTGAAATTAGTCCCTGAGTGGTTGAGAGGTCCACACACATATGTATACCAACCAACTGTCACATCTGTTGCCAGTACTATTGAATACCTGTAGTGAAGTCATATATCTTAGCTACCATCCATGTGGAGTGAACCACGGATGGTGTAGTGGTCAAACCGGTGACTAAGTTGTGTCTGTTTCTGGGTCAAAGCCATGAAGGGTCGCTAATTTTATGTGATGTACAGACATATATATATATATATATATATATATATATATATATATATATATATATATATGAACATGGTCACAATAAAGCAGTCATAACGAATGTTAAGGGAAACACCAGCGGAACACCCCCACCCAGTATTATGTAGTGCCAACATATCAAGCCAGTCAGAGGTGGGCAAACCACTGCATCTGTATACACAGGTAGAATGGTAACATTGGGACTAACTCTGTCCACGTGCTAATTCTGACTTTCAAATGGGTACAGGGCTGTTACGGTCTCCATTCGGACAATCCTAAACCCAAATGACCACATGAACACCCTGACAATC
>NC_056732.1:916750069-916815069 GCF_019279795.1 Protopterus annectens
ATTTGAAAGGTCTACACTTTAAACATGGATGATGGGGTCCCTTGTGGGACACCAAAAATTTCCCTTTCGCAACGCTATGATGATCGATGCGACCAGGATGTAGCTGCACACGGAACAGTAGGTTGTGCAAGTCTGATAACACATGGGTTGACAAAATGTATGACATGTGTCCCAACACGGGGAGAGTGGACAGTGTATAGGGGTGTGTTCATACCCCAGCTGCGCTCACAGTAAAGATGAGTGCTATAGAGGGGTGCCAGGTAAGGGAATCATGGGTATGCAATAATGGGCCTAAGTGTGCAGATGTTGGTTGGCAGAGATGTATTAGGACTGCTCTGTGGAAGTAATTAACATTCCTATGTGGGTATAACAGACGCCCATACCTCCCAAACCTTAAGAGCACATCTACTGGATAGTCCGTAAACCATTGGGGGAACACATAGGAACTATATCAGTGAACTGTACCCGATTATCATGGACGTCCATGATTACAAATCAGAATCTAACACAGTCCCAACTAAACCCTTCCAGAACTAGTGATATTAGGTGGACAGATGGCAGAATACATGTAATGACTAATGACAACATGTATGAGTCATAAACAGCATGTACCTCGACAAATGTGTATGAACACATCTGCTCTGGGACTATCAATGTGTCAGGTTAATAGTACCAATCATCTAAATGTGTCCCTGAGGGTGTTATGCAGTGTCCCTGATTCAGTGTTCATTCTTCCTCATTCGTACGTGAGGTCTGCTAGTGACGGAAAGCGCATATTCTGCCGACTACCTTAGGTAGATGATAGCATAGTAGGTTGGGGTTACCACCTGTTCACCTTTGCGAGGGACACTCCCCTTTCGGCAGTTGTGTCCTGCAAAATAAATGTTATTATGGCACATGACCTGTGATTTAGGGCAAAGAATCCATATATTGTCTGTAGTGGTTGCCTAAAATGATTATGTTGTATCTGAAACACCTAGATGTTATAGGAAACAGTATTAGCAACTATAATGCTACAAGAATAACCTTTAATTATGCAAACATGTGAAGTAGTCTATTTTCTACTGGCTGTGGATATGTGTTGCCTTGCCAAATCTGCCATCTCTGCATATAGGTCCTATAGGGCTGCCAGCTTTCCAAATGGCCAAAGTGGGACCTGCTCCATAGAAATGTCAGACGTACTAGGTCAGAACATACCTACAGCCATGCATAGTACAGAACTATATGTTTTAGCACAAATAAAAGCTTAGTCTAGTAGCAGTCCAGCTGCTTATGCTACTTCACATAACATATAGAAGTGTCATATATACAATAACTGTTACCTGCAACTATTAGAGAAATGTAGAATATAATATTGTCCTGTAATCAGGACATTTGCTATGTCTTGATTATTTTCGCATGACACATATGCCTAAGGAGGGACTGTCCCATGCAAAGTGGGACAGGTGTTAATCCTAGTCTCACCTCAGCCAATTTAAAAGGCAGCAAACCTACAATAGGTATGCGGTAGCATGACCCAGCAGACAGATGTGGGTCCCAAAACACATTTACTTGTCTACATTGCAGAGTATCGGTTCCCATATATCAGCCAGATGGGAGCAGATTGTATGAGGAACATGCATATAATATGATTAACTCACTGGACAGGCCGCCGATTTCGTACAGTCGAACGCCATGCCATCACCTAATGGTCAGCCATACCCGATACTGTAGTCATGTAGTATGATGTAATAGGCATCACAAGAGATCGTGCCTACCCAGCTTGAGTGACACATGCAAGCACCAATGTCGGTGCATGTGCAAGTGAGGGAGCGAGCGGGTGTAAGCGTGTTTGGCTACCAGTATGCGAGTATTGCACTGGTAAAGAAATGTGGAGTCTAACCAAGTGTAAGAAGCTGTAACCAGAGGTCAGCAGTGCTTAACACAGCACAAACCCACACACAACCGCTCCTAACTGCTTCAATGTGCCTTACTCACTCCGTATCTAATGGGCTTGCTCTGGCCGCAAACAAATAATCGTCCTTTGCAAGTGTTGGTAGCAACACCCTGCGCACACAGCTAATGTGAATTACCAATACACCATGGCAAATATACAGACAATAGACAGTACCACACACATACCATACAGCACAGTCATCCAACAGTATAGCAATGTACTGGCAGATATGTCTGGACCACTGGTGTTTGCAGACCTGGCCATCTTGTGTTTATGTGTGTTAGCATGCCCAGTATGACCACTCCGCATGTTGTTGACTGACATTGCCATCATACATTCAGGTGTTTGAGCATGCCCAGTATGGCCAACTGTATTGCATGCATTACATGTCCAGGTAGTCAGTACTGTGGTGCCGACCTCTGCGTTCTACACTGAGAGGTGGCATGCTGTGTCTGCAGGGTATCCATCGGTCATGTGGCATTGACTGTTGCTACATTTCTGCACAGCGTGGGGAGACATCCGACTGTATCCACATTCCTACACAGCATGGGGGGGTGCACCTGACTATTGTTACATGTGTACATTGGAAGGGGGGGCACACCTGACACTTGTACACTTTTGCTACTACTGTACTGGTATGCCAGGTACTCCATTTCAGTGTGCAGACCTACTTATTGTGCTGGCTAGCGGCATACCAGTGTACTCCAGATCTTAGCTTTAATTACCAACATATTAGCTTCAGATGTCCTAGCCTTCATAACCTACATCCAACTTCCTGGCCTGCTGTAGTCTGTCTGTGTGGGTCTGTGGATGGGGTGGTCATCCATTGGGCATATTCAGAGGCCATAGTACAGCATTTGTCTGTGTTGGTCTACACCTGTCCAACTGGTTGAGACTTGTGTGGGCTGTATGGACACACATGATGCTCAGCCCATTACCCACAGTGGGTTATGACACCTTGTGTACTACTGGCTATTATGGTGATCTCGGTATGTGCTACAGATGTCATGGTGTCACTATGGATGTCTACTGTCTGTTGCCTTAACATTCAGCCACCAAATTCCCTTGCATGCTCACATCCATACCATAGCTAAAGGTAACAACACATTCTAATACAACTGCAAATTGGTAGGTTGATTGACTTACCTTGAGGGTGTGCCAGACCTGAGAATGGTGCTTGAGGGCTGCCTATGTCGGATACACACAGTGCACTTCCTATACATGGCTGAGTACAGGTAGTGTCATGTTTGGCATCTCTTTTACTGTCTGTGCGAGTCAGAGAGGGTGACATTTCCTGGGTACCTACTGTGTCAGTGCATATGCTATGCGTTGCCTCTTTGCTAAGGCCAGATCATACTGGGCATGCCTCCTTCCACCTAATGGGTTCGGCTCAGGTTGTTCCTCCTCCAAGTCACTCTGTGCCTGTACAGGCCTTGGCATTGGTGGGGAGCTGTGTGGCCCTGCCCCATGCTGTTCCTGCTGCAGCTGTTTCCGCAGGATCATATTGTGTAGCATAGCACATACCATAACAATTTGGGTGCATGTAGCTGGTGAATACTGCAAGGCTCCACCCGATGTGTCTAGACACCAGAACCTGGATCTGAGCATCCCAAACACATGCTCTATTATATGTCTGGCCTGTGCGTGTGCCTCATTATGGCGTAGTTGTTCAGGTGTGTGTGCATTTCTGATGGATGTCATCAGCCACAGCTCCAGTGGATACCCAGCATCCCCCACTAGATGACCGTAGGGAATGTCCATATTGGCAAAGCTGTGGTACAGCTGCATCAGATGCCATATATTGGAATCATCATAGCTTCCAGGGCAGCCAGCACACACATTCAGTATAATGCCCTGGGCATCACATACGACCTAGCAGTTGATGGAGGGGATACCCCTGCGGTTAATGTAGGCCAAACCCTGCTCACTGGGTGATGCTTTGATGCGTATGTGCATGCAGGCTGTAGCACCCACTACCCCAGGGTAGTCAGCCATTTGGTGGAAGAGATGCATATTTCTGGTCAACACCTCACGTGTGTTGAGGAAATGTACGTGCTCACTGGCATGTGGTGACATGGCATCCAAGAACTGGTGGAATACCCTGGATGCAGATGCCTGTGAGATCCCTATGATATCCCCAGTTGTGCTTTGGGAGGTACCTGTGGCTAGTATACCTAGGCCTACACATACCTTGGTATCCACTGGGATGGGTTCCCCTCTGCCTGTTCGATGTGACAGGTGTGGCCGGCACAGCTCAACAATCTGCTGTAGGAGGTCTCTGTCCACCCCATAGTGCTCACTATTTCCAGCTCATGTAGCCCCTGGTAGGTTACCCTGGGTCTTTACAATCTTCTCTGTCTCCTCACTGAAGGTTCTTCGGCAGCATTCACATCCTCACCACCCTCAGCCTCCTGCACATGTTGGTCTATGTTGCCTGCTGCAGCCCTTCTCATTTCGTTGGATTGTTTTGTAAAATTTCCCCGCATGTATACACTGGTGGTGTAGAGTGTGGAAAATCCCGAGGGTATGGTGCTTGCTCACTTTATTGTAGTATTCTGGGCCGGGCTGGGCCTGTAATCTGCTGATTGTGATAATCATCACCTGTTTGCCCAGCTTGTTCACCTTGACTACTGTCCTACTGCTGTTGTTCCTCCCAATAGCACTAGGCAGATATAGACACATCCCTAACTTAGGCGTGCTAAGCCAGGAGCAATCCCGAGACACAGGGCTCCAATCTGCATACAGTATGCCTGACACCCCCCCATGCTTTTACCTATATTTGAGTCCCACACCTGGCTATCTATAAACATACACTCTTGGGATCTGCATCACACCCTGGGGATAAACAGGATTCACTATTTTCCACCTCGTTTGCATAGTATTGTCTTCTAATTCATAGT
The DNA here is from genome assembly GCF_019279795.1 of Protopterus annectens. NCBI lineage: Eukaryota > Metazoa > Chordata > Ceratodontiformes > Protopteridae > Protopterus > Protopterus annectens. The sequence continues at coordinate 916,754,906 of NC_056732.1, forward strand.
TACATGACCCATACTGAGCCTCCCCAAAAATAACAACTGCTTACTGTCACGCAGACCCACACACAACTGGTTAAAAGCACCTTACTATCACCATATTCAATGTCCCTTGTTCTTCCCAGCAACAAAACAATCAGCCTCTGTACAGCTCAAACCAGGGACCCAGCAAACCACAGATAACATGCTTTACCACTAAGCCATGGCAGATATAAATACACCTCAGGTTATCACGTACAGATCATCCAGCACAGGCATTCAACAGTATAGGACATGTATTCCATCATGTAGATTTATGCATTTATGCACACACATATACGTAGCTATAGAATATATATCTCAACAGTGGACCACGTGACACCAAAGCATTAGACAAGAATGAAAAGGAAACCACATGCGCCTTCTGCATTATGTACTGGTGTTAATATCAAGGCAAGTGTGTTTCTGTGCATCACATGGGTTCAGACTGTATTAAGGGTAAGATTAGGGCTACTGACATTACTCACCAGACCTATTGCCGAATGTATGTGTATGTCTTGCCAACACAGTCTCTTGGCCGATTGTGACATTTCTGGCCACTATATAGGAAAACAACACATCCAGTAATTAGCCACTCACGGACACCAACACATAGGACATGACTGCCAAAACACACACTTGTCATGCCTTGGAATAGAGCACCTGCCTGTCTATTCTATCACACTGCAGCATTACGCAGTTGCAGAACACGCTGCCGAAATTACTGGGACACAACACTCCCAGAGGTGCACTTCTAGGTGGGTGACATCATCAGCAATGGCAAAGTCAACAATAGGGATTGTATGAAGTGTGAGCAGTCTAAAAGCATTATTCTGTCCCCAGGCAGATGGAGACACACACACACACACACACACACACACACAGTCGGTATGGTGAGGATTAGAACACCGACCTAACTACCTTATCAAATTACAGCATTACACAGTTACAGAATGCACTACCGAGGATACTAAGACACAGAACTCCTAGAGGTGTACTTATAGGTGGGTGACATCATCAGCATTGGCAAAGAAGGCAACAGGGATTGTATGGAGCGTGAGCAGTCTAAAAGCATATTTCTGTCTCCAAGCAGAAGGAGACACACACACACAGTTGGTATGGCTTTGATTAGAACACTGACCTAACCACCTTATCACACTACAGCATTATGCAGTTACAGAACACGCTACCGAGATTACTGGAACACAGCACTCCCAGAGGTGTACTTCTAGGTGGGTGATATCATCAGCATTGGCAAATATGGCGATAGGGATTGTATGGAGTGTGAGCAATCAAAAAGTACATTTCTATCCCCAAGCAGACAGCGACAGCCACACACAATTGGCATGGGTGGGATTAGAACACTGACCTAACTACCTTATCAAGTTACAACATTACATTGTTACAGAATGCACTACCAAGATTACAGAGACACAGCACTCCCAGAGGTGTACTTGTAGGTGGGTGACATCATCAGCATAGGCAAAGACGGCGATAGGGATTGTATGGAGTGTGAGCAGTCTAAAAGCATATTTCTGTCCCCAGGCAGAAGGAGACACACACACACAGTTGGCATGGTTGGGATTAGAACACCAACCTAATTACCTTATGACACTATAGCATTATGCAGTTACAGAATGTGCTATCGAGATTACTGGGACACAGCACTCCCAGAGGTGTACTTCTAAATGGGTGACATCATCAGTATTGGAAAAGACGGTGATAGGGATTGTATGGAGTTTGAGCAGTCTAAAAGCATATTTCTGTCCCCAGGCAGACGGAGGCAAACACACGCCAGTGGTGGGATCAGGACAACTGCTTATCTACGGACCACTATTACAATAGTACATAGATACGAGCCATGCCACAGGCACTACACCTTTCAAGACTGTCAATATGACCTTCTAGGAATGTGGACATCGAATTGGAAGCTGGCAGTTATGATGTACATACCTGTGAACCTGTGTGTTCAATGTAGGAATCCATCCTGAAGTGGGTTATGACCATCTGTTGACTGGACGACTACTATCGCTATACAGGGTTACAATGGCCATGCACATACACATAGAGGCACATAACCGACACAAGGTGTTACTGGGCATGCTCACATACTTAGTAGCACACAGCCGTTTGGAATGCACTATGTGTCCATCTACACAACGTTATACTGGGCATGCTCACAGACTTAGTAGCACAGGGCTGTTTTGTATGCACTCTGATTCTAAACACGGAAGGGCACAGTGGCCATGCTATTACAGTTAGACGTGAACACCACATTGTAATAGACTCCGGTATCGATAGTTGTCATTGTTAGCGGGAACGCTGCACTACATATATCTGAAACTGGTCTTACACACAATGTCTGCTGATGTCCGTCACCTTAGATGTACCAATCTAAACCTGGCACACTACTACCACCCGTGGTGATGTCCTGCCAGGAGTGGCTACTTCACCCATATAGTACCATTCATAGTCGAATGTCCTGAGACCAGGTTAACACCCTGACACCTAGAGGACAACTGCATTGTATGTGTTTGCTAAACAGTGCTAGATGTGTAGCATTCGTAATCACAGCTGCCCAGTGTAGATCCAACAATGGGGATTACTGACATCTGTGCAATGAGGAACACCTGGCTGAAGGCTCAGTTGTGCAAAATAGCACTACCACCGTATACCTTGGATACAGACATTTGGGCCATAACACAGGTACAGACCGCTCCAGGTGGTGGTGTCCCCACGTACATGAAGGCCACTCACATGTACTGACCAGTACACCCTCAAAAGGCATCACAGATGTGTCAGGTGCAGATCACAGTGTCAAAAGCCGCATTCTAGGATGTAGCCTTCAGACATCACCATGTCCTTATCCATACATGTGGTAGAACATATAATAGTACAACATCATGTGACCCATGACCAGTGGACTGTACCTAGCTCTACATCAGCTGTGCACACTACCCATGTACTGACACAGTTGCATAATGTGTTATGCAATGCAATGATACCACTGTTCGTAACAAGGTCAGCTGTACACATAACAGGGGCCCTGGGTCATATACAGCAGTAACAGATGACTGTTGCTGTACACCAGTAAACCCTCATGTTTGGATATGACATACATGTACCTGCTGTGGATATGTACATGCCACACACACACAACACATATGTACATAGCATAGCTGCTGCTGTCCTTTGTGCAGACGGGTGGCTGCAGCAATTACACACATGCACATGAAAGGTAGGTCTATGGCTGTTGAATGCTAACAGTACATAAGGTGTGATATCAATGTTGACTGAGTTAACATTCCCTCTGTACTGGTTACCCATAACAGCTATCATATCATACAACAGTCTATGTGTCATGTATGTCATCACACATGTCCACCAATTGCAATGCCTACAAACATGGCTAAATGACAGGACTGTAGGACCTACACACATGTACATGTAGTGGCGTGCATTCAGGTACCATGCTTGTGCAGTGGCTGATGATTGCAGGTGACGTGTGTCTTACTACAACATGCAGTTGCAATGCAGCCCCATCATTGTCAACTATATATCGTGATATACTGACAGTATGGTAAGATGTATATCAGGTATAGACGGATGTGTGGAAATAACTAAGTGGTGGGCCATCTTTGCAGATGGATGTTTGCTGAAGACATCTCACAGGTGTATCACAAGCCATCCTACAATAACATGTGCAAACAATAAGCTATGTTTCTGTTAATTGAAGGGGAACACATACAACCTACACAGTGGTCAGGGTGTCACTGACTGTAAATCACTTGACACCTGTAGCACTTAAGACCTCCCGTGTGCACATATCAGCACAATTGCCAAAGGTAGTGTCGGTACACATTGTAATGCGGGCAATACTGCTGCATGTGTGTCATTCGTATCATAAGATAGCAGGTGTTTAATTCACAGTACTGCCATGTGTGTTTGCTTGTGTGTCCATATATGCCACATATGGTGGGGAATACATCCCAATTGTTACTCACTCTCCTGTACACTGTTGTAGAGATCTGTACATGCTGCATTGTAGAACGCAAGACATAGGCAGGGGTGGGGTGTGTATCACATACATGTGAGCTATCTGTATGTGCATGACATAGGTGCATTAAATTGTGGACTCCACAGTGTGTGTGTGTGTGTGTGTGTGTGTGTGTGTGTGTGTGTGTGTGTGTGTGTGTGTGTGTGTGTGTGTGTGTATGGCTGTCTGGTCCATGGAGTGAGGATGTATGTTACCATAGTGAACAGATAGGACCCCTAACCCCTCCAGGTGATGCAATCTACTACCCTGTTGATGCTGTCGATCTTAGGCATTACTGATTACCTGTACATGTGTATTCTCTGTGTCGCATTATGTGGGTGCACAGTACTGCAATGGTGATTACCACATAAGCAGGGGTCCTCACCTCAACACTATCAAGTGTGTGTGTCTGTTACCATGTCGTTGACCCCGTGAGTGTGGGTGTGTTACTGTGTGCCTGAATACATGTGTGCAAATACCTGTGTGTGTGTGTGTGTGTGTGTGTGTGTGTGTGTGTGTGTGTGTGTGCGTGTGTGCGTGTGTGCGTGTGTGTGTGTGTGTGTGTGTGTGTGTGTGTGTGTGTAGTTGTGTGTTCTCATCCTGTAATGTGAATGTGTATTACTGCTACACAGTGAGGCTTCAAGCTATCAACTGGCCTCTACCCTTGTCATCAGCTAGACTGCTATGTAAACTCCCCGCCCCATGTAACTGTACCTGTGATGTCACCCGGTATGAATGTCACGTCTCTAGCCACTGTAGCTTAGTACACAGCTCCCATGCTCCTGGATCAGTAGATGTGTAAACATCTTTGGAATATCAGCCTTTCTAACAGTGAGGCTGAAGCTACGAATAGCATGCTCATATTGCCATACATACCTGTGAGTAGTCCACATTTACACATGGGAAACTAATTTCAAACACTGACACTCAACGGCACATGCAAATAGACCTGAAGGAGGGAAGCAGGACATCATGACCAACATGCTGTTACTGTTGTTACCAAGACACATACTGTGAACAGAAAACAATGCATTCTAAACCTGTACTACATGGTATGTCTGCTGCGTGTCAACAGTACACAACAATTGTAATCTACACTTATCTCCCTATTCTGTTTACCCTGTGCATCAGACCATATGAGCATGTCCCTGCACCGATGGTGTGGATGACAGGGATGCGGCACAGGCATCATCATATGCACAGGGTGATATTGTTTGCCAGGGGCCTAGGCTGCACCAGTGTATGACATCATGTGTGTGGGTTAGGGCCTATGATCTAATTGGCCATGTGTGGTTGTTATGCATGTGTGTGTTGCGGTGCCCTACAGATTTTTCTGGTGTGTGCGTGTATGTGTGCACACAGTTGTGCCCTGTGTCTGGCCTACACAGGGGTATTATTGACAGCTCCAGACTGTACAGCCCAGGTTTTACAGCTCACGGTGTCCAGCCATGGCCACGTGACCTGTGCCTGCCAGGGGTTGCATGGGCATTACCAGGCAGAGGTGCAGATTGGGTACTGTCCGATGACACATGTCCACTGGAACTGTGTCCCTGTTGGGACCATCCAGGGCCATGTGCACATGGCCTGTTGTGTCTTGGTGTGGACAGCGCAGCACCAGCTGCACTGCTGCTGCTACTGCCACTATGGGAGTGGTCATGTGAGGTAACTCATTCACGTAGACCTGCACCAGATGACATAGCTGGCCTACATTCACATGCCCTATGCCTCACTCCTACCAGATGTTCCAGCACAGACAGGTCACGCTCGCGGATTGTCATGCCACGGTCAAGGATTCCAACCATGTCACCCAATCATCTGTCCAAAACCTCAGCAATCTGCTGTTGAGCATTTGCCATAGCCTGGATGTTGTTGTTTAAAGAACAGATAGCAGCCCTCTGAAGCCTCTACCCTTCTCTGTTCTGCCATTCAGCACATGCCTGTGCCGCCATTACAGCCTGAAACATGCGCCTGGTGACTCTAGCTGCTGCACTCTGTCCTGCAGGGGCATATCAGACAGAGGTCCTCCTACAAGCAGTACTAGCCACATGCCTGTGTGGCCCATTTCCAGTCATTTGCCTGATACCATGGTGTGACTACACCCCTTCCGTAAAGACCATACTTTCCTGTTCCAAGCTACCACATGCCAACTGTCCTTCCTCTATGGCCAGTGGTGATGGGGTATGTGTTGGCATGAGATCTGTGTGCAGGGACGAGGGGGATATAGATGGAAAGGCAACCAATGGCACAGATTCAGCCCCTGACAACCCTGCCTGTGTCTCAAGCATATGTTCATCATCACTGCTAGAGTCTGTGTGGACACTAACATCAGATGGACTGCAGGAGGGTAATGCACCTACATCACCTGTGAGGGCAGACAAAGACTCTACTTTACAATACAGACACACAGAGACACACACAGACACACACAGACATACACACAGACAGACACACACACACACACACACACACACACACACACACACCATGCATGTGATTTGACAGAAGGCATGTACCATGCATGTGATACAGCAGACGGCATGCAGCTCAGACAATAATAGTGGTAGTTATCATACATTCCTGGGTTGCACACAACAGCATGCATGTGTCATAGCAGAAGCCATGCATTTCACACAATCATGATAGTAAGCATGCATCCCTGAGTTACACCATGTGGACCAGCACAGGTTAACAGTGCACATGGCTATTGTGTGGCATATGACCTTGACATTAACATGTAGTATGACATGTAATCTGCTGACGTGTGCATTGACATGCATACATGTTTAACACAATGGTGTCCTGTCACATATACAGTGGAGTAATAGTGTCACAGTGCAGTGTTGTCTGTCAGCCCTACAGATAAAATGCACATTTAGCAGATGTGCATGACCATTGCAGGGTATTATGAGGCATCTATATTGCTATACAGTGTGAAGTACAGACACAGTGCCATTGCATGAAATCATGAGGCATCTCTATTCCTATACAGTGTGAATTACAGACACAGTGCATAGCCATGACTGTGTGCATACACAATACATATATACTGTGGATTGTGACGCACGTCACTGAGGTGCATACACACTAAACCATGATGTGGAATGTGTGACACAGATCACCAAAGGCCATACGGATGACACCCCTGCATATCTGCAAACATATTTTAGCTGCCTGGCAACCATGTCCACACATGGCAGACTTGTCAATACACCATGTCCCACATAACATTTGTGTACCACACACACGAGGTGCATGGCTGACAGTGACGTCCAACAGCAGCAAGGGAAATGTACTGTGTCTGTGGCCTGATGTGGTTGTCTGTGTATGTATGTGGATGCTGTACAGGTAACTACTGTCATGCTGTGACACAGTCATGATGTTCAACACATCTTATATGGTGGAATGATGTTACGCCTCCACAAGCTGTGCACAGGCCTGTAGGATGTCCAGTGTTCCACATCTGCAATATAACCATTCAACAAAGGCTATAGTTGGACCATGTGTAGCCAATGTACAACAGGGTGTACACACAAACACATCACATCAACTGTGTGTTGCTACATGTCTCTGGCCATCCTCCATGGCCATGTGTGAACATGTGTTGGCCAAACGATTGTGATGGGCATCTATCGCACATGTCTGTGTTGTCCCTTATGACATACACTCATAGATGTCATATACTCCACTGTCCACAGGGTTATGCAGACAAAGGGTTGTATGTTTGTTATGCGGGGTATGTTTTATGGGATAGTGAGACAATGTTGCAGCCAGCCCACTACATGTCATGGACATGTCAGATGGCACATCACAATGTGTGCACTCATAGCAGGGGCATAATCCACAATGGTGAATCCTGTGGGTTGCCCATACTCCAGCTAACTGTGTAGTACTGTTTGTGTACCCCACATGTGTAGTTCTGATGTGTAGTACATGTTCCTACATTGAACATCACCTCCACCGTTGTATGCACAGCTGTCCACACATCTAGCAATGACAGTTTCTGAGGTTTCATGTCCGTGTTTCACTTAGTTTGTAAGTATTGCACATGGGTAGCCATTGTGATGGATTGCAGATGTGACCTGTATATTGTGACCGGACCATACATTATGTGTACATGCGTTAACTGGCCACATGGTGAATAGATCTGTGCATTAACATGCCCGATACCTATAACTGTCTCACCTGCAACAGCCTGCTGTCTGAACGGAACGCCAGAGGTACCTATATAGGGGTGACACAGCAGTATGATCATTATCCACACCTGTATGACAACTACAGGGTGCAGTGTGCATGTTAACACATATGCCAGTACAATAGGATATACTATGGAGTATGCACATGTGTGCATACACAGAGTAGCATACTATAGTATGCGACGTGTGTATACATGCCTTGCATATGATGTTACATTGCATATTGTACAGTGACACATGCAACTATATGGGATATAATAGTTATATGTGCAGCAGTGACTTACCAGGCAACTCCAGGCTCGATGGTTGAGAGACACCCACCTCCACGATGTCAGCTAAGGCTTGTGGATGCTGTTCTGTCAGTGTCCAGAGGTTGGCCAGTAGCTCCTCAGTAAGTGTGAGTGGGAGCTGGGTTGGTGGCCCACCACCTGTTGCACCTTGTTTCCTGGCGATTGCATTCACACGCTGTTTCGCACGTCTGATTAGGTCCGTGCAGTGTCTGCGCACCTGCTGCTATGTGCGGTTATGGCCACCCACATCATTAACCCACCTGCGAAGTTCCTGCCACAGGTCATCCCACTGCTGTGCATCCTGTGGCATATGGCTAAACAGGACATCATAGTTGTCTTGGAGGTAAAGTATAAAGGCCTCATCCTCCAAGCGTGTATAGGCTGGTAGCCTTGCTCGCAGCATACCTGGAAGACATAATGATGGAGACAGGTCACAGTATCTCAGAGATGCGCAGAGATACAGCTGCACATACATGTGTATCACATTTATTACATATAAATAGTTGTCTTTGCAAATCCTCATGACATGACACCACTGACATGTTTGTGGCACACACATGTGACACCCAATGGGGATTGGATATTATCACCATATATGTGTGTCACCTGATTACATTGCTCATACTCCATGTGGATGCTGTCTTGATGTGGGCATGTCTGTTTGCCTGTACTGGTTTTCTTACCTATCAGCACATGCCTGGATGTGTCCACATTAATGCTGTCGACCTTGATGCTGTGTATATGTCACATATAAACACATACACTGCCTTAATGGACATGACCTGTGACACTGCAGACATGCACATGGAAGGCTTTACATGCATGTGTTTAGTCATATACATCTACACGGCACTGTACAGCATTTCAACATCCTGCCACATATCGCCTGTGTTGCACATGTGATACACATGGGACACTGGCTAGCCTGATGGTATTTGCAGGGATGGTTATCAACTATAGCATGTATGGCCAAGGTCATCTAGTAGTCTGTATGCCCTGGGTCATGTATAAGCCTAGGATATAAGGTTAACTAGCTGTAGCTGACAGTCGTGTTTCCTGCACCAGGTGAAGCAGTGTCACATAACTGAGCCACACGGTTAATGATACATCTACGATGCGGTCATCACACCGTGTCTGACAGAGGTGATATGTGCAGCTTTGCTGGACAAGATTGCATTTTATGGCAGGAGTATGTAACGTGTATGGCACAAGGATCTGTCCAGCATTTGGCAATCCTTGTACTAGGAAGGTGGATGCCCATGACATATGTATTTGAGATCAGGATATGTACCTGTAGCATGTCCAACATCACAGTGTTGGACATGTCTTTATGCAGGGTAGGCATCATGCTACATAGTGGAGATGTGAATGTGAAGGCTGGTGTTGGCCATCCAAACATGACCAATACCCCTTAAAGGTGATATGTGATCCGATATAGGTCACTTGAGTGATGAGTATGGCTGAACAATGATCTCTATATTCATGGATGGCACCCTGTCATGACTAGGGTTGGCTCTTATGACTACCTAATAGGCTTGGTGATGTCACTAGCTCAGGGAGGTAAACTGTACAGCAGCATCCCTTACACACAGTGTCCATTATGTTGACCACTGCCTAGGTGGTAGTTCATGGGTACAGTGTTATTAACCTAGTGGTGACAATGCAATATGCAGCTGTTAGATTGTGCACATATGTCACACATCTCACCCACAAAGCCCCTTCTGTATGTTGTCCACAACACTGAGTCAGCTATTGCACCTAGGCCATAGCCATTCACATACTTACATAGGCAGATGCCTCCCATTTGTCTGTGTGGTATGGGCTACAATGAGGGGGAGTACAACAAATTAACCCTATTTTACTGTAGCTGGCACTGGTGTGATATGCACATATTAATCAGACACCTTCTGTAGTGTTGATTCTGTCAACAGTTCACTGGCAGAATACTCCTGTGACATATGAATGTACATCTAGTATACTGAGTGTAGGTGGAACACAGTATGGGTGATGATGTCCTATGACCTGTCACAGGTATGATATGCAGTGTGAAATCATCCATACTGTCATCTACATCTGTACTGCTAACAACATATACATTGATTAAGGTTCATGGCCTTTCAGACCAGACTCAGCAGGGTAATAGTGCAGTGCCTCCCATTATGAGAGGTGTCTCCACTTTGTGGGTTGTGATAACTGTTGGTGTGCACCATTCAGTGTTTTCACAGACTGACATGAAGCTATGTTTTAAGAGCAAACTGTTTTGCTATATGTGTATGATACATCCAGGGATGTGGACAGGTCCCATGCAGCCTGAGTGCACCTTGTACCATCATAGTTATGGTTACAGGAGCTCCATAGTGTACATGGATATATGATTGTGTACCTGTTGGGGGGGCAGTGTGTTTATGTTATCCAACACCCTATCTGTATTGCTTATTCATGCTCAGCACTTGTTCAGAACATGTAAGCACTACATGAGCTACTAATTACTATAGCACTCAATCTTCCTCATTACCTACAGGTAAACACTGTTTGCACTTACATTTCCTGCTTGCTTAGAGTAAAACAGCTCTTGTACACACTTTCCTCACTTATCTAATGTGAAATAGTTATATATTCAGGCATGTCCAAGTGTCAATTCCCAGTGTTCTCGCCTGACTATATGATGAATATGGGCATCATGAGGCAATATAGAAATTGTCTCATGTACACAGTCAATACTCCACTCCTAACATACAACACTACAACCCGTGGGAGATGCACATATTTAGCCATGATGTAGGTAAGGCTCTCTCCAACCCAGACTGAACCTGACAATCATGTGGGGATGTTAAACGTTTGCACCACACCACACTCATCACATAGTCTTACTAGATCTCCACCACCATAGGCCAGACATAGTAAGACAACAACATTTGCGGAGCCTCTCAATACTACTCTGTCTAGGCAACAGAGAACTCCAAAGCAGAAACACAGGCAGCCCCAATCACCCAACACAACACCAATTACTTATAGCCCACAGCCTCAGTGTGCCTATCAACCACAGCCAATAGGATGAAATAATGTATACAACACATTAGTCATAGGTGACTCTATAGGCGGTCACACTGAAGTCCCACTCACCAGGCTACACAAGGAGATAGTTACTGTCAGCTGCCTGTCGGGTAACAGGATCCACAACATAACCTATGCACTCAGGTCAATCCTCAGCAGGTACAATATGACTGTGTCATTCTCCATGTTAGTGTGAATGCCCTGAGATGCACCTTCCTGGACTACATGTAAAGAGACATGGAATAGCTCTCCGATCTTGTAGCCCAGGCAGGTATCACCCTAGCCCTGAGTAGCATTCTGCCATCGTCCAGACTAATAATGCAGTACAAGAACAAAATTATTTACTTCAACAATTGGCTATGCTTCTGGTGTTTTCCCAAGGGTATCTAGTATCTGTCTGCTTTGAATGACATGGTCAACAGAACATGATGCTTTGGCACAGATGGCCTGCACCTGTCAGCCCTGCGATTCCGGATAACGGCTAAGGCTCTTGCTGCTCTTATAGTGCCTGTTTTAGGCATGGTTCAAGTAACATATTCACCACTATAACAGGAACAGGCAAGCAAAACCTGAGGGTAATGCTACTCAATGCTTGACGTCTTCATCTCAAATGCACTCACCCGAGACACTCCTTGTAATGGACCAATTCGATATCTGTGCAGTGACTGGGACCTGCTTCTAGGCTCCTGAGAGCACCCCTGCACTACCAGGCTATTACTCATACCACACCTTTCAGTCATGTAACCAGGACCAGAACACCCACGGTGGAGGTGTGTCCATATTTGCTAAGGATATCCACACCTCCAGGCTAGTTGCTTAGCACAATGCATCAGAGGTTATCCAAGTGCAACTAACTGTGGCCATAACTGCTATGCAAATTGTAGCTTGCTACAGATCCCCCACCATACCCCACGGTTAAAGGCCCTCACTTCTTGGTGTACTGGAAAGTAGGGTTCAAACAGACACACTACTGATGTGCAACTGACACTACCCCACCATTAACTGGGATACCTACTCATGTACTGACACATTAGGCCAACGCTTTCTGGGATTCATAACCTCCAATCGCCTGAATAAACCTATCCACACCACCACCAGGAGCAACAATATCCTAGACCTGGTCATTACCAACATGTGTGACTGGTGTTCCACACCTGGGGTTATCTCCTTGTTGGTCAGATCCAAACGTACTCTAATCACCCTTGTTATCCACATCCCAGCACCGCACCCTTTACGGAAAACATAGAACAATATTTCTACAAAGCCAAATTCAGGCTTCTTATGACAGCAGTAGTAAACGTCATGACACCCGTGCAGATGGACAATACAGTTACAACCGCTGAATCATACACAACTGCACTTAATTAGCATTTACACGACTGCATGGATCATGCTATCCCAAACAGAACCATGACGATACCCACCAGAAAATGGAGGCCACTATGGTGGTCCACCACCATGGACTTAATGTACAACAGAAGGAGGAGACTGTTGCAAAGTAGAATACAATCCCATGAGTGGAGGAGCTCCCTGGTCAGCCTCAGTAAGAATCTGAGATCCCTTATCACATCCTCCAAAGCTAGCTATGTAAACATAACCATGACTAATTCCAAGGACTACCACAAAGCGTTATAGAGGTATGTCACTACTCTCGATGGTGATACCCACATCTGCTCTGACATACAGCAGTAAGGCATGAACATTACAGAACCAACTGATATTGGCAACATCCTGCCAGATAGGTTCAGTGCTAACTTTACACCCCTCTCACACCCTAAAGGGCCCATATCTATACAGGAATGATGCAGAGTCCCTGCGATCACAACTACGCAGTTCAAAGCTGCACTCTTTAAAGCCAGGAACACAGCATCCATGTGACCATACAACATTCCAGGCTGCGGTTTCCACAAATTTCAGAATGAACTGGCTCCCCACTTAGGCACCATACTCAATAATAGTCTTGCATCAGGCATTGTGGCTCCTGAATGGCACACAGCAACAGTTATCACACTCCACAAAGGTGGCGTCACAATGGACCAGGGGAACTATTGCCCTATACGCCTGACTAGACTGTTCTGCAAGGCTATGGAGCACATCATCATGGATCTCATTCACAGAGACATTGGTGGCCTCCAAACCTTTGATCTCACCCAGTTTGGATTTGTTAGGGCCAGACCATGCCTCCTAAACCTGATGGAGTCCTTTGAGACAGTTACAAAGGCAGTAGATGAGGGTAAGGAGGTCCACATAGCCTACCTTGACCTCTCAAAGGCTTTCAACACCGTTCCCCATTCTGGTATTGTCAACATACACATCCACCTGCATATTAACCCCTACATCACGAGATATTATGCAAAGTGGCTCACGGAGAGAACCCACACAGTGAAGGTAGCATATCCTAGGTCCTACTGTAAATCAGTTACAATTGGCGTCCCCCAGGGCTCGGTCATAGGGCCCCTCATGTTCGGTATATGATTCTCTGAGGTGCAGGGTAGTACAGGAGGACTTACCCTGAAAAGGTTTGCAGACAACTGCAAACTAGGGTCCATGATTGATTCCCCAGCTGATATAGACACCGTCCATAAGGGTGTCACTGGGACAGATACCTGGTGTCAATAACATGGCCTCAAGCGGCATGCCACAAGGTGCATAGACATCCCCTTTGGATTACACCAATCACCCGCAGACTATCACATAGGTGGTAGTCCCCTGCATACATAAGACATAATAAGGGATCTTAGAACCCAAGTAGATAGCATTCACTCCTTTGATAACCATATTGGCAAGGTGGTGTGGATATCCTTCTACGTGGCCCCCCTAATCTCTAATGGTTTGTAGCCAGAACAAAGGCAGCCATTGTGCCTCTCTACGCATGACTTATGAAACACATTAAAGGGTACAACACCCCATTTTGGATGTACCTTACGAGACAACAGCAAAGGCTTGAAATACCATAACATTACCACACCAAGAGGAACACTGACCTCTGAAGGATGACGTATGCAGCCCAACTACAGAAACCCCAACTATACTCATTTGCATACTGCATACTCAGAGGTGATCTCTGCTGAACATACAAGGCCCATGTCCAAAACAGTATTGATGGATATGCTCCACATAAGCAAAAGCCCCTGAGAGCCACATGCTCTGGGATATGTACCTAAATGCAACGATGACTAGAACGTGCTGGAGGGATACATTCCTGACCCGGACAATCCCCATGCTTTGGAACATGATTCCTATGTACATCAGACAGGGACCCTCACTAGCACTCTTCAAGAGATACCTCGATGGGTGGATGGGGGACAGACATGTACACCAGGGATCACTGCAGTGGCTCTGCTGTACAGAGGTGTAGGAAACGAATGGGTCTGCTGTTCACAGGCACAGGACACTAACCTAGGGAGGTGCCGCAAGTCAAAACACTGTAGCTAGGCTTATGAATGGCCTTGGCCAGACAGCATAGTACCTAACTATGAACCTATGAAGCAATCACATGTCCTTTGTGCATGGATAATTGACTAGCTCTTCCATTTCAATTAGCTAACATGCTGATACACTGTCTGGTGACTACAAGTCATATGTATACTGTTATTGTGTATTGTACATGCCAATAGACATGCCTGATGTTTGCATAACATAACAGTAATGCTATGTAAAATGTTAGACATATCTACCTACAATACTGTACATTACACATTTTTGCCACAATATCCCACAATGCAAATCATAATTGCACAGCAGGGCCACCTTAGACATGTTATTCTCAGTTATACACCCATACATATGCCTACTGTTACAGTATATCAACATATACTATCCCCTGCAGACCTGCTAGCGAAGAAACCAAGTAAGCCAGAAGCCAAAAATTTAGTGCTTTCATCCACTGTTTAATACGTGAACTTCCTCAGAAACATTTTCAAATGATTTCCAGTTCCTTAAATAACTTACTAAACAGGAAATGACATCATAACCATCAAACTGAAAAAATAACAAATGTGATTTTCTACAATGAATAATGAAGTATTCTCATAATAATAACAAATAAAAAAATAAAAAATAAAAAAATATATATATATAAAATAAAAATATACATATATATACACACACATCTATGTATGAATGCATAAATACAATCATAACAATGCAATGTAAATTCATACTGTATAATTAGAATGATAAACAACTTAAGCATATGAAATGCATATCCAAAGACCTATCCCACATTAACACAACGATCACATGCATACACACACGCACATGCACACACACACATATATACATATGCATATATACACCCCCACCCCATACACACACACACACACACACACACACACACACACACACACACACACACACACACACACACACACACACACACACACACACACACACACACACACACACACACACACACACACACACACACACACACACACACATAAAATCGGACGATCACTATGAATATGTAAAGTGCACATGTAAAAAAATATATAAATATATATATCATAGAAACTGTATGTGACAAAATAAAAAATAAAAAATAATAATTAATAATATATGCACAAGTAAATTCACCAAAATGTATATAATGTATATAAAAGGTAATGTGTAATATATGTATAAGGCAAAAATATATATATATGAATGTATATAAATAATACCATATCTCGGAAAAAATCAGAGTGATAAGAAAATGTATGTGTACACACATGTACACCACACACACAACACAAATGGATCACATGCATATAGTCTCAAAAACCTATCTATATTTCAAAAAGCATTTTAAATTAATATAATCATTAAGGCCAGGCAACCTGTCAGCCCCCAACAAAAGTTGCCACAATGTCTCCTTACATTATAAGACATTATTAAAATCTCCTCCAAAATCACTGGTGTTGATTTTTTCCAAAACTTCCTGTTTAGTAAGTTATTTAAGGAACTGGAAATCATTTGAAAATGTTTCTGAGGAAGTTCACGTATTAAACAGTGGATGAAAGCGCTAAATTTTTGGCTTCTGGCTTACTTGGTTTCTTCGCTAGCAGGTCTGCAGTTCATTTTTTCGTTTTGTTTGGTTGTCAGCAATTGTTTGATATACTATCCCCTGTTATTGTTGGACCAACCCTGCCACTGACAGCGGCTGGAGTGGAATTGTTATGTTCAAAGTCCTTATATAGCATCCCTTGTAGTGTATGAGGTGTATACCTTGTGGCCTACAGCAGTACACACAATTTCTACGAGTGTTGCTATGCTCGACAATACATCACTACGTAATACCTTTTCCCACTATATGCATTGCGTACACTTCAATTATTACAGAACAGGTACTACATACACTGACATAATGAGTGTTCTACATATCTTATTAATAACCCAAGTTGACGGTAATATAAATCCTAATCGTTTTGTGTTGCAATCCTCATTGTAATGTTTTTCTGGGAAGTACATACGGTTTGAATGTATGACAAGCCATCCTTTTCTACTTAGATATCAGTAACATGTGGTATCCTGCCACTGATTGGTGTTCCGGAGTAGATGATTACATGCACATCAGCTGGTCAGCTACTCCATTAGCCAATGACATGGCAACAGTGATGTATAATTGAATACTCCACTTGGGCATTGCCCCTTTGCCCTACCTTCAAGGAAGACGGCCTGGATGTGTTGTGTGTGATGAATTGCACAGCTATATGGAGACACACAGAGATATATTAACTTCATGGCCCCCGTGGATTGTGTGTAATGGCTAGATGATGTAGTTCTACATGTGAGTCTAGCTGTTATATTTCTGAACATTGCTACTTCTGCAGGGCTTGTACCTGATACATCTGCAAATGTTTAGGTGTGGCAAGGATGTTTGGGCAGCTCAAGGCTGTGTGGCTATGCACAGAACGTTAGGTGTTTTGAACTGTGCTCACCTGACATCTTTGGTATACTATACATGTGTATCATACTGTGCTGTTAATCAGTAATTGGTAACACTTCCTGGTGTATGCACAGCCGTCTGATACGGGATTATTGCAACCAAACCCAGTAACATCGGCATCTGTTCCATTGTGCAACAGCAACGATTTCACATAGGGCCATTATAGTGTGTCTCTGACAAGGTATGTTAAGGCTTCTGCAGATGTCATAGAGTGAGTGGATGTTTGAGATGTAATTACAGTATGTATTGCAATTGTTTCGGGTGTGGGGTAGATGTAGGTGGGTGTACATAGCAGATGCAGGTGTGTAGGAATTGCATTTATACATATTTGATATGTGTGTGAGGGTGCCTTCTCTATTTGAAGACCTATCCTTTAGTGGACTAATACTATGGTAAGTGCAGGCTGATTCATTAAGCCATTGTTAATTGGCTCCTGTATAGCATGCAGGTGTTGGTCCTTCAATCCCTTCGGAAATACATCGGTATGTAATGAAATGTTGCTACATGAAAGCTGTCTTGTGTATTTCTGTCACAGATATTTGCACTCATTGGAGTTGTGTTGGTGACTGAACCTCTTTGGCTTGGGTTACCACCTTTTCAAATGGCCATAGTGGGAGATTTGCAGGACACACATCGGATTTTAGAGGCTGACACATACCCATGGTCAGTACAAAGTATAGAACTTTACATATATGCCTACATAACAGCTTATATTCTTGTAGCGGTTTACTTGCTTATCCTGTTTCTTGTTACATGTAGGTATTTTAGATACAGATGACTATTTTATGCAACAATTGCATTACATATGGAACATGCCAAATGTCTCGAGATTGTAGGACATTAGTATTTGTACTCATTTTGATCAGTACACTACCGCACATAGAGGGACTGCCCCTCGCAAGGTGGGACAGGTGGTAACCCTATCTTTGGCTCATGTCCATAGCACATATTTGTAATAGTGTATAGACATATATACTCTCCATATCCTTTGTTCATAACGTTCGGTCGTGGCGGAATGTGTGATATCTATGGTTCATGTTATACACATATTTGAAGACTTCAACTGCTCTATACGGCATACCCATGGATTCAAGAATGCACACACTTCCAATGATCACATTACCGTTCCCAGACTCCCAAACCCCACAATACCGAACACTCAAACTCGTGATAGTCAAACTCCCGGAACTAACACAAATACAGAACACACACACGCACACACAGACACAATGCTACCCATCACATCCAAACAAACCATCCTACACTACGTATGGCCAAGTGGCCATGCCCCCATAAACCCCCCATGTGGGTGGCTGTGCACCCCACACCACACCTACTTTAATAATCTACCTCCGAGATAGCACAAACAGACACATAAAGCAAACCCACACACACACACATTACAGTCCCCTGGAAACACACAACACACTCAGAACACACACTTACACACACTACAGCAATCAGAAACACTTTTACACACAGTACCTACCTGAACTGCAGCACCAGAAGCACTAACTAAATGTCCCTTAACATCGTGATAATAGTACTCGCGGTTCTGGTGTTTTGGTACTGCGGTCTTTCGGTCTTTAAGCCTCCTGATTACGCGCGTCAGTATGTAAAGCATTTGGTATTTGGTAGTATCCTATTTATATGTACCTCCATGGTTGTGTAGATGTTGTTAACCTATCTATAAATTCGCATATATATGTATATCCATATATATCGACATATATCTCTCTATCACCCTTTCTCTCTTTATATTTTATATATATATATATATATATATATATATATATATATATATATATATATATATATATATAGAGAGAGAGAGAGAATACACCTTTCACTGGGTACATGGCGGTGTATACTATTTCCCGAAGTCCACCCTTTTGTGTTTTAACCTGTCACAATACACACTTGCCATTGGTACATCTCAGGTAGCTTAGTGGTAGGTTATTGCGAAGATTGTGTACATGGTTGTGTGTTCTACTCCTGGCATTGGTCATTTTACCTCTCAGAGCAGGCACTATTAGTACAAGGGTAAATAACGCACATTTCAGCAGTTCTGGGCAGCTTTGCCCATGATCTGCACGATATTCAGCAAAGGTTAGACCTGTGTTGCGCATATCTGTGTAGTCATGTTTAAACGCTGATTACCAGCACTTACCGGTGCAAAAACCCGCTAACATGTGCTTAAACATGCTCTAATGACCTGCATCCAACATCCATTATTCTGGACATCAGAATTACGTAACAGCCCTTGCAGGTCGTGGAACCGGGACCATGAATGACACAGTCAGTGACTTTACCACTGAGGCATCTGGGATATGTACAAGTGTTATGGTGTTTAGTATGTAGAGTGTACTATGGCTGTTCCTCCATACTGCAAACAAATGTGTAACTCAGTTGGTGTATATATGGATGATACCTGTTAATGGTATGTCCAAGTGAGGCTTAATGGATATTCTCCAGATATGGGAATCCATGTCACAGTGAGCCACACACTGTAATGAGCTACACCTTGCCACAACCATAACTGGAGAATGCTGGGGTGACAGATACCTGTCATGGGTACTCCCCATGATTTGGACCTACATCCCTGATTACATTATATGGAGCCCCTCATTAACACACCAGGGAATCTTTGCAGAGTGTGTAGGTAACAGTGGTTACACCCCAGGGATCCCGCAATTGGCTCTGCTCCACAGAGGGACAGTTAGTTAATCAATGGGGTGGCGACAGCAGACACATTTTGGCTAGGCTTATGAATGGCCTCTGACAGGCATGTACCTACCGATGCACCCAGGAACCTATACATACAGTATCAACACATGCTGTTAGCTTAATTTACTGTTCAGGTATTGACTTACCTTGTGCCAATAGCAGTTGTGTGTGCAATAGTTGAGGGCTGCCTATGTAGGATGCACACAGTAGACTACCTATACATGACAATTTACAGGTGGTCGTTTGTGTGTGCCATCCTTGTTTACTGTGTGTGCAGGTGGAGAAGTGTGTCAGTCCGTACACTGTCAGTGTATATGCTATATGTTCCCTCTTTGCCAAGGCATGGGTGTACTGGGCATGCCCCTGTCTGCCTACTGGGGCTGGCACAGAGTGTTCGTGGTCTGAATCTCTCTATGCCTGTGGTGTCCTTGGCAATCATGGTGGGCTGTGAGGGCCTTCACCATTATGTCCCTGCTGCAGCTGTTTCCGCAGGATCATATTATGTAGCATGGCACATACTATGAAGATGTGGGCACACATGCCTGGAGAGTACTGCAAGGCTCCACCAGATATGTCCAAGCAAGGGAACCATGATTTCAGCATCCCAAACACATGCTCTATGATGATTCTGGTTTGTGTGTGTGCCTCATTATGGCATTCTTGCATGGGTGTGTGTGCATTTCTGATGGGAGTTATCATCCATGGCTCCAGTGCATAGCCAGCATCCCCCACAAGGTAGCCATATGGGATGTACCCCCCTGACAAATACCTGGTACAGCTGTGAGGCATGCCAGATGTGGGAGTCGTGGTAGCTTCCAGGGCTGCCAGCACACAAATCCATGATAATGCCATGGGCATTGCACATGACCTGGCAGTTGATGGAGTGGTATCCCTTGCGGTTTATGTAGTGCCTACTATGCTCACTGGGTGGTGACTTGATATGTATGTGCGTGCAGTCTATTGCACCCAGTACCTCCGGGTAGTCTGTCACATGGTGGAAGAGGTGCATATTGCTGGCCAATACCTCCTGAGTTCGGGGGAAGTATATATGCTCATTGGCATGTGGTAACATGGCATCCAGGAACTGCTGGAGTACCCTGGATGCTGATGCCTGTGAGATCCCCATGATATCTCCAGTTGGCCTTTGAAAGGTACCTCTGGCTAGTATTCTCAAGCTTACACATACCTTCATGTCTACTGGGATGGGTTCCCCTCAGTTATTTCTGGCTCTGAGGCATGGTCGTCACAGCTCAGTGATTTGTTGTATGATGTCCCTGTCCACCCTGTAACGCTCAACTATCTCCAGATCATGTAGCCCCTGGTAGGTTACCCTTAGTCTGAACACTCTTCTCCTCGTCTGGTGCCTGAGGTGTTTGTCAGCATCATCCTCCACACCACCTTCAGTCTCCAACACATGCTGATGAATCAAAGCTATGGCAGCTCCCAACATGTACATTTTAAAAGTTCCCCATATGTTTACACCGGTGGTGCAGTGTTTGGGAATACACAAGTGTGTGTGAGGTGCCTTCACACTTTATGCTATTGTGCTTTGGAAGCTGATGATGTCATAGGGTGTGTATATACAATCCGAGCTGCTGCAAGGTATCTTACTTATGGGTTTTACCACAGATACTGCTATTGTGGGGCCTTTGGTGTTGAATTACACTTGGCTGCCAGGGATCACCTCTTGACCCTGCCTTCATTTTTCAAACCGATTCCCCTCCCATTGTCAGACATGCATCCAGCAGCCTGCTTTCTTGTTTTGCACTTTCCCAACCCAGGATTGTATTGCAAAATGTGTTCTGTAGCCAATCTACTGCAGGTTTGCTTTTTTCTGCTGTGACAGTTCTCTTTTCTTTGCAATCCAGCACCTCCCCTTTCCTGTTCTGCAGGTTGCTGCTAGCAGCCTTGTTAGCTACCGTCAATGGCCCACTGTGAGTTAATAGGTGTTAATTACTCAGTTATGCTCCAATTACCCTGCTGCAGCAATTCCTTATTGTCTCCCAGTAACCTTCCTGTTTCAGCTGTGGTGTGCGCCGCATGCAGCCATTTACCATGTTTCGAGTGCGTTGTCATCCACATACACATGCGCTTTCGGTCACCTTGTGTGCTCTCAGCTAAGCAAAGCTATGGCTACATCCACACCCCTATCCTGCGTCTTTGCTTAGCAATGGGCAACCTGGATTAGCAATGCTCCAATGTGCTTAAAGCTATGGTGGCACAACCCTCTCCTGATGTCATGTATACCTCCAGGCCACTCCTCAGTGTTATACTGCTATGCCATGTGGTACAGCCTTATGCCGGCAAGGCGTTTGCGATTCAGTATTACTTGCCTCATTTGCATGGCATTGACTACTAATTCCTAGTTACCACGCCGAACACTGTCACAGACCCTTAGCAACCCTTGCGTCTTGGTTGTGGTGTAGCATGCATACCATTGACTATTTTGGCAAAATCATGATTTGTGTTACATTGCAGTTTTATGACATTTATATATATTTTCCTTGTGTTCCCATTTGCGCACACATGCACTGCGGTTGTACTTTGCGTTAGTGTGGCCATGACATTAAATGTTATTTTTTATGTGTTGTGCATGTTTTTTTATGCCATTGGCTGTATATTTAGCCATTGGCATATGTTAACTTTGTAATACGTAAGTTTGGCCTGCTTTCATGGCTCCGATGTTCTGTTTGAAAAAATGTAAACCGTTTTTTTGGTTTGCATTTCTGTATGCTTACGCTACGCTTGCACCACTTCATAAATAGCTATGTACCTTCATTTGCATGCTGCACTACTGCACATGGGGTGATTAGCATACATGCGCCGAGAGCTGCGCAGCTCTGGCGTACGCTGGTTGTGCACGTGGAATCGGCTAGTATCTGAATCGCTCGGCGGCCATATTTGGTGTTAGAACACCTACGCTATGCCTGCTCCTGGTGCAAGCTTCATGAATCCTGGGGTATATTACATCACACGGTCATCCAGCAACCAATGATACCCTATGCTTTTTCAAAGACTGCTAGTGTTTTATAAAATTTAGCTAAGTTTGTATACCAGAAGAGTTATTGCTTACAGTGGAGGTGGTTAACCAAAAACGACAATCTGCTGGGTCCAGTAAGACATCATGCAAGTTTGTTACAGTGTAGTAAAATATATATCTTTTCACTGATGAGCATTTCTTCTTGTGAAGCAGAAAAGAATATTATTTTATACAACTCCCAGTTAATAAATAATATAATGCTTGCTGATACTAAAATGCAACACACCGTACTTATGATGTATGCCTCTGCTTCCTGCTATCTGCAGAAAAAGTCAAAATATACTCACGCAATGTTAATTGAACACCTGGCAAGTAATTTAGAATGTAAATATTTCTGGGATAATGGATAATCTGTAGCCTTTGCTGTCTTAATTTCTTAGTTCAGCATTACATTTTTTGTGAAGAAAGATTCATGCAGTTCAGTTTTGATGTGTTACTGTGTACAGTCTTGAATTGGCCACACTGTATTAAATAAATCATAAGTTATTTCTCTGTAAATTACTGATGTTTATTCCTTATACATTGTTCAATATCATTTCTCTGTTTTGGTTGATGAAGCAAATACATTTTTCTCTTGCTGTTTTAAGAATGACACTTTCATTCTAGTCAATGTATTTCTGTGTGAGCCAGCATTCTCTCTTTTTTATTAAAATTTTGTTTTAACAAAAGCTTCTTTTTGTGCCTCTTGGCTATGATCATGTCTTTAAATGGGCTGTATATGTGTGTCATATATATATATATATATATATATATATATATATATATATATATATATATATATATAAATATATATTTATATATCAGTATCTATATATCTATATATATATATATAAAACCATTTCAATGATACCCATTTCACTGAGACCAAATCACCTAAAGTTCATTTCACCTAAAACTCATTTCGCTGACAAGTAGTACTCTAAGGCAAGACAAAGGTATAAGTCCTTTTCCCCACTGTAGTGCGATCCTGGTGTTAGTATATATAGTTAGAATGGGGGGCACAGCCCCTCTCATTGGGGGGTGTAGGGGCATAGCCCCCCCACCTAGTTGGGTTCTACCAAATAATGTAAAACAAAATCAGACAACAGAAAACCAAATTAAGTAGAGGGCTGTGCCCCCTACCCCCTAACTATATATACTAACACCAGGATCACACTACAGTAGGGAAAAGGACATGTACCTTTGACTTTTCGTAGAGTACTACTTGTCAGTGAAATGAACTTTCAGTGAAATTAACTTTAAGTGATTTGGTCTCAGTAAAATGTGTGTCAGTGAAAGGATCTTTCAGTGAAGTGATACGAATATATATATATATATATATATATATATATATATATATATATATATAGAAAATTATAGATGTATGCTATTTTATCTAAAACCCA
The DNA here is from genome assembly GCF_019279795.1 of Protopterus annectens. Taxonomy (NCBI): domain Eukaryota; kingdom Metazoa; phylum Chordata; order Ceratodontiformes; family Protopteridae; genus Protopterus; species Protopterus annectens. Next base: position 916,779,572 of record NC_056732.1, read on the forward strand.
ACTTAATGACACTCATGTTATCTAAACACAACTTATCTATACTTATTTAATCTTAACCAGCAAAAAAAGAACTTTTTTTTTAAATCACTGCAGATATAGCAGCTCCAGTCTTGCTACAGTGGAAGAAAGTCCAAAAGATGGAAAAAAGCCCCAAAATGAAGCTGAGCATACTTTTACTTTCTCCGTCCTATATGTCAATATTCCTAGTATTAGAGGAGGTGATGTTGCTAATCATACTGAGGAGGTAGAAACAACCTGGATAGTTAAACTTCAAGCTCATGTACATCCAGGTCTAAATGATAGAATACCACTTAAACCTGCACTTAAGAATAGAAGATGTAAAGTATTGACTAAGTGATGTATTTTAGATATTTTTGATTTTTTGATTTTATGTTGTTTGCACACATATTTCATACTTTGTTAATGCATATATTTTTTATTTTTTATTTATTTATATAGTGATTGCCCTAAACTGTAAGTTCATATTAGGGTGTTTAGGTTTCTGTATAGGCTATTTTATATTTTGTAATTATAGGTTTAACCTAAGTCTGATTGTTTAATTGTTTTATTGTTTTAATTGCTTACACTATATAACCCTGTTTCTTTTCTGCTGGTTTTGGGTTTGATAAAGCTTTTTAGTGAAAGCGCTCACCACTTTTGGATCCTAATAAAGAGCTTTTTATTCATCGCATTTGGACTCATTTTGGGGCTTTTTTCCATTTTTTGGACTTTGGTATTTCGTATTCTGGATGTTCTAACTGGTCTGAATAGACACAGCTGAAATTTATTTATCTGCAAGGTTTTATACTGCCTTTTTGTGATGGTTGGAACATATACAGCCTGGTTCATCTGTGAGCAGTTTTGTTGTTTATTGTACATTACATAACTAGTTATTTTTCTCATTTTAATAACAATCACATCTATGGGAAAAAGGGAGTAGTAGTTGAGCAAGCAATCTGTTTGAGGAAAAAATAGAGGTTGCATAGGTATCATCACTGCTTGTCAAGATGGACAGTATGTGTGTGCAAAAGTAGTACACTAAACTACATTATTGCAGTGATTATTTCTTTTACTTTGAAAAGTCAAACCTCCAAAGTTCAACAGTTAGAACATATTAATTCTTAGTGAGGGAAATAAAGAAACACAGCAGGATTTAATAAAGTCCATGTAGGCACCATGTAGAGCCTACGCAGAATGCATCCGTGTGCACCGCCACTACCCCCTCGGCAGTGCGCCATGCATATTCATTTTTTTTTGTATGTTTGTGTGGCACAGCATGGAGCACAGCGATGCCAAGCTGTGCTCACATATAGACAGCTGACACCTGCCAGACATCTTAAAATAGAAACTGAATGTCATTCATTATCATAATTACGTATTTTTCCTATTTTAACTTTTTTTGTTTTTTTTTTTAATTGCTGTTTGCGAGACACAGAGTGACGCAGAGCTGAGCAGTGCACATACATACATAGCTGAAAGTTGCTAGACATCTAAAAATAGAAACTGGACGTAATTAATTATTTATGTCTGGGTCTATTTAAGCATGTTTGCATGGTGCACCACTGTGCATAGCAATGCTAACAGGTAGTCCAGTAGTATATGTGAAGGTATACCAGTTTTTATAATATCCAAGTAAATAAATGGGTAGAGATGCAGCCTAATGCTTAGTAGATCCTGGGTTGAGTTCGTAGTAGTGATAAGATGTCTGTAATTTAATTGATTTTATATGTTTAATTTAAAAAAAACAAATTTGTGAAATATGGCACTGCTGTGTTGTGCTGTGCTGAACACTGCTTAAACATGGTAATGGCTACTTCTCCTTGCACAGTGAAGCACACTAAAACACTGAATGTGCAAGTTTTCATGCTATTTAGCTCTGCTTGGCTGGTTTGTGAGATGCTAAGTGACACAGCACTTTTTGAATGTTGCTTATTGATGTGTAAGGGTGGGAAAACAACCTATCATAGGCACAATAGGTGGGAACTCAGCAACAGTCTTTGGAGTGTAATCAACCAGTGATATGGCAGGCAGTACTGGTGAAGATGAGTGCTTTCAGGTGCAGAAACAGGGTGTTCAGGAGTCCAGGGTCTTTGTTGGGCTCCTGGTAAAAAATCATGAGCCCAGGCTGCTGAAGTGCAGTTTCCAGGGCTCGTAGTGTAAAGCAGATGTCTGGAACTGGTTGGTCAGGGAACTCATCAGTGTTACTGGTATCCCCTGCACAGGTGAGCAGTGTCATCACCATTATGAAGACTTGAAGAGGAGAAAGAGGGGAACCATGGACACCTGGGTCCAAGAAGCCAGAGCTGGGAATGCCCCACAAATATGTAAGTATGTTTTCCACTGTTTTACCAATATGCAAGCTGAATGTCTGCAAAACTGGTATGCATAATGGTGTGCTTCTCTCCCAACAGCTGCAGCTGAGAGGACTCGCAATGTTGAGTCCCATGCTGGGTACCTGGCCAGGTTGCTCTTTGAGTGTGGTATGTGCAGATTTATTATGCTAACTGTAATGCAATAAGCAAGAAAGAGTAAAGTATTTACTGCAGTAAAGTTGTTGTTGTGTCTTTCAGCTTTTCCCGGTTAGGTGTCGCAACAGCGGAACTCCGGTCAGCTAATGATTGGCAGTAGATTTTTACGTGCCAAGTTGCCGGCCCTGACGCACAACCTTCAACAAAGGTACGCCCATTCACACATGTCTCCACACAGAAGACGCTCCAGCTGAGAATCGAACAGGACAACATCTTACTGTGAGGCGACAAAGCTACCGCAGCACCACCACCACAGTAAAGTATACACAATAAAAACTGCAGTGCAATAAATGGGCAAGTAGAACTGTATTACAATAAATGAGCAATTAAAGCAATAGTGCAATAAATTAACAATAATATCAGTATTGCAATAAACAATACCAATAACAGTAAGCAGAATGGTGTACAGCAGGATCATGTTGTCATAACCACTGCAGTAGAGCTGTATGCATTGCTTGTCTATGGTAAGGTTGCTGCAGTCAAGTGTAATGCTGTAATAGCTATAGAATGCAAAACTAATGGTCTGCAAACTGTATTGCTTAACTCATAGTATGGTCCAAGGCTGCCTTCAGGCCAATATTGGTCACATAATGCTCTCTGTTTCTCCTACATCAGGTAATAAAAGTATATGGGTGTGGTAGCCCACTCTATGGGCAGATATTGTGTGGACTTCACAGATATTTATCAGCAATACCAATAAAGTGTAAAGTAGCATTGCTGATTCCTACATAAATCCGTTTTAGTAAATGCAGTATGGTTGTATTCTATGCATGTGTGTTCTACTGTCACTGCAGTCAAGTGTAGTAGTAGTGCAGTCACTGTAATAATTCTAGAATGCAAAATGAATTCAGTCACATAATGCTCTCTTTTTCACCCACTCCAGGAACAAAAGGTATATGGTTGAGGTAGCCCATGTTATGAGCAGACATGATTGTGATAACATTTCACAGACACTTATCAGAATACCAATAAAGTGTTAAGCAGCATTATTGATTCCTGAATACATCTGTCTACACATACCCAGAACAGCTGTATTCCTTGCATGTCTGTACTAAGCTGCTGCAGTAATTGTTACATCTTTTTGCATTTCTCTCCTGCAGTCTCAGTTATTGGGATCTATTCCCATGCCTGCCAAATAAGGCATGACAGATGTCTAGTTTATGTACTGTACACAAACATGCCTCTCAAGTGTCACAATTTCTCATAATGCAATTAAAACTGCCTAATCCGTCTGTCACAGGATTACCAGAAAACTGATTACTTGGAATGCAATGTATACCAAAATCCACTTACAGAACACCTTGGTAGTTATAGAAGTCCACATTATGTGAAAATGTTCTGTGTAGTTGTGTACCTGCATTTGGCATTGCTTAAATCATACTGACTCATGCTAAGAGCTTGAGAGGTACGTGCATGCTACATCACCTATAGGAGAATTGTAGTCAATGTACTCAAAACTGATACTACATGCCTGTAGAGTATTTATTATCAGTATTTTCAGTGATATAGTCTGCATTGTCAGTAATGGATTGTTTCTCTTTCTCCCCACCCCTTATCTTTACTCATTAATTTATTATTGTTATTTATCATTATGGTTTCATATTAACACATTATTATGATTCAAAATTAACATATTTTGTTAAACTGTTTTGTTGGCCTTATGCTTTAATTATTACTGGCATGCTGTTAGCATATTGACTGTTATGGTATTTACTGTTGTGTTACACATAATATACATTAATATGTATTTGGTGATGTGCAGAGCTGTAGTAACTACAGAGGGATTAAACTGATCAGTCACAGCATGAAGTTATGGGAAAGAGTAGTGGAAGCTAGGTTAAGAAGGGAGGTGATGATTAGGGATCAACAGTATGGTTTCATGCCAGGAAAAAGCACTACAGATGCGATGTTTGCTTTGAGAGTGTTGATGGAGACGTACAGAGAATGTCAGAAGAAGTTGCATTGTGTCTTTGTGGATTTAGAGAAAGTATATGACAGGGTGCCTAGAGAGGAGTTGTGGTATTGTATGAGGAAGTCGGGAGTGTCAGAGAAGTATGTAAGAGTGGTACAGGATATGTACGAGGGTAGTGTGACAGCGGTGAGGTCTGCAGTGGGAATGATGGATGCATTTAAGGTGGAGGTGGGATTACATCAAGGTTCAGCTCTGAGCCCTTTCTTATTTGTAATGGTGATGGACAGGTTGTCAGACAAGATCAGACAGGAGTCCCCGTGGACTATGATGTTTGCAGATGACATTGTAATCTGTAGTGAGAGTAGGGAACGAGTGGAGGAGACCCTGGAGAGGTGAAGGTATGCTCTAGAGAGAAGAGGAATGAAGGTCAGCAGGACTAAAACAGAATATATGTGTGTGAATGAGAGGGAGGATACAGTAATGGTGAGGATGCAGGGAGTAGAGGTGGCGAAGGTGTATGAGTTTAAATACTTGGGAACAACAGTTAAGAGTAATGGTGAGTGTGGAAGAGAGGTGAAGAAGAGATTACAGGCAGGATGGAGTGGGTGGAGAATAGTGTCAGGAGTGATTTGTGACAGACGAGTACCAGTAAGAGTGAAAGGGAAGGTCTACAATAGGGTAGTGAGACCAGCTATGTTATATGGGTTGGCGACAGTGGCATTGACAAAAAGGCAGGGGTCAGAGCTTGACATGGCAGAGTTAAAGATGTTAAGATTTGCACTGGGTGTGACGAGGATGGACAGGATTAGGAATAAGTATATTAGAGGGTCAGCCCAGGTTGGACGGTTTGGAGACAAAGCCAGAGAGGCCAGATTACATTGGTTTGGACATGTGCTGAGGAGGGATGCAGAGTATATTGGGAAAAAGATGCTAAAGATGAAGCTGCCAGGTAAAAGGAAAAGAGGAAGGCCTAAGATAAGGTTTATGGATGTAGTGAGAGAGGACATGCAGGTGGTTGGTGTGACAGAGCAAGATGCAGAGGACAGGAAGAAATGGAAGCAGTTGATCTGCTGTGGCAACCCCTGACGGGAGCAGCCAAAAGAAGAAGAAGATGTATTTTTATTAATTACAATGCTGTTCCATTCTGCTAATACTAACAATGGTTTGGTTATTATTAACCTTAACTTATTACTATACGTCATTTATCACAGCACATTAAGGTAGTTCTGTTCTGGCTAATCTGGCTACCTTGTGGTGCCACCTCTGTTGTCCCTGCCCTACATGCAGCATCAGGTAGTACCACCCCCATGAGAAAGGGCTGCCCCCCCTCTGGGAACAGTGGTGATGGGGGTAGTGTCAGACAGGATGGGCTACTGATCTTGTTACACAGGATAGTCTACAATGAGATTGGCTGCAACCTGTGCTGGATTCAGGGCATGATGGCCGACCTGGTGGGGTAGCCTCACCGTGGTGCCCACACTCCAGCACTGCCATCCCTGGGGCATGGCCCAGACCCCCTCTGTGAATGGTGGTGGAGGGGAAGTTGTCACCCAGGATGAGCTGCCAGTCTTAGTGTGCCGGATAGTCAACCGTGGGTTTGACCACCATCTGTGCCAGATTGAAGGCATGCTGTCTGACCTGGAGGGGCAGCCTCGCCCCAGTGCCCAGCCTCTAGCACTGCTACCCTCAGGGCAATAAAGGAGCAGTGCTGACAGTCCCATGAGTGGGGATGTGAGTCACTCTTCTGCTGTCTGGAGGCACATGGGACTTGGATTCCACAACACCCTCTCTATCCAAGGTGTTCATACCCCTCATGTATCACACATTGCCCCTGTCTGCTGTCTTGTCTGTGTACAAATGCGCCCTCACCTACCCATCTTACCTCTGCCACATGTACCTATGCCGCTTCCCCAAAATCCCACTCTTACCTTAAAAAAAATGGGCACTTGTCCCAAAAATAAAATATTGTCCCATACCTAGCTGTCTATTTCACACACGTGTCCACTGGACATATATAATTTGGTCCAACTGACACAACAATGCAGTTATGTTGACCTCAGCCCCCTCTCTCTGGGGTTGAGAGTTCAAAGTCATGTACAAATTCTGTCAAAGTGCACAGTTGTTGCTGTACAAGAAATGGATAGATATGTTTCTTTCCTACACCTTTCCTGCACATCCCTACCTGCCTTTCACTATGTTTTTCCCACAGTTTGCACCCTATTTCAACACTTTGCTATCTCTCCATTTTTCTTTTCTTTATTTTTTTTAGATCATTGCTGTGCATTGTACAGCTTCGCTAAGGTCAGGTAATAGAGCTATACTGACTATATGTGTTTTTAAAGTTGTAATACACACTTACAAATTAAGCACCTGTCCCATGTTTCGGACCCAAGATAATCACACCTGCAGACCATTGTATTAATCTGCAGGGCCACACAACTCTTAATTAAAATAGGTGGTTTAAACAAAATGTAGTAATTGCCAGTTACAGTTTTTAAGCATGTTTCTCTGGAGCTGTGTGCCACATTGTGTCATGCAAACTTGATTAAAAAGTAATGGAAAAATTGGAGTTTAACTTGTACTCTGGTACAATAGTACACCACTAGAAATCCAAAGACATAATAATGGATGTAAGTGAAGCCTGTGATAGCAAGTAAATGTGCCCTTCAGCAGCAACATGTATAAAGTCATCTGCTAAGGCATCAATGGCAAAATGTATGTTCAACTGAGACCCTGGTGCACACATACATCCATACAAAGCCATGCACATACTGATGGATGTAGAAATGTATGTCACAGCCTGTATGTGTGCACATATAGCTGGCAAATACACCTACTGTAGCAGTGACTCAGTAGCTCAGTCTGTTAATCCCCTTGCAAACAGCACATTTTGCCAAAGACAGCCCTGGGTTCAAATTCAGTGGTGTATAGAAGTGAATGTACAGTATTCTTTATCCAAAGAATGCATTTCAAATTACATGTTTGCTTTTCACTGTTGGAAGTCACAGGTCTGCAGGTAGGAGCACACTTCAAATATCTCTAGAACAAAACTATATGTGCATAAGTTGTCATGTCACACATTAATATGCATTCACAGAGAATGTCAACACTGGTACTGCAAATGAGGGCCACTAATATCAGAGTGCACCACGCAATCCTTCCAAAGTTACTGTGCAGATTATCACAGCTGCACAGCTAACATGCACATTGGAAGTCCCTGCTTGTAACAAGGCCTGCCCTCATACATGCTGCAAATTATTACTAGACCATAACACATAGTCTGGCAGTTGCCCAAATGGTGGACATATTTTATATTTATACCCCATCTTTCTCAAGGATACATCAAACATGTTGCCTAGTGCTCTGTTAGTGATACCATTGCCTAACATATTTACCTTAAACACATGCCTTAATTGGAGTGGAAAGGGAAGCCTCACTCTGGCTCTACCTCTACAACAAGGCTGACACAACTCCCACAGTTACTCCTACAGCTTGTTGTCCTCCATTGTGTTGACACTCTCTGCCTATGTCTATTACCTACAGCAGCAGCTGTAGCCTGTAGCACACACATCTCTATGTAAAGGTTTTTGCTACAGACCTAGTCTCTGCGACAATGTAGTCTCCTCACCCTAGTAATGTCCAGCACAACATATCAGAAAGGGGCCCTAATCTACATATAGGCCTTATATATTGTACAGTGGTTGTATGATAGTACAAATCAGCTGTGTTGGCCACAATCAGCATTTCAGTCCCACAGATTGGTTTAGAGGCAATTACCTGCTATTGAGAAGCATGTTTAAAATGCAGTCAGTTAGCTATGGGGAATCATTCTGTATGAGACTTTTCTCACACAGGCCATGCCTTTGTAAAGACTTTACAATCACCGCATATAAACAGATGAGTACTGCACTCCATCAGGTATCTAACTGATTTTGTGTGCAACAGGATGCAGATGGGTGACTTATGGTGAATAGGGCTTACAGCCATGGTCTTGCTTCTGGTAAGCATGACACTGTTTTGTTAAGGAACATTTGTATTCTATTAAAGTTAAGGGCCAGAATAATTCCTTATTTAAACATAATTTCATATGTAAACAGAGTGGAATGTTTTTGTTTTCCATTCTAGAACAGGTAGCTAAGGATCTTAAAGGGGGTAATCATAGGAGTGCAGTTGAACAAAAAGAAACACATTGGCAGTGACAGTTAAAAGCAGATAAGCCTCCTGGTTTAAACGAGGCAATTACTCTAAAATGCCTTTTAAAAAACAAAAGGTTGAAAGGAAAATAAATCAGACAGTGAAACGTGTATTTCAATATATTTGTTAAGTTAGGTGTACTGGGTTTTTATGTGTTGTTTTATCAAGTATAGTTTCATATTGATTAATTAAAAGGTAAATTGTACTAGTCAGGTTTTACTTGATTTACTTGAAGTGATTCTTATAAAGGTCTTGTTTTGAATGTGTATTTTGTTGAGGAAGTCATTTTTGGAAGAATGTGGAGAAGAAAAATGTTTGACTGCTAATCCAGTTGTGGGTCTTTATTATGAGTATTGCTGGATTTTTATGTACACAATAGTGCAGGTATTCATGTACTGCTGTTTTCTTTCTTATCACAGGTGATCGGGGGGTTGGTTCTGTCCCCTACACAACCGGATGTCGGTGTCTCTTCGGACTCTTATGATGATGGTGGGCACAGTGAGGCACAGGTGGTGGTGTCAGGGGCTGAGTCTGTTTCAGAGGTAGACATCTCTCTTATGCCTCCATTGTCACCACACACAGTCAGTATGCCCATACATAGCCAGTCCTCACAGCCCACAGATATTGGACAGTCAGAGGGTGGGGACATTAAACAGGAAAGTCTGGCAAATATGGATCCAGTGAGTGTAGTCACTGGCCATAGCCAGAGACCTGGCAAGGTCCCACACAGGTGGATTGACAGGGGTGCTTGTAAGAGGCCTGCTGTCTGTCCACCAACTGTTTCAAGTGGCACATCATGGTTCACTCGGCACATGTTTTGGGCCATCCTGGAGGCAGAAGGACATTCTGAATGGAACACCAGAAGTATACTTAGGGTTATGGATGCAGCACTGTATGACATCCGTGACTGCCTCCACCACATTTGGGACACCCTGATCAGTTCACTGATGCAGTGGACAGAAGGTGGGCTAAGACAGTGTCTGCCTTGGACCACACATTGTCTGTGCTGGAACATGTGGTTGGAGTCAAGTGTTAGACTCATGGATGTATGTCAGTAACCACATCTGTTGAGAGTTCATGTGGCTGTGCACAATCATGCTCCCATAGTGGCAGTACATCCAGTGCTACAGAGGGGAGTGTGCCATCCACACCATGACATGACAGGCCATAGCCTCATGGTCCTGGGTGTTCCCATGGGGGACACAGTCCCAGCAGACAACAGTCACCGTCAGGTACTAGCATCACTTCTGACCTTGGGCATGGAGGTGCCAATGTAACTCCTGGCAGAGCCAGTTCCCGTGTTTGGGGCTGGTGATAGTGAATTGTCAACTCTACCATGTATGGTCCTAAGCTGTCTAACACACACACATGTAGGGCTAGCACTAAGCTTGAATGTGTACATGCACACATGCACACATTCAAACACCATTATCAAATGTAGATCACGTACAGACAGAGACTGCACCTTTCCATGGTCCATCTTACCTGCTTTCCATCCTGACTCACACAAATGCTGTCAACAGTTTTTATCAGCCTAGGCCTCATGCACCCCCCACCCAACACCCTGTGCAAGTGATGATACCTGTGCCATATCCCTGTCATCCTCACCATCAATGTAGGGGAAATAAAGCTATGTATCTGATGCACAGGGTGGCATGTAATTCTGTAACACAGTGTTGTTTTGCCATGCCACTGGCAGTGGTCAATGACAGATATTGTATGCTGGCATTTGTCACAAGTATGCCACATACTTTTGTGTACCTTATGTTGTATAATGTTGTAATGGCTGTATAGTTACACAATGACAAGTGTGTCACGGACCTGTTTATGTTTCTGTTTCAGGTGTCTGTTGGGATAACATAGGGATACGCAGTGGCAATAAAGGAAAACAGGATGGCATGTCAGCACAGCAAAAATATGTCTTCAGCAAGGTACAGCACTATAAGTGCATGGCTTTAGAGGTTCATATGAGTATCACAGGCTAACAAGAATAATGGCGACATTCTCGTGCATCCCTAATCTGTGAACAGGTGTGCTACCCTTGATAAGTGTCACCAGGGTTTTGTGAACTCAAACATCTGCAAGCTGTGGTAATGGAGATGACCCATCTACAAATATCCTGTGTCCAGTACAGACAGCTTTCCGACACCAATTATGATTGTCATGTTCTTATCCCATTTTGTAACCTGCACATGCTGTGTCACAGCAGATGTGTGCTTCACATGCATGGAGGGCCTGTTTCATGTAGGCTATACTGTCTGTGTTACATACCTGTCTCTACAGCATGTAATATGTATACTACAGTGATGTTGTAGGTGTAAAACAGGTCAGACCTGTGTTAGACCTGTCATGGATACACGGAAGGTACACAGCGGGGTCTGACACCTCCCTGTATGGAGCTACACACATCCTCTCCAAAGCATTTAGGAGACAGAATACACATGTACAGTTGTGACATGGACTTCATAGTACATGTTATCTACACTGTGTATGGGTGTACCATGGAACCTGTGTGGCATTTACAGTTGTACACTATGCCTGCGTAGTGACATAAAAAGGGTGCCATTGCACACAATGACACGTGTGATAACTGCCACATTCAGTATAGTAGCAACAGTCTGGGATTTACATCCCAAACCTGTCGGTATAGGTTTTACAAAAGTGAATGCATCTCCATGTCTTACTGACCAGTAATAGTCAAAGGTTACATTAGTCTCTGTGTCCATAACTCCATGTGTAATGTCTCAACTGTGTGTGGTGTGCAGACACTACTCGATTTTGCAAGGGTGGATGATTTCCCACAGGATAGTATTGTACATTCATTGGCATTTAGTCTTGTCAGTGGCTTAGAGTACAACTGACTGTGTCTTAGGTCATCCTGCATAATTGCTGGTTATGCGTGGGATTCTGTGATAGCTCCCAATATGCAATCACCTACTAATGTACTCAGTCAGAGGTCACTGACAGTGACTGTGTCTGCAGAAAGGGACTAGGAAGATGGGGCTCACCAGTAATGCAGGATAGTGAACTCCACTGGTGACTGACATCATTGCAGCATAGGTCTTCCAATCCTATCTTCCCAGAGTATGACTATCAGAAACTTGTCTATCAACCAGCTGACATAATACTCCGTACATGACATACACAGTTTCCAGAAAGACCTGCTGGCCTAATATTGTCATATACCTTGTCAGGCCATGGTTGATGGAGTGAGTCATATGTCCGACATCCATTACATAGTGCAACAGTCAATGGTCTCCACCGGTTAGAGTCGGTAGGTAGGATCTGGCCTTGAGCAAAAGTAACAATGCTTGGTCTAGTGCCAGTAGGTGTATGACAGGGTCAGTGCTCGTATCCATGCTAACTCCTATCATGGAATTTCAGGTGACATGGCTCAGAGATCTGGGGACACCGCTTGGCACTACATGGTAGTTGACTTCTGTGCAAGTAAGTACTGCAGTTACTTCCAGCATGTTGCAAGAAGAGAGTCATGCAAGGTGTCTGTACAGAGCACAGAGAAACACATTAGGGAAATGTAATATGTACACACTGTATTGCTTAGTCATTCTGCAGCTCACTTGCAAAAAGAGTGGTCCAGATCTTTACTTACAATGCCCTGCAGTAGTGCCATGACATCCCCACACAGGCCACCGACATACTGTATCATGTGTTTACCAATATGGGTGACCAGTATAGCCCCCCAAGTGAATCCTCCCTGGTGGGATATGGCCACAGATCAGTCTCCTTAGAACTACCAGCATGTACCCCCCCTTGTAGACAATACAGACATATATGTCAAGACAGCCATTTATTAATTCCTGTGGGATGGCTGACATAGCATGACTGCACCCGATCTTCAGATAGGACAGGCAAGTATGCAGAGCTCTACACCCATGCCTTATGTCAGCAGCATTACAAGTGCATGGACTCGTCTGTATGTGACAGGAGGGACACATAGGTTCATAGGTTCATAGGTAGATACTAGGCTATCTGCCCTAGGGCATTTATAAGCCTAGCCAGAGTGTATTTGTCTTCTGCCTCCTTATTAGATTAGCCTACTGTGCCTCTGTAAAGTAGGTCACAGAAGGTACCCTTTTAAGATTAGTTTACTGTGCCTCTGTCTAGCAGGGACACAGAAGAGATCCCAGGGGTGAATTTGTGATTTCCCATCCACGCGTCCAGATTTCGCTTGAAGAGGGTCAGCGAGGGGCTATGTCTAACATGAATTGGGATTCTATTCCAGAGTGAGGGGAGCTTCTGGGAAATTAATCTGTCCCTCCAGCATGTCCTATTTATTTTTGTGCTGAGGTTTAGGTCCCTGGAGCGTGTAGCTCTAAGGGACTTGGATTTTTTGTGGTGGAGCATGTCCATTAATTCTGGGTTTGACATGGCTTTGTACATCAGGCGTAAATTGCCTCTGAGTAGGCAGTAAGCAACTGAGTAGAGCTGGAGTTTCTTTAGTTGAGCTGCATAGGACATCTGTTTGTAGCCCATGATCCTCTTGGTGAGGTACTTTTGGGGTCTCTCCAGTTGCTGCAGGTGTCGGGTAAGGTACATCCTAAAAGGGGCATTGTATTCAATTATGGGCCTGATGAGTGACAAGTAGAGGGGCACAATGACCTCTCTTGATCTAGATGCGAACCCTTTCGTGATAAGGTGGGCTATATAGAAGGTCTTTCTAACCACTTTGGCAATGTGATTAACAAAGGAGAGATTACTATCTACGTTGGTCCCCTAATCTCTAATTACTTCTTCTGTACTTAATGGATTACCACCTATGTGGTAATTTGTGGGCACCTTGTTTTTCCCAAAGGGGATGACTATGCACTTTTTAGCATTTAGCTTGAGGCCGTGGCTCTGGCACCAAGCATCCAACTCTGTGAGACCCTTTTGGAGGATGCTTGTGTCAGCTGGAGATTTGATTATGGCCCCCAGTTTGCAGTCATCTGCAAACTTTGTCAGCCATAATCCTCCCGTGTTAGCCTGAACCTCAGAGAAGTATATACTGAACAAGAGAGGTCCCAGAACTGAGCCCTGTGGGATGCCACTTGTAACTGGTTTGGATTTGGACATGGCACCTGCGATTCTGACCATGTGGGTTCTATCTCTGAGCCAGTTTGCAACCCATCTTGTGATATAGGGGTTGATATTTAAGCTGGTAAGCTTATTTATGATGCCCGAGTGGGGTATTGTGTCGAAGGCTTTTGCGAGGTCCAGGTAGGCTGTGTGGACTACCTTACCCTCATCTATGGCTTTGGTAACTGTTTCAAAGAAATCAACTTATTTTAAGAGGCAAGATCTGCCCTTAACAAAGCCAAATTGGGTAGGGTCCAGTGTCTGGAGGCTCCCAATGTCTTTGTTTATGAGTTCCATGATAATACGCTCCATAGCTTTACAGACCAAACTAGTCAGGTTTATGGAGCGATAGTTTCCGGGTTCCGTTGTGGCACCACCTTTGTGGAGTGGGACCACTGTAGCTGTACGCCATTCCTTGGGTACATATCCTGTAGTAAGGCTAAGTTTGAACAGTGACGTAATGTGAGGGTTCAGTTCTTCTTGGAGCTCATGTAATACACAGCCTGGGACACTGTCCAGTCCCATAGATGCTCTGTTTTTTGCTTTGGAGAGGGCAGCTTTCACCTGTGCATCTGTGATGTCAGGGAGGTAACATTCAGTTGGGATAGGCATTTGCTCCTTTGGGGGGAAGTGGGAGAGAAGTTTGTGCTGAATCAGTCTGTCAGGATGTTGGCTATGTCTGTAGGTTCAGTATATTTTATGCAACAATTCAGAGCATATCTGGGAGTTTCCACCCATGTTCCTGACATAACTAAAGAAGGCCTTGTGATTATCTTTAGTGTCTAGGGCAATTTTTCTTTCGAAGCTGGCCTCTGATGATTTTATGAGGGATCGAAGTTTCTTGCTAATACTGATCAGAGATGCCTTCCCTTTTTGGGATTTTGCTCTGCCATGTAGTAGCTTCCTCCTTCAGTTGTATAGCTTATTTATGGCTGGGGTCCACCAGACCGGTCTCCTGTTTTTGGAGGAGTGAGTCTTGATTTTATTTGGGATAGCACGATCCATGCATTCCTGCAGGTGCTCATAGAATGCATTTGTAAAGGATTCTGCGGATTGGGCTGTATAATCCTCTGGCCCAGGGGCTTTGAAGGATTCCACCTCATTCTTGAGAAGTGCAAAGTTGGCTTTTGTAAAATTCTTTACAGTGATTTCCTTGGCTGGGGGTGGGGATGGGATATGGATGTCCAGGGAAATTTGTTTATGGTCTGATCTTACCAATGAGGGGTTTACCTCTGGTGTGGAACATAGAGTCCCCATGTTGGTGATGACCAGGTCCAATATGTTGTTCCCTCTTGTGGGAGTGGTGACAAGTTGTTCCATTGCGTTAGAGTTTATAAATTTGAGGAACCGTTGGGCGAGGGTGTTTGGGCTTGAGTAGTTTTCCCAGTCAATGCTTGGGTAGTTGAAGTCACCAATAACATAGTGGTTGGAGAGACCTTCATATTCTCCAGTGTTCTCAGGAATGCCAAGTGGGATTCCTGTAATAGGGAGGGTGTTCTGTAGCAGGCTACAAACTGAAAGGCAGTTTTGCCCGCTGTTAGTTGCACATGGATGGTTTCCGATGCTTCGTGCAGTGCCACTAACCTGGAGGAGTAGGTATCTTTGATGAATATAGATACTCCCCCTCCTTTTGTGCTTCGGTCCAAGTTTTGGGGCCAAAACGCATGGTATGAGTTATAACCTGGTAGTGCTGGGGTGCTCTCTGGAGCCTTGAACCAGGTTTCTGTTACTGCACAGACATCGATTTTCTCCATACTGAGGAGAGCCTCGAGTGCGTGAATCTTGAGGTTTAGACTTCTGACATTGATTAGCATTACCTTTAGTTTTTTTATCCTTGGGTTGTCTATGGAGGTGGGTTTGTCCTTTGAGCCTTGCCTAAAAAAGGCACTATAGGGGTGGCAGAGCCTTGGCCAGTATGCAAAAGCCTAAGGGTGACAGGTGCAAGCTGTCCCTAGTGAAGCAACGTGGCTTGTCGAGCATGTCATCCCAGGCAGACAGACACTGGATCCCCTTTGAATGACACCAATACTTTAGCCAGTTGTTGAAACTGATCATTTTTATCTTTATACTGTGGCATCATTCTTGGTGAGGGCAAGAAGCTACTCAAGTTCAGGGTCATACCAGCCTCGGCTACATGGTCAGAGAGCTCCTGTATGTCTCTTTTCATGTAGTCCAGGGAGGTATGTCTCAGGTCATTCACACCAGCATGGACAATGACAGAGTTATACTTGTACTTGCTTTGGAGTGACCTGAGTGCTTGCATTATGTGGTGGATCCTGGCACCCGACAGGCAGCTTACAGTGACCTTCTCCTTGTTCAGTCTGGTGAGTGGGACATCAGTGTGCCGGACAATAGAGTCCCCTATAACAAGTGTATTTGGTGTGTTGTTTGGCCTTAAGGGCTGTGACTGTGAGGCACACTGATTTTGTGAGATATGTGATTTGTGGGTATTGTTGAGGGGTGGCTGTTGCTTGGATATCTGCTTAGGAGGTCTTTGCTGTTTAGGCAGATTTTTATTTAGAGCCTCCAAGTATGTTTTTGTGTGTTTATGTGTTGGGTATGCAGATGCAATAGGTCTGTGTGAGACTGGATTTGTGGTGTGGGTGGTTACCTTTTCCTCCTGAGTGATTGTGCCAGTCTTGGGTTGAGAGAGCTCTGCCTCCGGTTTGTCTGTGTAACTGCATCTCTCACATGTATTAGAGTTTGTTGGAAGGAGGAGAGGGTTGTCTGTACATAAGGCAATTGTAACATTGCCTCAAAATTCTCAGATTCACCAGCTGGACTGGAGAGTAACCGTGAAACTGACCCTTGGACATACCAGATTAGTATAGGGAACTGTTTTTTTACTGATCAGATTAGGGAAGGGAAATGATTTTTCACTTGATCAGAAAGGACCAATCGGGAGCCTAATACTTATGAGAAGTCAAGGAGGGTGTAGTGCTTTAGTTAGTTAGTGTTTCCTTATAAGAGCTGAGCAAGTGCAGGGCTTTAGAAAGAGGATAGAGTGATTACTTTGAGAGTTTGTACAGTTCTAAGGGAAAAAATGAAGAGCAGACTTTGTGGAGCCTGGAATAGTTTAAACCTGTTTAGGCGGCGCTGCCCAACGCTGCTCAGTGCACAAAACCGCGCAAGAAGAGAGTTGTAGGGTTTTAAGAGAGAGAGATCAAGGAGTTTAGAATTGACCCAAAATGGTCAATAAAAGTACAGCTTCTAGGTAGTAACCACTCCTCCAGGGACAGGCAGGCTGTTCAGTGTTAACCACTCCCACTGGTGAACACAGAGACTTCCCTTTAGCCCAAGCAAGCACTGGCCTTCTAGAAACTTCCAAACAGTTCAGAACAGCAAATCTGTAACTGAACTTTCTTAACTATCAGAAAGTGGGAAAAAAGCATGGCCACTACACAACACAACTACAGTGTAGTTACATGACACAGGCTCATAATGGCTCAGCAGACCTAACTGGTAGACAACTGCCATTAGCAGACCAGACAGTGCTGTGTGACAGTTGGGGTGAGGATGCCCTCCCTAAAATGGAGGCACTACCTCCTCAGTTAAGAGAAGCACATAGTCCTTTTGTGATGTTGTGTAGTGACAAAAGCAGCCACCCACACAAAGCAGAACCACAACGGACAGTGTAGTTACATGACTGACCTCAAAGGACAGGCCCAGATTGTCGGTGACCTCATAAATCATGATGCCATATATGATGGGTTTCTACTCATACCTAACCTGTACACCCACACTGTCTGCTTCAACTACACTCCCTTGTTCCCACCACATGACACATGACATTCCAACAACCTGTCCCATAATTTCCATATTTACAGAGCAGCTCATACCTGGCCTGTCATTGGAAGATACACAGCATCTATTGCACATGCTAACATTCCAGGTTGCATCTCACATGTGATCTGACAAGGATGGCTAACATAATTGGGAAACCTTTGCAATCATACTGACATTACTGGTTGCACACCAGCTGAGTGGACAAAGGCAACTGTTATACCTTTGCACAGATATGGTGCATCCACTGACCAACATAACTATACACCTCTTTGCCTGAGTATCCATATCTGTGTGGCTGTAGGGATGATAATCATGGAGCTGATCAGCACACACATATATGTGTTCTACACACAGTTGACTGTACACAGTTTGCATGTGTGACAGAGGAGCATGACTGTTACACATGGTAGACATTTCTGAGGCAGTCACCATGGACCTTTGGTGAGGGTACATCAGGGCATGCAACCCCCTAGACTGTGCCACGCCATCTGACTATATCCTCCACTCAGGCAACATTTACAAAGCACCCACTTAGGCAGCCATGATGCTGTCATTGTAGTGGTCATTAAGTGGCGCATAGCTGGCTCACATATGCAACACAGGGACATCCGCCTTCAATAGCTGATCTGTAAGCAGCAGTGCTCAACAGGATGCACTCCTGAGTCCTCTGCTGCTTGGAATCCATTCAACCACAATACATGCGACTACTGACTGAGTGTGGCTAACAATGTTGGCTGATGCTTGTAGATTGTGAGCACTCATAGAGTCTCTGTGGTATGTCACAATCCTGCAAGAGGGTACTGCAAACACATGCCTGTTGACATATTAATGTCCATAAACCCCATGCAAATATATATGTAGTATCATGTCCATCAGTTAGACCTATGTACCTGGTAAGCAGCACATCAGTTGCTACATGTGATTTACATACTCAGGGGTGAATGAACTGGGCACGCAGACCTGCCCACACAGGTTTACACCTAATGTGCGTCAGATCGCCATGTCTCTACAGTGGTATGGCAGGAATCATATGGCATAGCTGAGACCACAGTCACATGTAAGTGACATACTCATAACCTCCAAGTCCTCATCCCTCAGCATGCCAACATCTGGTGTAATGGCCATTTGGTGATCAACCTCTCCAAGAAGTACTGGAAATTGCACACAACAGCATGGTCCCTCAGAAGGACACTTCACGTCTTCAATATGTGTTCAATGGAGATAATCTGCAATGAGTGTCATTGTCAACTTTGCATATAGACTACTCAGAGGTGATCTGTGCCTTGCATATGGGGCAATGTGTGACCCTGCTTGATTACATATGCTGCCTACCTGTATGTGGCATAGTAGATGGATAACTCACTGTAAGGACATTAACCTTGTATGTGATGTTAGTACTGCATGCTTGTGAAAGAGATTCATTTAGCAGACTTACACATACCCTTGAAACAGAACCCTGCCTAATGGTACACAGAGCACCTCAGTGCACCTCACCGCATGCCATCTGTATGACTGGCTGTGTGACCATCATCTCAACACAGGGTGCCTGCCTGTGTCCATCTTAGATTGGGGCAATATGTGCTGATCCTGTAACTATGGGTATAAAGATGTATATGACTGTGAGGGCTGTATGGCCATTATGCTAGTGAAGTTCAAATGTCCTATGGTTCCATAACATGATGTAAAATTCTGTAATATGCGCACACACAAACATGGCTACACTGAGCTTAGCACCACTTTCAATCACTGTGTACAGGACATGCCAAGGCACACACATAATCCAAGTTGGCTGTATGCAGATGAGAACACTTACAGTACATATGTAATGGTACACACTACAGATCACAGTAGGGGATGACCGCAACACACCTCACATCTGCTAGTACTATCAGTTCAGGACATATTATGCTTGATGATGACATCAGCAGACCTTGTTGTGGTCATTTCTTTAGGGGACCACATCACATCCTACAAATAAAATACTACAAAACACTATCTATTTCTAAGTTACCAAGGTGATCATATTCATGCCATCTGGACATACGCAAGCACCAAACAGCTTGTAGTGAGATTAGAATGCCTATCTATCTAGTCTTACATACCACAGATGACAGTATTCATTGCACGTATGACACATTAAGTCTGATGCTACACTCTCATGTGGTGGTCTATAGTGGATGACATCATCAGGCCTTGTAGAAAAGGGCAGTTTGGAGGCCAGCAGCAAGTTGCAGGGCCAAAAAGTTAATAACACTAAACAACACAAGCAGAAAGGTATAAAATAACAACCAAGGCCAGTAGAAGAGATGCAAACTATAATATAAAATGTACAAAAACCAATAAAATCCCCAGCGCCTCAGCCAAAAAGGCCTTTTCAAGAGATAAAAAACACAACACCAACAAGCAATTAAATATATCACTGCATTAAAAAAATCCACCAATAAAAATGATTCAATTAAACAATCAAATAAAAAACAGTCAAGTGAAATAAACCAATTCAGTTCAAGAACCCTATATTTTACAGAAACACTTTCCAATTGCATTCTAAATTTAGGCCATTAGGGGTCAGAGTACCATATTTCAAAATAAATAAACTCTCTTTAAAAAGTAGTTTTTATTTTAAATCACTATCCATAAAAACTTTTACTTTTTCTAATATGGTACACTGAAGATGTTTTTCATTCTCATTATGGCACAAAGAAAAGTGCATGGCAACTGAATTTTCCACCCTTTGGTTTCTTATGTCCCTCAGATGTTCTAAAAGCCTAGTTCTAAATGCTCTTTTTGTTTCTCCTATGTAAAAAAGCTTACATGTGCACTTCAGGCATGTACTACCTCTTCTGTACTATAACTATACAACTCCTTAGGTGTATAAATCACATTATTAATGCTGTAAAAACATTGAACTACATGCGTACAACCAGAACAATGCTTACAAGGAATGGCACCAACTTTTCTCACACCCATGTTCCTATATAGAACCGATGTGGTATAATAACTATGAACCAACATGCCCTTCACATTACAGCCCCTCTTATAAGAAAAAACATAATATATCAGGGAGCAACCCAACTAAACTCTTATCTTTAAATAAAAAAATCCCAATAATATTTCACAAAATAAAAAAATATCAGCAAAAATAGTATAATCTGTAACAAAATGCATAATTGTATTTTTTTTATTTCCAGGTCCACCTCTAATGTTACTATACCATTTATTATTTCTGGCCATATCATGTCTATCATCCTTGGCTAGCTGATTAGTGGATGATTTATAATATGCACCTTGAATACAAGAGCTATCATAGCTCTGTTGTTTAAATTGACCACACAGCTTTTTAAACACGGCCTCAAGAACCTTTTGTTCATTACAAAGTCTTTTTATACAGAGCAATTCTCCATAAAGTAAAGATCTCATCAAATGGGGGGGGGTGACATCTCCCACCATGCACAAAGTGGATGCTGTCCTCAAATTTCCTATGTGTTCTAGTTTTCACCCCCACATTTACAACACCTTCCAATTCTAGATCTAAAAAGATGACCTTCCTACCTCTTTTTACTCCATCAAAACATACACCAAACTGATTATTATGTAAATCACCTAAAAGTCATTAACCTTGACATTCCTCCATCACATAAAACTATTAAATCATCACTGTATCTATAGTATTGAACAACATGGTTTTTATAAAACCCAATATGATGAAGAAATTGTAACTAAAAAAAAACATAAACAGGTTGGCATACATGGAGGCAAAAGATGCCCCCGTGGCTGTGCCCTTCACTTGTCTATAAATTCTACCATTAAACTGAAAAAAAAATATTAGTTAAACCAAACCAAACCATATCTAACAGAAAACTAGACAACAGACTGTTTCCTAAGAAATATCTCAAGGCCTTCATACCCCATTAACAATGTATATTAGTGTAAAGGCTATAAACATCCATCACTAGCCAGAATTTCCTGTTGACCAATTTATTGTTTTAATTGTTTCAAAAAAATCAAAACTGTAACATATATAAGACTCTAATCTTTCTATATAAGGTAATAAATAAGGATGCAATAACAAACCCTTGTTATTCAAAAACAGTTACTAGCTGAAACTATGGGCCTCCCTGGAGGTGGAAACAGGTTCTTGTGTAACTTAGGTAAATAGCAAAATTTTGCCAGTGTACATCCAGCAATAGAAAATTTTGTTTCAACATCCACCCAGTTTATAATCTTTTTGTATCAAATCAATAAAACTAGCCTTTGCTTGATTATGTTCAGACACATTTACAACCTTATATGTATCAGTATCATTTAGATATCCATAACACATTTTTTCATACTGCAAATAATGCATTACCACAGTCTTATTCCCCTTGTCTGATGGCTTTATTATTAACTCATGCTGTTGGCTTAAGGTCTGGTTACAGGGCCAAAATGTTAATAATTATTGCAGATGGATAGCCCATGAGACCATGTCAGTTGTTCTGTAGGGTGATACACACAGACATGTACCAAGCAGCCTGCAGTGAGATTGGAACCCCTACTTATCTAGTTTTATACACTAAAGGTCACAGTGTTCAATGCATGCTCCACAGCTTAAGACTGACACTATTCTGTCAGCTGGTAATTTTAAGGTGGATGATATCAGATAACCTGCCTGTATTGTCCTTCAGTGGGAGACTGCCCTGTCGCTGCTGACCAACGTCCTTCACCCACCATATCTTCTACTGCCAATTACCTAAACTGAGGAATTGAACCTTAACCTCCCTGTGCAACAGTCCCTCTAAGAAGAAAAAATAAAACAAAAGAAAGTATGTGTTCCTAATACAAATGACTGTACTAAATCTAAATCTGTTTAGATACTCCAGGATTTTTTTATGTACACTCCCTAGCTAGGTCGACCAGCAGCCAAAGCCTTTCCTTAACTTCTTGCTTGCCGTCTCCTCTTGGGTCCTCTGTTCTTTAAACATAAATCCTTCCCCCCTTGTACTTTCCCAGACCTGCTACCTTCCATAAGAAGCTACTCTTTACTATATAACTTTTGTCCACTAGGTGGCGCCCTTCTCCCTGTCTTACCCCACTGACTCAAAACACATCCCTTAGACTTGCAGTTTTTATATAAATTGTAGTACTGCTGCCCCTACATCTTTTTCTTTCCTTCTACCTGTACTCTAATTCACTTATTTTTCCCTGTCTACTATCCCTACTACCTAGGCCTTTACCTTCTACCCATACCCAAACTTACCTTACCAATTCAGCTCTCCACTGATAGTTTTTCCTTGGGCTCTCTCCTTCAGTGGCTCTACCCGCTCCGTTCTCCGCTTCCCTACCCTACCCCCAAATTCCACCCACCCCAGTGCATTTACCTTTATAGTCACTTGAATCTCCTCCCCATTTCCCCTCAGCCTATCCCATTTCTTTTCCCCTCCCCTCCTAGCTGCAATTCAATTAGTTACCCCTCCCCCTCGCTCGCTATCCCTTACCTGACTGCACTCTCACATGTACTTCTCTTCCTTACATCTCCAAACTCTCCCTATTTACTCTGCCTCCTCTTCTAAAATCTATCCTACTCTATTGATCCATGTCTCTTCCACTTCACCTCACCTTCTTTACATGTATACTTCTCCTAATAACTCTCTATAATGCAACCTCCTATTCCTCTACCAAACTACCCCCTCATTCTCCCTCCCCTCCACCTCCACTCTCTCCCTTCCCCACCCTTTGACACTCCACTTTTATTTAATATTCCCCTCCCTACTTCAACCAAACCCATTTCATTACTTTAAATTAAAACTCCTTACAGTTTCTTTAAAACCTCTTGCTACCAAATCAAAACTGTACCTCTCTCTAACTTCATGTCACAATCCAAAGTTTCTCCTCCTCTCTCCATCTTCTTGGCTTGTTCTAGCAGGTGACATCCACCCCAACCCTGGGCCCACATCCAGTAATAATCTCTCTCCCACTACCTCCTCTATTAGAAACAGCCATAAATACCTTAAGTTCATTACCATTAACACCCAGAGTATAAATAACAAAATAACAAACTTCCATGCTTGGCTAAATCACACTGTACCCAACATAGTAGCAGTGACAGAAACATGGCTAAAACCACATATTACTAACTCTGAGAGTATACCACCTGGCTTCCAAGCTCTCCAATTCAACCACCAAAACAAAAAAAAGAGGTGGAGTAGCCTTAATCTACAACTGCCTGCTGAATCTCTGCCCTTACCAGAATCCCATTCCTCAGTTTAATAATGCCGAACTAATCATAGGAATCCTCAAAATGAACAACTTTAAAGGTATTTATATTATAGCCATCTATATTCCCCCTGGTGAAAACACTTCCACCCTAGAGAATATTCTCTTATGGGCTTCAAACAACATCAAACTTGTGACTTACATTCTAGGTGATGTCAACATCGACTGGAATAAAAATAATAACAATATTCCTACTCTATCTATCAATCTTTATAATTTTACTCAACTAATAAACAACATTACCAGACCTAACAAAAACAACCCCCCAGGGTTCATCCTGGACTGTATCTTAGTCAGCCACCCTAATAAGATCTCTGACTCTGGTACACTACCTCACTCAATAAGTGATCATCTTCCAGCCTTTATTCACCGAGCTGCCCAACATCTTCCTCACCAACACCAATATGCCCACACTCGTAACCTCTCTAATGTCAACCCTTCTATATTTTCTGAAACCCTTAAACTAACAAATTGGGATATACTGAAAACTCTTCCTCTAGATGAAGCCTTAGAAGTCTTCAATACTACCTTCCTTGGAATCCTAAATTCCCAAGCCCCACCTCGAACAAAATGAATAAAATAAACACCCAGCGCCTACATCCTGCCCTTAATAGCATTTCTAATAGCCATTCTTTCCCCAATTTCAAAAGTCCTTGAAAAATGTATCCACCTGCAACTCATGTCCCACCTCCTCAATAACCAACTCCTCACCCCTACTCAACACGGTTTCCGTCCTGGCCACAGTACCATTACTGCTCTCACCTCTTTCTTAGACATTGTCAACCTTGCCCGTGACTCTGGAGATATTGTCTCCAGTGTCCTTCTCGACCTTTCCTAGGCATTTGACACTGTATCCCACACACTCCTTCTTAATCACCTTTCTAACCTCAATCTCTCCCTAGATTCCCTTTCTTGGTTCAAATGTTATCTCTCAGATAGATCCCAAGCTGTGAAATGGCAAACGGGTACTTTTACCTTCCTTCCTACCCCTATCAGAGTTCCACAGAGTTCTATTCTTGGACCAATGCTCTTTAATGTCTCCATCAATGATTTTCACTCTGCAATTCCAAACTCTCAAATAGTGCAGTATGCAGATGACCCAACTTTAGTTTGCTCAGCCTCTAGCCTTCCTGAGCTCTAGACCAAGACCCAATTGGCCTTCACAACTCCAGAGAATTGGATGCCTCAAAACCATCTCTCCCTTAATGCCAATAAATCCCATATCATTCTTTTCTCCCCTTCAAAAGCCCTCCCACTTGATAAGATCTCTTTCAAGATTACCAGCCTCACCCACTCCTCAATAGAAGTTGTTACTTGTGCCAAACTACTTGGTGTTACCATTGATGAACACCTGAAATTTAATACTCATATTCAACTAAACATAAAAAAACCATCAGAAGCTCGGTATGCTTTATAGAAACGCTCCCTTTCTATCATTAGCTACAAGACAAATCCTCACCTCCACCTTCCTTCTACCTTCTCTATTGTATGGTGCTCCTCTTCTAACCAACCTCACAGCTTCTATCTCCTCAAAACTAGAAAGTTGCTACAACAAAATCGCCAAATTCACTACTAACTCTACTCATTCTACACACCATTGCATCTCCCTCCACAGTCTTCAATGGACAGAACTCCCTAATCATCTTGACTAGCTCAAACTTACTACTGCCCACAAACTAATTTTCAAACCCACTGCTTTCCCTGCACTATCTAATATCTTGCATTTCTACACTCGTCTCAGGCCCCTAAGATCAGCCCACCAAAATCTTCTTTCAGTGCACAAACTTAAACAACCCCCTGGCCACCTATTATTTTCTTATACTATAGCAAAAAATGGAACTTCCTTCCTCTCCTGCTAAGAATCACTACAAGCCCTGAACAATTTAAATCTCTACTCCATTCTCACCTCTCCCAAAACTGGAAATGTAATTGTATACTTCCTACCTAGATCCTATTACGTCCCCTTTTCATTTCTCTCCCTCCTGCCCCTCTTCTTCCAACTTTTTCTTCAGCTCCCCACCCTCAACTTCTTTATCATTTTCCCCCTGTATAAACTTTATGCAAATACTCTTTATATCTTCACTTCCCCAGTGCCTATAATGCCTCTTCTTGCAACTGTATCTTTGACCATTACCGTAAAATGTATTTTTGACCACAAACATAAAATGAAGCTTTGTCTAATTGTTCTTTTTTTCCT
Source organism: Protopterus annectens (assembly GCF_019279795.1). Taxonomy (NCBI): domain Eukaryota; kingdom Metazoa; phylum Chordata; order Ceratodontiformes; family Protopteridae; genus Protopterus; species Protopterus annectens. The sequence continues at coordinate 916,805,517 of NC_056732.1, forward strand.
CCTCCTGGCATTTCTTCTCCTTTATTTATTTGCACCACCTCTTTCCTACACTTCTCTTCTGATTTACTTCATTTGCATTTCATATGTATGTCTATTTTTTCTGTGCTAACAATACAATTGTATACATTTTTTATTTTTACTTGTTTGTAAATTGTTTAAGTGTGCAATGTGTTTGTAATATGGAGTTTTAAGTGTGCAATGTGTTTGTAATATGGAGCTTTTCTCCCCGGGCCTCCACTGAAAACGGGCTTTCGGGCCCAGTGGACATCCCCGGTTATCAAACTGGAAATAAATAAATAAATAAATAAATAAGTAATCTGGCCTTGTAGAAGAGGGCAGTTTGGAAGCCAGCAGCAAGTTACAGGGCCAAAAAGTTCATAACCATTGCAGGTGGATAGCCCATGAGGGCATGTCAGTTATTCTGCAGGGTGATACACACACAGATGTGCACCAAGTAGCCTGGAGTGAGATTAGAACCCCTACCTACCTAGTCTTATTCACTATAGATCACAGCACGTATTGCTCTCACCACAGGTTGAGTTTATTTTATATGTGATTACAGGCACAGTACTTGTACATTATATAAACTAGACTTGTGTTGAACAGCATCTGTGGCGTGCAAAGTGATATTGCTTCACACTGTTATCTGCATCTAGTATCCTAGCAGTGAGACAACTTTTATTATCCTAACTATGTCTGCACAGTTACCAGTATGGCCATATGTGGCTGCTTGAAGTTAGATAGGCAAACCTATGTGTGGGAACAATATGACCTGTCCATGTGTGCCTTGACAACATTATACATTACACCACCTGCTCACCTGTGCCTTTGTATGTGGTGACATCCAGCAGGCACAGGGGTCTGTAGTTAAGTGGATTATGTACTGTTGCATCCTTAGTTTGGATCCTTTGAGCAAGACTGTATGGATGTGTGATAGTGCAGATTTACTCACCATTATTGTGGTATGTAGGACAATACAGACATCCACATAGATATTTATGTAATTATCAGAGATGTATATATAAACGTAGCTGTGTGTGTGTGCATGATATGGATATGTGTCAGGGTGATATATGAGGAGAGTCTATGTATCATTGTGATATATATATATATATATATATATATATATATATATATATATATATATATATATATATATATATATATATATATATATATATATATATATATATATATATATATATATATATATATATATATATATATATATATATATATATATATATATATATATATATATATATATATATATATATATATATATTGGTATATATCTATTTGACCCTACATAGCCCTATATATATATATATATATATATACTATATGTGAGAGAGAGACAGTGGCAGATGGATATGTATATGTATATGTCCTTATGTATAGACATATCTATGCATAATAGGTCATTCTGATGACAGGGTAATAGAATTAAGCTCATTTTAACTAACTGTTTGGGCATGCCCAGTGTGACTGTCAGTACTTATAAAGTGACTCCATGCCATATCTACCTGTACTCCAGTCAGGGATTTTGTGTATTACAGACCGTAACTCTCAACTGTCCAGAGTTTTACAGAATGTCCAGAGTTTTGGCTCATATATTTGGTCTGTTCCTCATAAAATTTGTGGTTTTCTAGTAAGTTACTTGGATGAACTGCGGAGTGAAGTCACTAAATAATGACATGCATTTGAGTTTCTGACTTCAAATTCTTCAGAAAAATGTCTGTTGAGGAAAATCCTGTTATTCTAGCAACTTTTTAGGCTTATGAGAGCAGTATTTAAAATATGCCCTTATTTGTTGACCTTTGCACCCTATTTTGTCAGGCTTTGTCCAGATTTCTTGCACTTTAAGGTTGAGAAGTATGTTACAGACATTGACATGTGTCCCTCTTTCTGCAGTACTGCACTTTACTCAAAATATCTATGGCATTCCCCAGTTGTCTGCTATACTTAATATGTGACTGAGTTTCATAATGTTACACCGGATTTTATTGGTTTAATGTTTTTAGAATCAATATAAATATAATTAAAGAACTTTGATAGAGCATCTGATAAAGTCCAATGAATGAGGATGAAAATGCATGGTGGAGCACAAGGTGTTAATGGTGTATGTGCATTGGCGGTGGAATAATAAAAAATTATTTTTAACTGGTCTGAAGCAAGTTCGTGGTTACTCTCCAAGTTATCTGCACTCCTGTTTTTTGTTTTGTCAGTGAATGTGCTATACGTTGTCTCTTAGCCAAATCCAGGGCATAATGGGCACGCCTATGTCTGCCTACAGGGGCATCATCCTCTGAGTCCTCCTGTGACTGTGGCTGTGGTGACCTAGGCAGTGGTGGGGGGCTGTGTATGTCTTCCCTTTGCTGATCCTGCTGCAGCTGTTTCCACAGGATTATATTGTGTAGCATAGCGCATACCGTGAACATATCTGCACATGTGGTTAGAGAGTACTGCAGGGCTCCAGCAGGTATACTGAGGAACTGAAAACATGACTTCTGAAGCCAAAACACATGCTCTATGATGTTCATAGTTTGTGCGTGTGCCTTATTATGATGTTCTTTCATGGGTGTGTGTGCATTTCTGATGAGTGTCATCATCCACAGTTCTAGTGTGTAGCCAGCATCCTCCAGTTAATGGCTGCATGATATATCCCCTCTAGCAAACATCTGGTATAGCTGTGATGCATGCCAGATATGGGAGTTGTGATAACTGCCAGGGCTTCCAGCACACACATTCATGATAATCACCTGGAAATTGCACATGACCTGGCAATTGATGGAGTGGTATCCCTTGAGGTTGACGTAGATTCTGCCTCCCTCACTAGGTGGTGACTTGATGCAATCTATAGCATCCAGTACCTAAGGGTAGTGTGCTACATGATAGAAGTGTTGCATATTGCTGTCCCTCATCTTAGGGATGAGGGGAAAAGAAATGTGCTCACTGGCATGTGGTAGTATGGCATCCAGGAACTGTTGGAGTACCCTGGAAGCAGATGCCTATGACACCCCCGTCATGTCCCCAGTTGGTCTTTGGAAAGTACCTGTAGCTAGTATCCAAAGGGCTACCCATACCTTTGTTTACACAGGGATGGATTTCCCTCTGTTGGCTCTGGGTCTGTGTTGAGGATGGTAGAGCTATGTGAGTTCTTGTATTATTTCTGTCAACCCTGTAGTGCTGTACAATCTCCATCTCCTGTAGCTCCTGGAAGGTTACCCTGGGCTTGAACATTCCTCTTCTCTGTCTAGGCCTATTATCAGCAGCAGCAACAACAGCATTGACTTCAGCATCTAGCACATACAGATGTAGAAGACCTGCAGCAGCCTCTACCATTCTCTCAGTTAAAGTTCCCAAGTCTTTACTTTAATGGTGCAGAGTATGGGGTAAAAATCAGATTGTGCATACGTTATAGTGCTTTGCTGTAGGTGCTGGCTGTTTGATTGGCTACCTGTGATGCATTCCACCTGCCTAGTACATCATTAACATAATTTAATTGCCCTTGTATAAGTTAAACAGGGATCAAATCTAATTAATATGTCATTAGCTTTTAGATACACTCAGCATTTCAGTGCACCACATAAATGTGCACCCGGTAGATAAACAAAGCTTAGCTCTTAGTGTACACACCCCACCAGACTTCCACACTCAGCATAGCAGCGTGACACACAAACATACGGAGACATGTGCCCCTTAGCTAAAAAAAAGGTTAGAAGCAAGTGCACACAGCCCCCTGAAAGCACACACTCATCACGGAGGCATGACGTGACACTCAAACAGGTGCAGCTACAGTGAAATAAGCTTAGAAGTTATTGGACACACCCTCCTCTGATGTCAGATACCTTCTCTGTAAACACCAACATAGTTCTCTGCCTGCACAGAGGGGATAAGCAGACACAATTACCCATTATGCTATTCAGTAACCCAACCTTATTTGCATAGGGATCTGTGCTCACTGTCTGGAAATTACATGTTTCAAAGCCCTACCACGTTAGCAACAGCACCAATGCACCACTGCATATACTCCATACAGGGTCCTGTCATACATTTCTGTCACATAATATTGATATTGTTTTTTTCCAATTTTTTTTATTTAATTTTTTTATACAGCATGTTTGCTCACTGCAGCACACCATGGAAACATCCACAGATTATTAAAAAAATGTATTGTAACATATTTCCTTTCATTTTCAGACACACAGAGGATAGTTTCACTCATATCTGTATATGGTATGCATTTCTGTCCATCTATCTACATTTTTACAGCCCCTTTATTCTGTCTACATTCCTGTACATGGACTACGGACACTGAGACGGGGTCTGAAGAGCTGCCTATCTGCTTGCTGGATCACTCTACCTGTCTCATTTGCATGAGATTCACCTGTTTATGAGGTGATTTGCATACCACAGACCTTCCAGTCTTGGCGTGTGCATGCATGCCACCAAGCAGTGTTTACTGAATCTAAAACCTGCTTACTTTTATGTTGGCAGTGTGGCACAATGCCTATATGGTAAAAAGACCATGTAGGCTTTATTAACCCCCCCCCCCCCCAAAAAAAAAAAACTTTTTCATAACTTTCTGGAGATTAACATGTCATTTGAATTGGGATTAAAATACAATGGTTTATCACTGGAAGCATGCTATGGTAAAATTTCATGTACAGACAAGAGACAATGACATAGGGTCAAATTCAACACATTTTTTTGTAAATGTGCTTGCAAACCCCCTCTGTCTATCTTACTGATGCATGCTAATCCTAACCCTAACTCTGTCAGTAAACTCAGCCTGACACATTACCTTACCCAAACCCCTGTGTGTGTGTGTGTGTGTGTGTGTGTGTGTGTGTGTGTGTGTGTGTGTGTGTGTGTGTGTGTGTGTGTGTGTATATATATATATATGTATATATATATATATATATATATATATATATATATATATATATATATATATATATATATATATATATATTTATAGGTTTACTATCATATCAACCGATGGACAAAACAATTTCTAACTAAACACTGAACCACAACCACGAAAAAAAAATGCCACAAATCACAATGTTGAATTATCGACATTAAAATCTGTCTGTGTAGGAGCGTAGAAACATATAAATATATATATATATATATATATATATATATATATATATATATATATATATATATATATATACATATATATATATATATGTATATATATATATATATATATATATGTATATATATATATATATATATATATATATATATATCAGCACTAAGATCAAACTACAATGGGGAAAAGTGTAAATTCCTTGATCCCCACTGTAACACAATCTTCATACAAAGGCTTCAGGTTTTGGGGAAGTCAAACATATGATCTTGAACACATGAAGTTCGGGTTTCCAGAAGCTTGATAATCTGATATAAACTGATATCTATATGATATAGATATATATATATATATATATATATATATATATATATATATATATATATATATATATATATACATATACACACACACACACACACACACATATATATATATATATATGGGTTCCCTTTTTAATTTCAAAATACTGAAATCCCGAATTTCAGTATTTTGAAATTAAAATACCAAAGTCTTGAAATACCAGAAGCACAAAATTAAAAATCCCGAAGTACGGAGATTTTGAATTAGTGCTTCTGGTGTTGTGGTGTGTGAATGATAAGATGTGAGTTTGGGTATGTATGTATGTGTATGTCTGTTGGTTAGGGGCTTTAGTGTCTGTCAGTGTGAGTTTTGACTGTGATGTGCATATGCGAGGGTGTGTATAATGTGTGGGAGTGAGTTGCTTGTGTGTGTGTGTCTGATTGTGCAATCTCGGAGTTAGTATATATAAGTAGGGGTGTGTGGGGGCACAGCCACCCCATGGGGGTTGCAGGGGGTCTTGCCCCCATGCTTATCTGTAGTGTAGGATATTATATTTGAGTTGGGAGAAAGTGGTATGTATGTGTTTGTGTGTGCCCTATCTGTAGTGTAGTCTCGGGATTTTGAATTTCGCGGTTTTAGGGTTTTGGTGTTTGGTGTCTTCAGCTATGTAATTTCGAAATACTGAAATTCTGGTTTTCAGTATTTCGAAATTACATAGTGAATCCATATATAAATATATATATATATATATATATATATATATATATATATATATATATCTATATGCACACACACATACACACAAATATGCATATATATATATATATATATATATATATATATATATATATATATATATATATATATATATATATATATATATATATATATATATATACATATTATCAGCACTGTCATATCACAGTCAAACTTCTGGGAAGACAATAGGATGTTATCAAACTGAACCTATATACCTATGCGTAAAGCTCAATCCAATTTTGTTTCAGTTTAATTTGTGCTGAATACTCTTCCCTTTGCAGTGGTTTTGGCATTACAGGACAGAATACTTATCAGTGGTACTGATGCACTTATCGCTGTATTTTTGAGACTTGGAAGATCTGATATAATTGTATCAGACAACAATCTGTGATGTAAAAAAATGGAATTCAAGATACTTTCAGAACAGTGGAGATTTTAATATGGGACTTCTGCTCCAAGCTGTCTGCACTCTAGTGGTCAAATTATAAGGACATCTCATACTGTGAATAACTTCAAAAAGTAGGCCCAGGGCATTAATAGTCTATTTTACCCTTTTTGAATGCATAAGTATTCCCTTGTATGGTTTGTATGTATTCCTTTCCAAAATACTGATGGATAGTTGACTTAAGAGTAAATTGCTTACCTCAACTTCCTTAAAAAGTTTAAGATATAAATTCAGCTCAGCAGAAGAGAGAATGAAAACAACACAGCTTGGACAGATATCCTATTACAATAGAGGGAGCAGTGGTGCAGTGGTTGCATAGTTACCTCACACCAAGAGGTTTTCTGGTTCATTTCTCGGCTGGCGTGCCTTCTGTGCAGAATCTGCATGTCCTCCCTGCATTCATGTGGGTTTCCTCCGGGTGCTCTGGTTTCTTCCCATGTTACAGAGACATAAATCTGGAGCTTTCTCCCCAGGTCTCCACTGAAAACTGGCTTTGTTCCAAGTCAGTCTTTCCCAGCAAACAAATGTGAAGTAATAAAAATATAAAAAGAATGAGCAAACCAATTTACCTTCTTTAAAAAATTCACAAACAGAGGCAGAGGTGGCAACAAGTACCACAGAAAATCAACCAAAACAGAGGAGGGAGCAAATGTTAAAAAGTGTGAGCAGCCAAGGTCTTTTCTGTTGGTCTGGAGTTTGTGCACTGCTGAGAAGAAAACTGAGACTTTTGTTCAGAATAAATATGTCCCATAAGAGACTGTGATGAATATGGGTAATGTAGTCAAGGAATTCTCCATGAAAGAAATGTGCCAGAAGAATCTACTGAGATACCTGAGAAGGCAGCAACAGAGGAACTTCCAAAAGTAGCAAAAAAGCCAACACTTCTGGACTGCATGAAAGAGACATTCCTCTAGCAAACATGACACTAAGGTATTATTGCAATTTCTTAACATTATTACACCAGCATACATATTCAGGCAGTCTCTCCTTTATTTAGAGACTTTTGAGAGAAGAAATATTTTCTTGCATGCATAACTACTGGAACTATTATAGTTTAATCACTAATAATCCCCCAAGTGAGCAAGATAATGTTAATATATTACAATTAGTTGGGAAAACATCTTTTTTCTCTGAAATGGAAGTTATACACATGGAGATTCATGAATAGAGCCTTTTATACACCACAAATAATGGATAAAATCAATAAAAAACAGAATGTCTGTAACAGATGAAACTCTAGTGTAGAGATTAACTGGGCACATATGTTCTTTGACTGTCCAACCTTAAAATATCTTTTGGAGTAATATTTCATATTGAATAAGTCTTTAATCATATTTAATACACCTGTTCCACAATGTGTACAGAAAACTAAATACTCATTTCTATGGACTATTTTGGCAGTGGCTAGAAAGATCATAATGAAAAATTGTATCTCAAAATATCCTCCTACATCCTCTGAGTTTACTTATTTATTAAAAGATGTAAGCCATTTACAGTTAAGAACCATAACCTCTAGAACATCTAGAAAGACATATGAACATCATTTATGGGTTAACCTACAAAATATGGTGGGAAAAAATTATCATATTGCATAAAGGTAGTTGCCTTTCCTTGACATTCATGAGAATAAGCTACAAAATGAAGATTACAGCGTATGTAAATGTATAAATACTGGATGTCTATGTACATACTTTAGTTTGGTTTTGTTAATCTTATATTCATATTTAAATGTTATAAATACATCAATTTGTAAACCTAAAATGCAAAATGTCTCACATATGTGTCTGTCATATGTCTATGTGATTGTTTTCGTTATAATCAAAATCAATAAAAAAAGAAGAGACATTCCTTAGTTTCCTCTTCATGTGTAAGCAAAAATGTGCTCCAAGGAGTGAAAAGCATTGAAAATCTATAACAATTGCTGCTCAATGGCATCCTAATAAAAAAATCAGCATTATGTTTGTAATAATGAACAAAAGTGTAGACTAAATACTAAATAATTTAACGACAGTTGCAGTTTTTACACACAAGTATTCAGATGCATAGTACATTGGAATGTAATGATAAGAAGTGCAGCAAATAATGCATGTGTTGCCAAGCATATATTGTTAAAGCTGCCTCATATAGTCAAAGTTAACTCTGTCTAAAAAGAGAGAGTATTAAGAAATATGCATCTTAGAATAATGTATTCAATAAGCACGTGTGGTCTGATTTCCTATTATTTGGTGCAATCTGAAATAAATGCTGATAATCCTGACAGGGCAGCTCTCATCTCTGTCTCATTAATTTATCCTCCAAAACAAAAAAGGGAACAAGGTTACAAATAGAATCTATTCAGTAAAACCTGCAGGGCATACCCAGCCAGATTCTGCACTTTATAACACCCAGGCCCATGGGGATGCACACAAATGACCCTTTAAGGACATACCAGTGTTTAAGCTAAATGGCATCTAAAAGCCTATGATTTTATACTTTGTAAGTCTTTGTTGGTATATATGTTCGTATGAGTTCATTTGTTCATATGTTTACCATCCATTGTTCAGTCCAAGAGGTTATCTAGGAAAAGTTTCCCCTGAAAGTTGAGTCATATACCAAATCTGTTATACATTTGCCTAAATTGCATTTAAACCATTTAAGAAATATGATTTACATATAAATAGAAGTAGTCTATTCCATAATACTGTTGATGCATGAACCTCTCATTCTTGTTCTAAAATTCTTTATTATGGAAGCAAAATTTGTATATTTGAGTTTCTGTACAATTGTTGATATATAAATTCAAGGTGACTAAACGGACACTGCCATTGAATGCCTTGAAGGCCAGTTTCAACTTGTCTCTAAAATAATGGTAATGGATGGTAAACAAATATATTATTGTTACATCTGTCTTTGTAACATAAATTAGACAAATATTCAATTTTTTGGTAATACTTTTTTGTACT